>NC_073303.1:161276301-161587551 GCF_027595985.1 Sorex araneus | reverse complement strand
ATTCACTGTTTTCATTGGATTTCAGAAACTGCTCTTTTTCTTTTTCCTTTTTTTTTTCTTTTTTGGGTCATACCTGGCGATGCACAGGGGCTACTTCTGGCTATGCACTCAGGAATTACCCCTGGTGGTGCTCAGGGTACCAAATGGGATGCTGGGAATCGAACCCGGGTCGGCTGCATGCAAGGCAAACGTCCTACCTACTATTGCTCCAGGCCTGCCCTTTTCCTTTTATTCAGCATATCTGAAGGATGCATAGAGCTTGCTTATCCATTTTATGTCTATAAAAGCAATTTTGTTTGTAGAACATGTTGTGAATTTAACCCTCCAGGAATTGAATAGATTTTAGTAGGAAAGCTTATTTTATCCTACAGAGGTAGGCTTTGCTTTTTTTTTCTCACAAAGTTTGAAACTATACTTTAGAACTTGGCCAGTGATCTGGTCGGTGGATGAGGTTAGTAATCTCCATGAAAAAGGAAATTGGGAGGATATTTTCCCTCTTAACTGAGAATATAGAGATGCTGTATTTCTATATAAAGGGTATAGAAATGAGGGTAGTACACAGAACTGGAAAAATGGAAATAAATTTTATAGCACAGATCTAGATTCTGCTCGGAGCCTTTTTCTCTACTGGGGCCCGGATTATGAAATGTGGTTTAGTCTTTGTTGGCTCATTTCAATTTGTGTTACCTGTAATAACTTAAGATGATGTCATTGATGTAGTCACATAGTCAATTTCAATTACATATTAATAGCAATGACATACATTCTTTTTATTTAAAAAATTATATTCACTTCTAAAGTTTATATAGTATTCATTCGTGGACTGTTTTATACAGCTCTTAAGCCAAAGTGCTTTATGTCAGTGCATTTGCAACTGTACAAATACCTTTGCAAAGAATGCTCAGTGATTTTCATTTTCAAATGGAAAAACTGAAGCCAGGGAGCCATTCAGACATTATAAATGGCTTGTAAAACACGAATGTGAACCCAGGAAGGTCTGTCTGCAGTGCCTAGAAGTCTGAGTTATGATGTTTTTATCATAAATATTTGTATCAAATATATGCAAATATTTTTGAAGACAGTTGGTCCTATGAATGTGAAATACTATCAGGATACTTCAGGATATGTGACTTAGAAGCCTTGTTCTCACCTGGTCTCTCTCTCTCAAAACTAGACTGTAGGGGCCTGGAGCGATACTACAGTAGGTAGGGCACTTGCCTTACACATAGCTGACCTGGATTTAATTCCCAGCACCCCATATAATCTCCAAGCCTGCCAGGAGTGATCCCCAAGTGCAAAACTAGACTGTATTATTATTATTATTATTATTTTTTGCTTTTTGGGTCACACCCAGCTATGCTCAGGGGTTACTCCTGGCTTTGCACTCAGGAATTACTCCTGGCGGTGCTTGGGGGACCATATGGGATGCCAGGGATCGAATCCGGGTCGGCCACGTGCAAGGCAAACGCCCTACCCGCTGTGCTATCGCTCCGGCCCCTAGACTGTATTATTTATTTGCCTTCAGAACCCCTTTCATTATCTCTGTGCCTCAACCCAGCTCTTTCCTCCCTTTTGGCTGATTCAGTCTTATTTACTGTCTTTGTTACCAAGCTTGCTCGTGTGTGTGTTGTGTGTGTGTGTGTGTGTGTGTGTGTGTGTGTGTGTGTGTGTGTTGGGAGGGTGGAATGGGCACCCGCACCCCACAATTAACTGCAACAGGTGATTGGCTAATTGGCATCATGTGTGCTGGATGGCGGTGGGTAGAGGTGAGGGGGGATAGAAAATCATGCTGATGGCATAGGAGTCCTTTGGAGTGAAGTTGTTAAGAGGCTGAAGTTGAGTAAATGTAGAGGCTGAGACCCTTCAGGTATTGCGTGACTGGAAGATCCTCTGAGAGGACCTCCACAGAGCCAGCACTTTGCTGCCCAAGTTTTCACATCACACAGCTTGACTGAGCCGTTTATTTGATGTGTGAAAACCTATTTCCTAGAGACTTTCGAAAGAATATTTTGAAAGCAGGTAAGACCATACTTCTGTAAATAGAAGGTAATAACATATTAACCTTCCTGAGGGATTCACATAATTTGACTTAATTTCACATAAGCCATTCTTCGTTTGACTGGAACCTACAGCACAGCACAGGAAAAATAACAAGCCAGTCAGGACATGAGAAATACATTTCAGATGAGCTCCAGAAAGGCGCAGGATATTCCAACCCACTTGATTGCTGCCTCGGGCAGCGCCGTCTCCCAAGTGACCTTGTGCATCTCCCATTTCTCTCAGCTAAGGGGAAAATGCACTAAGAAAGCGTGGTCTGAGAAAAATATTCCTCCTGGAGAGGGTCTGGGGGGCTCCTTGGGAGTCCTTGTGTGTTGGAGAGAACTTACTGGCATGAGCTGGCTTGTCTCTTGCTTTGTTTTGCTCTTATAGGTCATAGAAGAGGGGTCAGGTGGATACAGGTGAGATCTTGAGATTTGCCCTGAAACTTTTAAGTCTCTCTCTCTCTCTCTTTCTCTTTGTGTGTCTCTTTCTCTCTGTCTCTCTTTGTCTCTTTCTATATATATATATATATATATATATATATATATATTGTCCATCTCTTTCTCTCTCTGTCTCTCTCGCTCTCTGTACCTTTGTTTCTCTGTCTCTCTCTGTCTCTGTCTCTCTCTCATGGCTTGAAGCCACATGTGGCTGTGCTCAGAGCATATTCTGTTCAGGTATCAGTTTTGGCAGTGCTAGAGGGATCAATTGGAGTCAGTCATGTGCAAGATAAAAGAGTGAACTCTTGCACTCCCGCCACCCCACGGCTGTTCTTTTGACTGCTGTTTATGTAGCTGCTGCCTTGTCCTGGGTTTATTCCTTCCTAAGCAGTGCTCTAGAACAGTCGTGTTCAACCTCTCCATGCCGGGCTGCTCTGTGTACTGTGGACTAGTTGCTGATAAGCTCCAGAACTTTGGGGAACAGCTGTGGGTGCGGCCACTGAACAACGCCTTTTCCCTACCTCTAATTTTCCCTCTCTCCTCTTTGTCCCATCCAGAAATATTCAGTCTCTCTTACTGCTTCAAATTAAGATTCTGCTAGACATTAGCCCAATTTTGTTCTGCTAATTCCGTACACACGATGCTATTAGTTTGGATACATTCCACTGTGAATAAAACAAAGACTTAAATGTTAGCTGTATCTCCAAGACAGGCAGATTCTTCTTTCTCACAGCCTTCCTGTAAGTGAAGTCTGCAAGGTGACTAGAACAAAGGCCCTTTGAAGAGTTCTGAGACCTTTAGGATCAAAGAATTTTTTTCCCTCTCATGACTGCCATTTCTCAATGCAGCTTTCTGCTCTTTCCTCATGACCTAGTGTGATGACTGTCTCTCATCAATCACGTCTATATTCCTGCCAGCAGGGAGCAGGAAGATGGAAAGATACCCATTGACATTTGCTGTTTGGGGGAGGGTGGGTGGGGTGGGAGCTGTTTGGAACGTGCCCAGCAGTGCTCACGGCTGACTCCTGGCTCTATGTTCAGGGTCACTCCTGGCTGGGCTTAGGGGACCTTATGTGGTACTGGGAATCGAATTTGGCTTGGCTGTGTGCAAAGCAAGTGCCCTGCCCATTGTCCTGCTTCTCCAGCCCTTTCTATTCTTTAAGGACATTTCTCAGAAGTAATATCTGACACTCTAGATGTCCAGTGATGTTCTGGAGCCAGTCGGTACCAACACGAGAACAACAGCTCTTCCTTACTGTGTTCAGGGCCAGCAAGGTGGAAGCTAGAAATTCACCATGGTGGAAATATTTCATACCATGAAAATTAGATACACTACATACCAGGGCTTCTCGTGTCTTTCATCTCCCTTCTCCCCAAGACAACTGTTTTGTCAAATATTTGCTGGCAATGTCTTGGCATACATATCCTGTTGTCTAGGAGTGTAATCACAAGGCCATACTTAACTGGAAGGTAGATGGGAAAACATACTCTTTCTTTCACAAGGCTATGGGAATTTTTAATTTTTAGTCCTATTTTAAGGAACATCCTATTTTAAGGAATAAGGGAAATTTGATGACTAAAGGGCAACTTGCAGTTTTCGTTGGTGTTTTGTAGGTTTCCCTGGTTCTGTCTGTTCCTGTGCCTGCTACGTTCCAGGATTCTAAAGTTAGGTTGGTCACTGGGGACTGGTTGTTTGGGGCCACAACCTGGTGCTTTTCTGCATTTCCTCTAGGCTTTGTGCTGTGGCCACTCCCTGTGGTGCTTAGGCAACTGTAAGGGGTGCTGGGGATTGAACCCTGTCAGCCATGTCCAAGACAAACACCCTACCTGCTGTGCTATCTCTCCAGCCCCGACGCTGTAGACTGTTGTAGATGGCATACTTTTTTTTAAAAAAAATAGAGATCCAGTATATTCCATATTTTAGAATAATGTTAGCAAAGTAATTGAAGCGGTTGTTTTCTAAAATTATTTGCCATAAAAAATAGAGAATTTGCCAGAAATAGAGATGAGAATAGGCTTGTGTGTGATTGGCCATAACCCTCTGTGAGAGAGCTGTGGAGTTTAAGTAATTCTATTCTTGTTTTTTGCTAACTACTCGAATCTTCTACAATACAAAGTCTGTCCTCAAAATTACTAGTTACCTTGTTATTTTTTTTTTTTGAGGGGGAGATTTAGTCACAACTCTTGATGCTCAGGGCTTACTCCTGGTGGGCTCAGAGGACCTTATGGTGTACCAGGGATCAAACCCAGGCGGCCTGCATGCAAGGCAAGCACCCTATGTGCTGTACTATCACTCCAGCCCCTAATTACCTGGTAATTATAAACATTTTCCCCTTTCTTGCACTTTGTTAGAAAAATCAACTTGTTGGAAAACTCTTTATATTGTACGTAATTGTCAGGACTAAACAATGTACCCTCCATGCCTAATTTTGTGTCATCTGTTCTCTCTGAAAAGATGACATCATTTGATAAGGTTATTGCGTTGCCCATTTTATTTTGCTATGTAAATATTTGTCTTTTTGATATATTTTTTTAAAAAACAAAGAGTATAATGTTCTTTTTTTTTATTCTGAATTTCCTGAACAGTGACTCAGCCAGTTAGGTGGGGTAAATATGGAGGCTGGTAAGCTATTCCCTAACGGTCCCTGATCACTGAGGCTAACCTGTCCTTACTGTGTTGTGGACATGGAAAAGCAAAGCAATGAAGTCATAAAGATGGTCAGAGGCAGAAAGGACAGACAGCTTCTAGTCCTGCATCCTTGTAGTAAAGAAGAGACAACTAAGGTTGTTGGAGCCGAGAGGTCTCTAGACTCAAATGGCCCATCCCCCCGCAATTTAGCAAGCAGAGAATCAATACGAAGTACTTCACAAGTAAAATTCTGAAACTAAACATCATCTGAAATGATCAGAAGAAGAGAATTCTATTATTCAACAAAACAAGCCTTACTCCTTAACTTCCAACAATTTTCCACAAGATCGCTAAATCTTTTGCAGGACTAAACAAAAATATTTCCAGGGTACATGTGAGAAATCATGGAGAATATATGTTCGTCTTTTCTTCTTAAAGATACATGATCGTGGGTCAGAGAGATAGGAAAGAAGTTAAGATGCTTCTCTTACACACAGCTGACTCTGGTTCAGGGACTAGAGCAATAGCACAGCAGGTAGGGCATTTGCCTTACACGTGGCCAGCCCGGGTTTGATTCCCAGCATCTGAGTGCCCCCCCCCACACCCAGCACTATCAGGAGTAATTCCTGAGTGCATGAGTCAGGAGTAACCCTTGTGCATCCCCAGGTGTGACCCAAAAAGAAAAAAAAAACAACCAGCTGTCTCTGGTTCAATCCCTGGTGCCACAATAGGGTCCCCTGACTACCTGTGAGCATTGAGCCCAGAATAAATCCTGAGCACAGCTGGGTGTAGCCTCCAACCAAACCAAACAAATAATGTCAATAGACTCTTTTTTAGGCAGATGCTACTGAAGAAGAAAAACAATCTTCTTAACTCTCATCCTTAGGATCATATAGTAAATATGCCGAGTGACCTCTCTTCTTATAATTTTCAGTATGAGAAAAAAAATCTTAACGACATGTTGATAAAACATTTTTGTTATGAAGGTAAAAATTGCATAACATAAAAGGAACCGATTTGCTTATTTACTGTATTTGGGCCACACCTTGAGGTAGTCAGAGCTTACTCCTGGCTCTGTACTCCGTGGTCACTTCTCGTGGGGCTTGGGAGACCTTATGTAGTACTGGGATGGAACTGGGGTCAGCTGTGTTCAAGTCATGTGCCTTCACCTCTGTTAATGCCCCAAAGGAATCATATTAGAGTAAACAGTTTATTTATATTTATTTATTTATTTTTAAAAATTTTATTGAATCACCGTGAGATAGTTACAAGCTTTCATGTTTGGATTACAATCTCACAATGATCAAATACCCGCTATGTTTCAACATAGTGATCCAACATTAGGTGTTGGAACCCAATGCATGAAACCCTATCATTAATGGAACTGTAACTGACAGTGCCTAAAATTAAAAAAAAAACATTTAAAAATAATATAGTGAACAGGGGCTGAGATAGTCCATAGAGATAGAGATAGTACAGCAGATAAGGCGCTTGCCTTATACACATCCCATGTGGTCCCTCAAGCACTGCCGGGATTTATCCCTGATCAGCACTGGGTGTGGCCCCAAATCAAAATCAACCAAACAAAAAACAAATAATAAAGAGAACAGTTCAGTATTACTATTACAGTGTTACAGTTTAGTATCTTCATAACAGTATGCTACCACATTATCTCGAGCTAATGAAGAAAGCTAATGGAAAAAGACAGGCCATTTACAATTACTAGGGAGAAAGCTGTTTGTGTTTTATCTTTTCTTGTTCTCCCATTTATGGAACTCCCCAGGCTGGGCTCAGAGACTAGGAATATGGCCGCAGAAGAGTTAATGAACCTGTTAGAGAAGGATAGCTTGAATAGTAGTGCTTTGGTGGGAGGAAAGTTGGGAGAGGTGGTCGGGGATGGGGCTTATGAAAAAAGGCGTCAGAACTTATGCAGAGTAAGCCAGCCAGGCCTGACTGCTCTGTGACCTTGGGCAAGTTTCTGTTTCTAAACTTAATTTTATGTAAAAGAAGAAGGTGGAACTAACTCCACATGCATATTGTACCAGTGTCCACTTGTGCTGCTGTTAATGGTTAATGGTCACATCCGTGCCACCACTGGGGGAAGTGCAATGAAGGGCAAACGGGACACCTCCCTCCTATATTTGAAAGGTCCTGTGACTCTAGAATTATTTCAGAAGAAGAAGCTTCCGTTTGAGAAGATAGCCATACAAAAGCATTTCCCTTGAATGCTCATGGATTTTGTAATACGGAAGGGCAAGCATGATAGCATGGCCATCGGTGACTGACTGGATAAACAGAGTGCTTATCCCACTTGCACTCTGCTCTCTTTTCACTGGGATAAATGACACCTCCACACATCAGGGCAGCAGATGTTAGAATCCCCAAAATCTCAGCACCACACTGGGTCCCTGCCACTAACACCAGCATTTCACTCTATCAGCACATCAGACTCTAAGAAGAATGTCTGAGTCCCTGCAGACGTAGTCCTAGGAGCACTCTATAAAATTCTTACTAGCAGTACCTGTGTTAAGTCAGTTGCCTGGTAAGTGGACAGGGGATTCGTGAGCGCTGCCTAGTTGCTCACACACAAAACCCCTGGACGTGCGCATGGTTTTAGACAACTTACACTGAAACTCAAGTTTAAGCAGTGTATCACCCAAAGGAGCCTACCTCTCTAGGGGGCACTGGCTACCTCGCCACTGAGGACAGCCTCAGCTCTGCAGGGTTCTGCACAGGGGCAGCAGACTCAGCCAAGAAGCGAACTTGCGGGTGGGGGTTGCTGTGCCTTTACCTCCTGGAGAAGTTGCATATGTCAACCTGTTTGCAGCAACCACTGTGGTCTGCTGATGGATAAAGAAACCTTGAACACAGGCCAGAGGAAATACCCAGAGCAACAGGAAAAAACAACACCCAGCAACTCAGTAATTCCCCTAGCTCACCAAAGCACCGACTGAAACGGAGAAGGTGGGTCACTAGGCCCAAGGTCCCAGAGGTATAGAATGGCAGAACCAGAACTCACAAGTTTGCAACCACAGACTATTGAATACTGTCATAGGATTTGGGGCACAGGCAACTAAACATCATCTGAAGAGTGATTTGAAAATAGTGGCCAGGGCTCAGGAGATGGCCCAAAGGGCTGGGGCATAGATTCTGCAGGCCGAATTGGAACTCTGTCACCATATGGCCCCCCAAGGACTGCTGGGAGGACCCTTGAGAATTTCTGGGTGTGCCCCTGTCCCCAGTTTTTTATATTTTTATTGAAGGCCTGAGCGTTTGTTATCTCCTATAGTGCATAAATTGACTAGGTCTCTGTTTTCAGGGCTGCAGGTTTGTGGTTTCAGGGCAGGCTGGCTATGGCTGTTGATGAGATTTGCACCCTGGAATGCAAATTCATACCTATAGTCATCTGAGGGGCACAGTCTGTGGTTCAGCTGTGAGAGCTGTCACGTAGAGGGGCTGTGGTTATAGGACTTAGTGGCTCTGTGAGGTCAGTGCTCTGAGGCCTGTACTTCTTTCTGCCTTTCCCTCTTACAGATGTTATAATCATGTGACAATATCAAAGAAGAAGGAAACTGATGAATGAATGTTTCATTCAGACTGTTCTTTTGTGGGGGAGGAAGTCTTTTCCAGAGCTTCTTTTTTTTAAAAAAAACTTTTTGGTTAAAAAAAGTTAAAATGCTCAGTTGCTCAGAGGTTACTCCTGGCTTTGCACTCAGGAATTACTCCTGGGGGTACACGGGTGGACCATATGAGATGCCGGGGATCGAACCTATGCCAGACTCGTGCCAGGCAAATGCTGTACTCACTGTGCTATCACTCTGGCCCCCTTTCCAGAGCTTCTAACAGACAATTATTATTCCCTGTGGCCATATCTAGCTGTCTTTAGCAGAGGAATTGTGATCACCATTGTTTATGGAGACA
Source organism: Sorex araneus (assembly GCF_027595985.1). NCBI lineage: Eukaryota > Metazoa > Chordata > Mammalia > Eulipotyphla > Soricidae > Sorex > Sorex araneus. Next base: position 161,578,522 of record NC_073303.1, on the reverse strand, counting down.
TACAAGAAGCAGTGGGTAGTGGTGTTAGGAATATGACCAGGGGATCTCCCATGGAAAGCCCTTGGACTTAACACTGGAAGTGAACCGATCCATTTTGGTGTAGAAAATGTTGCTGAAGGGAGAAAAGAATGCCCCAAAGCATATAGAACAGAGGCAGAGGGCTTACAGATCTGTGTGCAGAAGTATTATAATGGGAAGTTGTTTTACTTTCTCTGTAGTGGTACTGTTGATGCTTCTCCTTTGCCTAGCTACTCTGGACTTGATGAAAGGTGCCCCTACCTTTACCCTTTCAGCAGCTCTCCAGATTTTCCATTAACAGGCTGAGATATTCTGGAATGATTTTGTTTTCTGGGTGAGCAGCTGGGCCAGTGCATTTTCCTACCCTTTCCCAGGGCACAGGAAGGAAGAACATGTATCTGCTTCTGTCTGTCTGTCTGTCTGTCTGTCTGTCTGTCTGTCTGTCTGTCTGTCTCTCTCTCTTTCCACACACACACAAATCAGAAAATAACCAACACATTTAGTGTCACTGCCAAACCAAGACTAAAATACACAGCCTGCAAATCAGAAAAGTTTTAGCTGGAAAGATACAGAAGAATAAATGATATTCTTCTTGCTTTTTAGGGATTCAGATTTCATTGTAGAACCTTGTGCGTGAAGGGCATGTTAATGAAAAATGATGAAGTTATCCAATCACCCAAAAGACGCTGGAAGTTACTCATTGACACATAAGGAAAGAGAGGAATCTAGGACCCAGGGCAGGAGGATGAAGTCAAAGGATGATAAGTCGCTCTTCTGCTAATACAGATTACTTTCCAAGGTGGGAAGGAAGCAATGAGAAATGAGGTGTGTGGTTCAGATCATTTATCTGAACCCCGACATGCTCCCACAGGTCTGGGAGCATTGAGAATTCAAGCCACAGATATACAGCCAAAGAGTAATCTTAAGTGTCAGGGTCCTGGCCAGTCGACCCCGACAAACTGGAGTATGATCCCCCAAGCCACCAGACTTACTCCCTATGGGAGAGGGAGTGGGAGAGGGAGAAGCCTCTGCCCAGCCCCTCTGCGCACCTCGGACACCCCCCCCCCCATGCCACCGAGAAAGAACCATGCAGCGGGGGGAGAGTTGGATGTCAAACAGCTCTCATTTTATTAGCTCTCACATAGGATATTTATACACAATTTCAGGGCGGCTTAGATATTGTGAACACTTGGTTATCACACCATCATACACACTTTGCCAAGCCCATTACAGATGTTAGCTAATGATTTGTATTTCCCGCTCTCAAGGCCGGGTGTGTTAGCTCAGACAAGTGGTGACTGTCAGGTCCCTCATGCCGTTATCTCCTCAACCAGAGCGCCTTTCTGGGTGGAGTGCTGGCACAGGGCCCTAGGCCCCTGAGAATAGAACCTGCTCCTGTTTCTAGGGGTAGGGGATTTGGTCAGGGTCTCAGGCTGGCTGCTGAGACCCCAACACTTAAGGAAACTTCTAAAAGTTTCAGTGATACATATAATCCTCAATAAAATGCCCTTCTCAATATCTCTTACCAGGAAGAAAAGTGAAATGTCATTGAGATGCTTTCTTTTCCAAGTCTTGGTAAACTTTGCCTCTTTTCCCTCTGGGCCTAGAGAGTTGACAGAGATGAAAATAAAAAGTGAAATTCAGAAAAATGTTACCACTGAATTATAAAGTGATTTTACAAGTGGAGCTCTCTTGAGTAAGGTTATAATATTTCATTTTTCACTCTGTAATCATTGACTCTCCTGGGACCATCAGAGTTAAGGAGAGACCGGACACAGGAAATGATATAGGGACTCTTTAGGGACCCCATGGAAGAATCTGCCTGTAGCCTCGACTCCCTCTTTCCTGATGAGTAGAAGCCATAGGACACAGAGGCAGGCCCAGGACCTTCAAGTCTTGACGAGTAGGAACCAGGGATAAGGCCTGGTAATATGAAAGATGGTGACTTCTCATATCATGATGCTCTTGTGACCACAAGAGAGTTAGGTCATGGCCATCTATAACTCTGCCCCACCCAGAATACCCTGAGTGGGAAGCTATGTGAATAATGAGATTTTGCCTTTCAGTTTATTGTTGAACAGCAGTAATGGAATTGGCAGCATCTGTGATTGAGTCCAGCTCTCTCATTCAGAGTGACGTCGCCTCCTAAGGTTAGGCTTGCGAGTCAAAAATCCTTTTCTCTAGGACAAGACCCTCTAGGGAATGGATCTGGCTTCTTGGATAACATTGAGGTTATTGGGTTCAGGCAGCCAAGGAGTCAGGCTGAGAACCAGGTCAGGATGGATGCTCTAGTAGGAAGGGCTTGGACACACTCTGTTTCACTCTCAGGGAGTGGCCGAGTCTATGTAGCAGAATGCCTCTCTTTCTCTCCTATCTCCCACAGGTTGATGGGTGAGGTGGGTCAGGACCGTGTTGGCTGAGAGCTATGGGTGTACAACCCATATGTTCCTAAGGTGATGCCAGATAGAACAAAATGTTTCCTTCCTGTACCACTTTCAAACTCGTTGCCAGGAACAGAGTAAACTTTTGATTTGTATTGGTCAAGCTCAAGAACTGTTACACATTTGAGGAATTAAAGAAAGCACGGGCTAGAATAAGGAAAGCTGGACTTATTGTCCAGTATTTCATATCAGTGATTCAGAGATAGTATATCAGGGACATGGGGAAAGCTGGTGGAAACTGAATCCATAGTTCAGGTAAAATATAATTCTGTCAGTAGTAGCCTGCAGGATCCTATATCAGGGTTTTTTTTGTAGTCTAACTTCTGGTTCTTTCTCTCTGGAGTATGACTTTAAAGTATTCTTAAGGTCTTACAGTGGATGATATTAGAGTCAAATGTGAGAACCTCTTTGGACTGCTAATGATGATATACTTTCAAGTAATGTCATTTCTTTGATCTTTTATCTGAGTCATCCATGGACCTCTAAGTTACAAATGGTTTCAGTTTTTGACTTGTGTAACAAGTGAAATACATTGGAATCCTGAATACATAAACAGATCTATTGGAGTTCCCCCAGTTTGGTAACAGATGCTTTAATCTCTCACTTGTCTATTTACTTGACAGTGTGCCATGTAAAAAGTGTGTGGTGGTTGGTAATGGAGGAATTTTGAAGAATAAGTCTTTAGGAGAAAAAATTGACTCCTATGATGTAATAATAAGGTAAGGTACACATATTTCCTATTTGCTTACCTAAAATTGTTTCAAAAATAATATTTGTTTTTGAAGTCTATTTTTATGTTGGCAATGTTGGCTTATAGTTGTTTATATTTTAGGGGTACTAGCTTACACAACTCTAGATGTATATTATTACACCACATCCACCACCAAAGTACCAGTGACCGTCTACCACGGCCCCTCCACTAGAGTCCTTCACCCTGTGCGCCATCACCCCCCTTTCCTTCTCAGGGAAACTTCAGTTAAGCCTCAGCTCAGGTGATGGTTTACGTAGAGAACACTCAAGTATTTTGAATTGAGGTGGACATTTTATTATTATTATTATCATCATCATTATCATCATTTTTGCTTTTTTGGGTCACACTTGGCGATGCATGAGGTTACTCCTGACTCATGCACTCAGCACTCAGGAATTACTCCTGATGGTGCTCAGGGAACCATATGGGATGCTGGGAATCAAACCTGGGTCAGCCGCATGCAAGGCAAATGCCCTACCCGCTGTGCTGCTGCTCCAGCCCCGACATTTTATTATTTTGAAATGAAGTGCATTATAGGTGTTGGGTTTGGTTTATTATATTCCACATATGAATAAAAGCACGCATCTGGCATTTGTCTTTCTACTTAGCTTGGTTTCCTAACTTCATGCTTTAAAAAGAAAAGGGATTGCTCTTTATGTTTAAGTACATTGCACAATCCCATTCCACATCCTGCAGTTGGCGAGAGTATACATAAGTTTCAGGAAACTCAGTTAGCAATTATTTGTTCTGTTCCCTGAATATACTAGCTACAAAAGATATAGCAATAAATAAGAAAAACATTCTTAAGATGAAATCATGCAGTTCAGAGCAACTTGGATGGAACGAAGAGTATCATAATGAAGCAAAAGAAGTCAGAGAGGGGAAGACAGATACTGAAGGATCTCACTCATTTGTAGTATACAGAGAAACTAGGAAATAGACCACATCAAATGAAAATGAACCCTTGGTCCTGATTAAAGAACTTAGACTATCAAGTAAATGATGGGGAGGGAGGTAGGAGGAGAGGAGATGATGGTGGACTAGAAGTGAAAAAAGGACTTTCTTGGAAGGTCTTAGTTAATTTGGTGGTGGTGATGTAACTTATACATCAGTACCATGAATGGCAATGCTGTTGTAAAGATATCAAATAATAAAAATTTAATTATGCACTGTAGCACTGTCATCCTGTTGTTCATCGATTTGCTTGAGCGGGCACCAGTAACATCTCCATTGTGAGACTTGTTATTGTTTTTGGCATATCGAATATGCCACAGGTAGCTTGCCAGGTTCTGCCATGCGGGTGGGATTCTCTTGGTAGCTTACTGGGCTCTCTGAGGGGGGCAGAGGAATCAAACCTGGGTTGGCCGCGTGCAAGGCAAATACCCTACCCACTGTGCTATCGCTCCAGCCCAGGGTATCATATAGTCCTAGACAAATTAAGGTTAGGGAAAATCAATTAAAACAGAGGGAATTTTCACTGCACATCCCCATGAGAGTAAGAGCCAGTTTTGAAAGAGTATGAAAAGCAGTACAAACAAAAAATTCACTGTCACTGTATCACTGTAATCCCATTATTCATCGATTTGCTCAAGCGGGTACCAGTAACATCTCCATTCGTCCTAGCCCTGAGATTTTAGCAGCCTCTCTTTACTCATCCTTCCCAGCAGTGCCTCATTGGAGGCTATTTCAGGGTCAGGGGAATGAGACCCATCATTGTTACTGTTTTTGGCATATCGAATATGCCACTGGGAGCTTGCCAGGCTCTGCTGTGTGGGAAGGATACTCTCAGTAGATTTCCGGGTTCTCTGAGAGGGAGAACTAGACAATAAGAGGTCCTCTGTAAGCTTTGTTCTATAGTCTCTGGATCTTGGCCATTGATGGAATTACACAGCACTGGGAGTAGTTTGTGGGTGTGACTGCCTAGCTAGTGAACAAAGGAGGATCTGGGTGGAGGAGGCGCAGTCCCAATCCGAGCAGATTTGGAGTTCTCAGCCCCAAGTCCCATGCACCTGGGTTTCTCTGCCAGTTCCTTCATGAGTGGGGCTCATCTGAGCATGTGGCGAGTGGCCTTGAACATGGCTGTGGCTGGGTTCTGGAGTCTTCAGCTCCCAGGGCTCTGCTCGGGGCAGAGAGGGATGGAGTCTCCTGCCCACCCCCCCCCCCCCCGCCTGGCTGTCTTCACTGAGGCACTTTGGAGGGGGGCGGGTTGAGTTTCCCTCCCCGTGTGTATGTGTATATATATATATGTATGTATATATACATATATATGATATATATACATATATATCTATATATACACACTTATATATGAGGGGAGGTGTGGTAGTCGTCTGAGTGCTTATTCCTGGGTCTGCTCAGGGATTACTCCTGGCTATGCTCAAAATCATCATCATCATCATCATCATCATCATCATCATCATCATCATCATCATCATCTTCCCGTTGATCGTTGATTTTCTTGAGCGGTCTCAGTAATGTCTCCATTCATCCTAGCCATGAGATTTTAGAAGCCTTTCTTTACTCGTCCTTCCCAACAGTGCAGCATTGGAGGCTTTTTTAGGGTCAGGGGAATGAGACCCATCATTGTTACTGGTTTTGGCATATGAATACACCATGGGGAGCTTGCCAGGCTCTCCCATGTGGGCAGGAAACTCTTGGTAGCTTGCCAGGTTCTTCGAGAGGAAGAACTAGGCTATAAGAGTCTGTTGCCCCTGTGCCTGGCTGTCTTCACCAGGGCCCCTTGAGGGGGTATGTTGAGTTTCCCTCCCTGCCCGAGCAGATCCCCAGCAGTCAAAGACTTCTGGAACCCAGCCACAGCCATGCTCAAGGTCCCTCTCCACATGTTCGGGCGAGCTTCACACATAAAGGAACTGGCAGAGGTACCCAGGAGTGCGGGACCCGGGGCTGAGATCTCCAAGCCTGCTCGAATCGGGACTGGGCCTCTTCTGCCCAGATCCCCCATTTTCCAGTAGCTAGGCAGTCACACCCAGAAACTGCCCCTGGTGCCATATAATCCCATCATCGGCCAACATCCAGAAACTATAAAACAAAGCTATTGATTTTAGAATTTAAAGAAAGTCATTCCTTAACCAATAAATATCTTCAAAACAATAACAGTGCATTTTTGTTGCACGAATCAAGGTGTCTAATTATAAAAAATTAAGAGAAGGGTATACATATTTAATGCTATGACAGGTCCAACCCCTGTATAGGTATCTCTTTGAGGAGACTAATAGCTCTGATGGCAGTATCATTATTACTCTGAATCACAACCTAGATTCAAAGGAAGTACTTATCAACATGAAAGGTAAACTTTAGCTAACCTTTTAAAAGCTTTTTGCTTTGTTTTTGTCTTGGGGTCACACTTGAAAATTCAGAGCAAATCTTTTTGCCTTACAATTCTGTTATTTTGTTCCAGTTCAAACAGCTTTGTGACACCACAATATATAAAACATGAAAATATGGCTGCTCTGGGCTGAAAAGTGGAGGGACCCTATTGGCCCTATGTATTCAGCTTATTTGGTACCTTATTTGATACCTATTCAGGGTTCCTAACACTTTGTAAGCTTCTGCTATAAGTCCAAATTTATATTCAATGGTAGGAATTGAACCAGAGTCAGTCGTGTGCAAAGATTCAGGTGCCACTCTAGTATCCCCTTAAAAATATGAGTTGAGCAAACAAAAAAAGAGCAAGAGATGTATCTTCTAGTAAGGTAGATAGGAGAAAGTTGACCACAGATGCCAAGAGAGCACAATGTTTAAAACAGGGAGGGACTGACCACATCCAGTACGAGTAAGAGGTCCCACAAGACAGAACCATGGTTGATAAAACTGACACTCTTTTAAAAAAATATTATTATTATGGCGGCTGGAGCGATAGCACAGCGGGTAGGGCATTTGCCTTGCACTCGGCCAACCCGTGTTCGAATCCCAACATCCCATATGGCTCCCTGACCACCGCCAGGGGTAATTCCTGAGTGCAGAGCCAGGAGTAACCCCTGTGCATTGCCAGGTGTGACCCAAAAAGAAAAAAATTATGATTATAAATATTATTTTAATTGAATCACCATGAAACAGTTACAGGGTTGTTCGTGATAGGGTTTTAGTCATAAAAATGTTCCAACATTGGGCCGAAGCGATAGTACAGTGGGTAGGGCATTTGCCTTGCACACAGCTGAGTCGACCCCAGCATCCCATATGGTCCCCAGAGCACTGCCAGGAATAATTCCTGAGTTTAAAATCAGGTATAACCCTTGAGCATCCACCAGGTGTGACCCAAAAGCCAAAAAAAGTATTTAATAAAATGTTCCAATACCCGTCCCTCCACCAGTGCACATTTCCCACCACCATTGTCCCCAGTTTCCCTGCTGCCTGCCTTCCCCCTGCCCCTGCCCCCAGTTTGTGTCTATGGCAGACACTTTTCATCTTTCTTTCTTTCACTCCCTCTTTCATTTAGGGGATTATGATTTGCAATACAGTCTAGAAGGTTATCATGTATATCCTTTACCTCCTTTCAGCATTAAGTTCTTATCCAAAGTGATCATTTCTAACTATGATTGTCATAGTGGTTCCCTCTCTATCCTAAGTGCCCTTCCCCACCCCGCCATCCCCCCCCCCCCCCCCACACACACACACTTGTGACAAGCTTCCAACTGCAGAGCAGTCCACTGGCACTCTGGACAAAAGCAAACTTGCAAAGTTGGGGGTTGGGTGAAGGGGGAAGTCTCTGAACAGGATGAGAGAATGAAAGGTAAAGTGGAAATACCTGTATAAGCAACTCTTATGAGAGAACTTACTGTGGAGTTGAGGCAGGAGATGATGACTAGAGATGACTATAGAGTCAGAAAATTTGGTTTTCTATGCTTTTGTGAGGGTAGGAGGAGTTACAGCATATTGGTACACTGTTGAGTATTAGAGTAAAAGGCTAGTGTGGTGAAGAAAAAAAAAACAAGCAAACTAGAATTATAGTTACAGCTGCCAATCATCTCACAGATGTCAGAGGCAGGAAATAGGACATTTCTGTTTTCTCACTGAAGGGTTAGTTTCAGGTCATCTGGGGTCATCGGATGTGCTTTGGAAGTGGTTTTGAAGAGTCTTGTGGAAAGTAGGAAAAACTACACACATTGGGGTAGTGCACTGGGGTGACCTGCCAGTGCTGTGGGTTTTGCTGGATTATTGTGAGGAAGATCATCTCATTTTCTCTTTGTTAATCCCTTATGAGAAAGCTGTGAACATTTATCTGTAAAACTATTTGGAGGAGCCAGAGCGATAGCACAGCAGGTAGGGTGTTGGGCTTGCACGCGTCCAACCCAGGTTTGATCCCCACCATCCCATATGGTCCCCTGAGCACTGCCAGGAGTAATTCCTGAGTGCAGAGCCAGGAGTAACTCAAGCATCACTGGGTGTGACCCCTAAACTATCCCCGCCAAACAAAAAACAAGCCCAACCCCCCAAAAATTATTTTCACACACAACTTTCTTATACTTTTAAAATCTGATCACTTAGAACCATAGGAAGCACTTGCCAGGAAATAACATGGGTCCAACATTACGAAAGTCAGTCCAAGTGTTAGTAGGGCTGTTTTCTATTACATAGAGCGTGGCAAAGGGTAAACAGTATTTCTCGTCCAAAGGGACACTGTTTTGGAAACAAAGCATTTCTTTTTTTTTTTTTTTTTTTTTGCTTTTTGGGTCATACCCAGCAATGCTCAGGGATTACTCCTGGCTCTATACTCAGGAATTACTCCTAGCGGTACAAAGCATTTCTTTTAATTGCATGTCTTCACAATGTGCTCATAAATAGTGCAGATTCAATACTAACATTGAGCATACACAAACACAACTGTAGGTCCTTCATGGTTCTTTAGTTCACTTTAGGAACAGACATTTATTTGGTTGTGCTTGGGTGTAATGTAGCATTATACATATATATCCTTTATTTCAGTCTGAGTTTTGGTGGGTCCTCTCAATATCATAAATCATAGCCTTTTTGTCACTTAAGCATATGTTCATGTACTATATGATTGTAACCTTAGGGAAGCATACCTTTTAGACCAGTAAATTTTGCCCTTTACTGCAAATCCAAGGGGTCTGTCTTGTCCTCCCAACTTTCAGCATTAGTATTCTGTAGTTCCCATTTGTGTTCTGTTTAATTTTTACTGGGGGTAATACTGAATTATGAAGGCCCCACAATGGTCAAGTAAAAAAAGAACATTTATGCCTTCAATTAAAGAGTTGCTGTAAGGAAAGAAACTACTTGGCTGTTATGCATTATCAAATGAGTACCTTCTAGCTCCCATATAAGGCTGGTACTTACTCAATTCAGAAATCTGTAAACTGTGATGGACATGATTCATACTGTGCATTTCTTTTGTTTTACCCACAGAATGAATAATGGTCCTATTTTAGGACATGAAGAAGATGTTGGGAGAAGAACAACCTTCCGACTTTTTTATCCAGAATCTGTTTTTTCAGATCCCAGTCATAATGATCCTAACACCACAGTGATTCTTACTGCTTTTAAGCCACTTGATTTAAAGTGGCTATGGGGATTGATGACAGGCAGCAAAATAGTAAGTTGGCAAAACTGATCTTCCTATTGCTTTTTCTTCCTCGGAAAAAAAAAAAAAGAAACACGCAGCTCTATTTTCTTTTATTTTTTTAAATTTCAGAACATTAATGGCTTTTGGAAGAAACCAGCCATAAACCTCATCTATAAACCATATCAACTCAGAATATTAGATCCCTTCATTATCAGAACAGCGGCTTATGAACTGCTTCATTTCCCAAAAGTGTTTCCCAAAGACCAGGTATGTTTCTTCCCTGACATTATCTCATGTGAAAGCTCTCCCTGGGTAGGTCCCCTGGGGTTCTCAATACTGACGGAGAACCACAACTCATGAGGCCATTTGTGAGGATCAAATCTGAGTTGGTGAAATAAGGTACCTGTGAATGGTCCATTCCCTCTCGCACTTCCCTGCTCTTGCGCTGTGCGTCTGGGTCTCCTTCCACATGCTCAAATCCCTCATGTCTCATGAAATCACTCAAAATGTTTTGCAGTTAAGTGTGTCTGATGGAAGCGAGGGATGGTAAATGGGCCACTGAGTGCTCAGAGTAGCAGCACTGGCTTTAGAAGCGCATCTTTTAATCTAAAGAGAAGTATCTGAAGAACTCTGATACAAATATCACAGGAAAGCCAGAGGAAAGGGAAGGGAGGGTAATAAGGTAGTCCAGACATATTTCTGCAGTAGCAGAAGAAACAAAATTGTAATTGTAGCAATATTGAGATTTCATGAAACTAAATTCTTTAAGTCTCATTGACTTTGACTTTTGTCGCCCTGTTTATCTACAATCTCCAGAAAATAAATATCACTTGGGACATGCACAGAGGCAGAGATGTTTTTCATTTGTAGTGTGAGTAATTGTACCATGATAACTCAACTGAAGGGAGCCTTTCCAATGCAGTAAAGTAGGGATATAAAGAAACGAACACATCACTTCTTTTCTCTGGAATGATAAAGATGGTGATGACACGTCTCAAGTACTACACACTTGAAATCAAGTATAAAGTAGTTCAAAAAAACATAAAGTTTTACTTATAAAGTAGTGCAAAAAAAAATCAAAAGCAAATCCCTCTATTTTCTCTGTAGCATGCATTCCAAAATTGAAAAAAAATTTTTTTTTCTATACTAGACCCACACACAAAATTTTTGGTGGGTCAGAGAGACAACAGGGAGGAGACTTGTCTGGCACACAGCTGACCAGAGTTAGTTCCTCCAGCACCATATATGTTCCCCTGAGCACACACCTAGGAGCAAGCCCTGTGGTACTCAGGGCTTGCTCCTAGGTGAATCAAAAAAAAAAAAAGATGTTTTGTTAAATATAATTGCAACTATGCTAGAGCTATCACTCTACTTTTACTTCCATTTAACTATTTTTTTTTGTTTTGTTTCTGGGTCACATCTGGCAGTGCTCAGGGTTTTCTCCTGTTTTGGCACAGGGATCACCCCTGGTAGGGCTTTTGGGACCATATGGGGTGCTGGGAATTGAAGCTGGGTCTGCCGCAAGGCAAGCACCCTGTGTTTAGTACTATTATTGCTCCAGTCTCTATTTCATTAGAAGACATTTGGGCTTGTATCCAGCTTTTCCCCTTTTATATGTAATGTTGTTTATAGGAATATTTTATTTTTACCTTTTGTATTGAATCACCATGAAATACAGTTACTAAGTTTTCATGATTGGGTTTCAGTTATACAATGATCAAATACCCATCCCTCCACCAGTGTAGCTTTCCCATCACCAATGTCCCCAGTATCCCTCCCGCCACCCCGACTTCGCCCCACCCCCTGCCTCTATGGCAGGCAATTTACAGAAATATTTTTTATATCTGTGTGATTTCTGTAGAGCAGTGTCCTGGAAGTGGAATTTCCAGGCGAAAAAGCATACATATTTTCATTTTAATCCTATTTTTTAGTAATTCTGCAGGGTAAGGACAGCTTCATATTTTATTAATTTCCAGTTCTACTTTCCTAAAACCGAGATATGACCAGATTCACCTTCCTTGTTTTTGTTTTAGGTGGTATCTTTAAAAGCAGAGGAATAACCTGATCGCACTTAAAGGTGACAGTAGAACTAGTTGTAACTAGATTAAAGTTCTAGCAGGACACTTTCCCAGAAGCCAAATGAGGACATTGCTACATATGGAGGTCAGCTGTGTCAGAAACTGTCCAGAGGCCAAGGAAAAATACTCAGTGCTGGTTTTAGAAACAGAGGTTATACTAGTGAAATGAAAAAAAGGGGGGGGGGAAGAAAGTGTCCTTGAACTGTACTAAAGAGAATGAATATAAGAGATGAGACAAAATCTCTAGGGAGTTCTACTAGAATAGTAGTACACAGAAATGGGAGCAAAAATTGAAGGGATCAAGGAAAGTTGTTTCTAAAAGACAAATGATGTGTATATTGAAGGGAATGATTTAACGAAGAAAATTTCAATTATGATGGGAGAAAAGAGTTAATTGTAGGAACAACTTTGCTAGATGACATGGGATGTAGTTCACTAAGAAAGGCTGGATGTAAATAGCAACAGGAACATTTAAACCACGCAAGGAATGAGCACTGACAACACATACAAAGTAGACTGGGGGTTGGGAAGATGATAATAGCTTTTGTCCGAGTGCTTCTGTTTTCTTAGAAAAAAAACATCTGAAGCAGGAAAAAGGGCCAGAGCTGTTGGACGAATAGAAAAACATAAAACTGTAATCTTGGAGAAAAGGAATGAAACTTTACTAGAAGAATGTAATAGAATAATTCTGGACATACTGGATGCCCAGATGAGACATACAGTATATGAATGTCTACTTTTACATTACTTGCTGCTTGGGTTTAACAGATTAAGGTTTAAAGATTAAGATTCTGCTAACATAGGTTGTATGGGTATCGAATGTAGAAAAGAATTAAAGGTCTACACGTGGGGATGCTAGTTTTGGTATTAGACCAAGTACTCTTAAGTTGTAAAGGAAACAAACAGAAGACATGAAATGGGGGAAATGACAAAATCTGGGAGGTTGAGTGACTTCTGGGGGTTTTTTTGGTGTGAACCCAGTGCTTTATACTTGCAAGGCAAGTGCTCAACTACCAAATTTTACATCTAGGCCCTAGATGGCTTCTAGGATTTTTTTTTTAATTTTCATTAAAGAGCCCAAAGCTTCTGGATTTTTAACTTCTTTCATTTCCCCTCCAAGCAGACAATGAAATGTTTCTGCAAATTACTGGTAGGCTTTCAGATAAATGTGCCACCTGGAGTTTGATTTTTACTGTCATTTCCCCCTCAAAATCATAATCATATGTAATTCCTATGTGGCAAGGAATCTTTAATTTAATTTAAATGAAATCTATATCTGTGTGTCTGTGTATGTAAAGAGTGTTTGGTTTCCTCCTCTTGAGGCTGTTTTAAGTTGACAATAATTCAGTTGGAGACTCTGACATCCATCTGAAATGCTCAAATATTTACTATCACTGTGTCATGTTACAATCCCTTGACTAAAGTTAGTCATTCTGTAAATAGAATTATGAAAAAAAGCTATTCTAAGGCTAATTTATGGGGAGCTTTTTGCCATTATTCTGCTAGTGAGTTAAGCTGCACTGATGGGTCCACCAGGAGGCTGAATCAGTAAGAGGCAGTGGCTTCCTTTCTCTGAGTGTCACAGGACTTCTTCCCTTGATAAGCTGTGCTCTGGGCAAATGCATTTGTAGTGAAATTTCATTTGAAAGATTTCAAAGTGACACCAAGATTTCAGTGACACCTTAATGTTCTTGTCAGGGTCAGGGAATAAGGTCTGGTCTTGAGCCTTAGGGCACAATGAGCCTTTCTTCAATATTTCCCTCTTGATTAAATGTTCAGAAGTTCTATTGTATAAAGTTAAGTCACTCGAATATGTTTTGAAACAAGTATCTTACTTGGATTCTTTGAACAATCTCTTTGTTCCTCCCCACTCCCCAGAAACCCAAACACCCAACAACAGGAATTATTGCCATCACGCTGGCATTTCACATATGTCATGAAGTTCACCTTGCTGGTTTTAGATACAACTTTTCCGACCCCCAGAGTCCTTTGCACTACTACGGGAATGACAGCATGTCTCAGATGAAAACGGTAATACCTAATTATATGAATGTGCATGTGTGTAGATCCAAACTTCAGTATGATCTTTGAAGATAAGCCTATAATCTCTCTTTTCACCCTGTCATTTTACCGGGAGAACAAGTTCTGAGAGGTTAGGGGCTAGCTAGGGATTCCAGAGCTACCAAATGCTGAAACTAGGGCAAGCCCAAAGTTTTAATACAATACTAATTCCCAGTGTGTATCTCTCAGACAGTGTTGAGAACCTTACAGTTAATCATCACACCCTGATAAATGCTGTATCATATTTGCACTATTGAAATATATAGCCAACTTCAAATTAACCTAAAAGCATTGTGATGTTCATAGTAAGTTGTCCATTTTTTTTTTCTAGTTACAAAACTCTTAACATTTTTCCTTTGGGGGTGGGGGTGTGGCATGCTTAGGGAACCATATGGAGTGAACCCGGGTTGGCCAGGTTCAAGGCAAATGCCCTGCCCATTGTACTATCGCTCTGCCCCCAAAGAGTAACATTTTAACCCCATGAAAGTTTTTATGGTCAGAGGCTACAAACCTTGAGAGTATGATTGATTCCTTAACTTTTAAATGACTGAATACATACTATTCTTTGAATTTATATCTCACGACATACTTGATGATAAGAATAACTTTGCATTTTTAATATTTAAATATAAATGATTTGCTATGAAGTTAATGGATATAATCCATGCCGAATTCCATGGTTCCCAGGTACTGTATAAGCCAAGGGGGTAGGTTATATTGTATTGTGACCCCTTCCACACAGTGGCAGACAAACACGTGAGTAGCTCAAGGGTGAGGTGCTCAGGACAGACAGACTTCAGGCCGTTTGTTTGAGCCCTAGTGTTCCCTCTGTAGCACTTTTGGTAGTTCAAGGGTCATCTAAAACAGCATTTCACAACTAATATGGTCTCTTGTGAGCACCCAGAATTTTCCAAGGGAGAGACAGGTAAAAATCTGCAGAGGGAGGGACCAATGCATAAGACTTGGAGTCAGGACTCCAGGTCAGAAGGGGGCTAGGGTTGGGAAAAGGTGGAGAAACACTGAAGAATGGAGCCTTAAAACAAGTTTAAGTAGAAAACTGAGATATTTATCAGTAGACAAGATTATACATTTTAAATGTCACTATTCTTTATTATTAAAGACTTTACTAAGTGCTGCTTTAAAAGTAATTTTTTTTTTTATTAAGGTAGCACAATTTAAAGTTATTCATAGTTGAGTTTTTGGACATACAATGAATGCTCCAACACCAATCCCATCACGAGTGTCAACTTCCTTCCACAGTAGTTTGGATCTCATTTTTAGTTTTACTGGTTCTGTGGTTCAGATATATAGCTATACCACACATCTACATCACCGATGTATTTGAGGGCTCTTTCTTCTGTCCCTGCTACCTCTTGTCCATAACACCCCCTCCATTTCTATTTAATGATACTTTAATGTTTTCATTTTTTAAATATAATTTTTTTATTGAATCACTGTGATAGACCCTTAAAAGCTGTTCATGAAAAGTCATAGTGTTCCAACACCCATCCCTCCACCAGTTTACATTTCCCAGCACCAGGTCCCCACCTCTTCCCCCCTCCCTCCCACCTCTTGGCATCTACCCTCCCCCTCTCTTCTTCCCTCTTTCTCTCTCTCTCCCCTCCCCTCTCTCCCCTTTTGGGCATTGTGATTTGCAATACAGATACTGAAAGGCCATCAGGAACATCCCTCTACCTACTTTCAACATTCAGTTCTTGTCCAGAATGATCATTCCCAGCAATCACCTTCATACTGGTCTCTCTTCTATCCTACCTACCCTCTGCCCCGCACACACTTGTCAACCCCCATATCTTTCCTTCCCTGTCCTCATTTCTATCTATAATCTAAAGATCTGGGTAATTTACATATCCCCCTTTGATGCCTTATATATTCCTTGTCCTGTTAATATTCTAAGTGCTGCTTTTATACAAGTCACCAACCCCTCTGACTTAAGATTTTGATGTCTTTATTCATATCCTGATTTAACAGACCAGGATATGCAAGGGAGCCGCTTTTATATATGAGAAGAAGGTGGGCTTTAGCAGAGTTCTGACACAGAATGAGAAGATAATTAAAAAGTGACAAAAATTAAAAGACTGTGCCATCTTTTTATTCCTCTACTGCTATAGTTTGGATTGAAACTGGTACTGATGGTGATTTTCTTTTCTTTTTTTTCTCCAGAATGCCTACCATAATGTCACTGCAGAGCAGCTCTTTTTAAAGGATATTATACAAAAAAACTTTGTGATCAACTTGACTCAAGATTGACCCTAAGGATTCAGAAGATGATGTAAACAGTATTTTATTTTTGTACTGTGATTTTTTATTTTTAAATATGCTGAATTAGTCAGAAAATTATGGATATTATATATATTATCTGTTGGTAACTGGTGATTTAATCCACCAGCTTAGTTTCTGTGAATATATTTAACTTATGAAAACCAAGACATGTTAGGAAATCAGAGAGATAGTAAAGTTTTGATGGGATTTTTTTAAAAAAATAGGCTACTTTTCTGAGTGTTTCAAATGTCTTTTTATAGATTATTTCATCTTAGTCTTTGGAAGCATGTGGCTTCCTAATAAGAGGATTTAGTTTACCACAACAACCTCTGAATATATGTGTGTTTGGCTACTGTAAGTCGGTGAGAAATTGACATGTGGCTGAACCCTGATGTGACAAACTGGAATTACTTCAGACCTTCAATGGGAAGATGGATTAGTTCCCTTTTTTTTGTCTTAACCAAGAAACCTGATTCAAATCTTAAATCAGCCCTGAGTATAGGGGAACAAATGGAATCTAAACTTGGGCTGATTTAATTAAGCATTTTTTTCTTCCCAAAATGAATTAAACCATAATTATGAAGAATAATTTGGTAGAAGATGTTTTTGGTAAGTTGACATCAACAAACATGCAATTCCAGATGAGTAAATGTAAATCAAAGAATGCTATTACTAAAATCTGGTGACTTCTTTCTGTGAAGAAGTAAAACATTTTAATTTCATGCAAATCGAGCTAGGTAAGCTCAAGAACATTCTTGAACATAGTTTTGTTGTTGTGTTTTTTTTTTGCCTGTCCACCTGATTTAATTTATTCAGTGAATCAAAGTTTACTATTTGAATCAAGAATTAAGCTGTTTTTTTTTTGGATTTAAATTGTCCTTTCATGAAGAGCAATCCCATCTTCAAAAGACAAGTTTACTGGCTCCCAGAAAAATCCTACGGAATGAAAACAAGTCAGTCCTACACACGTGAACTCCTTTCCCTTCCATGAGGGGGTGCAGGGAGAAAGGAAGACAAAAGTACAAATTGTAAAGATGGAATTAAAAGCTCTCCAAGCGCTAGGAGTTAAAAGAATTGATATTCTGAACAATAATCATTACTGGAAGATACCGACAACCAACCTACTTCTCCGTTACAGTGCATAAAGGATGAAACATCGGGGTAACAAACGGTATAAATACATAAGAGCTAAGAGTTGATTTAACTAAGCTCTCGATATGAAGTATGTACAGTTAATAACATATGTGCTTTGAGTCTTTGATTGTTCTAATAACCTTGACATGGAAAAGGAAAATATCAGGCTAGAATCCACATATGGTGAGGATGTGCTTTACCTCATACCACACAACCAGCAGCAATTCAACTTTAGTTTGCTGTGAAGTAGCTCAGGCTTCAAGAAGGATGAGACTAGTCAGCAAAAAAAAAGGTGTAACTCCCCCCCCCCACCCAAATAAAAAACAATGGTGGTATTTACAAGTGTTTAATTTTGGTCATAAAATTTGATATTATAATCAAGGGTTCTGCATTTTGTGTGATGTGAGAAAAAGGCTACAATATGGTGGTTTTATTCAAGCCAAAAAACAAATCTGAACTTATACAATTTACAATATACAATTTATTAAAAACACATGAACACATTGAAATTTCACTATTTATAACAATCTAAAGTCTAGCAACATATACAAATACTGAGTGACTACAGTACATGCCGAGGTAAGAAAAGTACATTCTGGGAGAATATCACTGACACTCAAGCCATTTTATTTCCAATATGTTTTGTTTTCATTTTTCCCAGTGGGAGGGAGGGGGAAGAAACAGCAGGGAAGGAGGGAGGGAGAGAGGAGAGACAGGGAGGGAGGGAGGGAAAGAGAAAGAGGAGAGAGAAAGGAGAGAGGAGGGAGGGAAGGAGGGAAAGAGAGAGAGACAGAAAGAGAGAGAGAGAGAGAGAGAGAGACTAGCCACAAATTAGATTATATGAGTGTTGGTGTTCTAAAAAAAAAGTATTTTACCTAAACACCCAAGTCTTAGTTAGGCTTTGCAGTTTAGGGACAACTTCAGGATCAGAACCAAAAGGCAGAGCAAATAGGAACATTTAAATATATGATTTCAAAGTTTTTATTATCCTTAGTCCTTGGTCCTTTTTAATTGTATCATCCTGACACAAGCCTCTGGTGCTCTCCAGGTGCATGGTTGAATCAAGGCAAAGAAGTTCATGTGTTATCATTTTCCATAAATTATGGTCACATATTCAGAAGAGCTCCTTTTTTCCTCCCCACCCTCCTGAAGGGTGTCTGCATGTGTGTGTGTGTGTGTGTGTGTGTGTGTGTGTGTGTGTGTACATGTGTGCAAGTGTATCCATCACATCAAAATTTCCACACCTATATAAATTCTCTACTTGAACCATTTCAACCATTCATCAGCGAATAAACCCATTGTTCAATGCAAAGTGCAAATAGTGAAACATGAACTTAAATAACTGGACTAGACCCTGAACATACAATAGGATCTATTTAGATTTATAGCTCTTAATAAAATATAAATTGGCATTCATAATATCTTTAACTGTGCTGGTTTTATAAGATCAAGTAACAGTGAAGTCAGTGTAATTTTATGAATCCTGTAATCACCACACTTGCTGTACCACTGTTGTTTCTATTTTCTTAACAGGGGGAAAAATTAATTCAATAAACCAGTGACTTAAACCTTTTACACATTTCAAGCAAAGAATAAAAATTCAAGGGAATTTTGTGAGAAAAAAAACACCCAAATCCCACGGTTATTTTCACATTTTCAGTTGTTACTTGATTGTCTTCAAAACTGTATATATATATATGATATATAAAAATGTAGTTTAAAAAAATCAACAACTCTACTATGAAAACAAAAGAAAGTACAAAACTAAAACAACCCTTTGTATTCAGGCTCAGCTCTCATTTGGGAAGCAAAATATAGAAAAGTAGTGAAAACTAGATATTTCGTGAAAAACATTGGTAGTTCAAGGACAGCACAGTGGCAATAAGAATCAAGTCTTAAAATATGCATCATTTAAGAAAACATTTGCCTCTCAAAAGAATTGTTCCATGGGAAAAACAATCAGGCGCACAGAATAACATTAAAATAGCAAGTATCTTTGGGAAAATGAAATAGTTACTGAAAACATTCCTGGTAAAGCTTCAAATAGGCACATGATTTGAGGGAAAAGTCTATTTTCTCTGTACTGAGGGTGTATAAGAAAATAAAGCACAGACTTTTCTCTTCCCATCTGAAAGAGGATGAATGTGCTTTATGCATTCAATGTGTAGAATAAAAGTTCAGTACATGTGCTTTTTCATTCAACGATCTTCAAGAAAATATGTATTGAGTTTTCAATGAATATACTTCAATGTTTGGAAAAGTACGAGCTTTAAATAAAAATAAAATCAGCAAGCAACTAAGGAAGGCAGTGAGGCTAAAAAAAAATCAATCGTTCGATTTTAAAAGATAGACTCATGGAAGCAAGTAAAATGAACACAAATTTAGTGAATTCTGGCATAATCTTATGGCAGGCCAAAATAAATGAACAGACTGATAGGAAATTACATTTTAAGTGAACAAACTTTATAAAAAGAGAAAAAAATCCCATTTATCTGTTTCAATTATATGGTAGCTTCTGGTGTTCTGTTGATGCCTTCACTTCGACCTTATTTGGGGGTGAGGGAACTGGCTATACCTGGAGGTGCTTGGGGGCTCTTCCTGGCTCTACACTCAGCAGTGACTCCTGGTGGTGCTGTATGGTGACCACAATTCCAACCAGGGGTGGCAGCAAGCACTTTAACCCCTATACTAACACTCTGGCCACAGACACTTTCACTTTGAAAAATACTACAGACAGATACACTGAATGGAATTTATCAATTCCATGTTCCCCATGTAAAACTAGTTCTGGGCATGTGGTTACCAAGAGTTTTCTCACTAGTAATCAAAAGTAAGAGCTAAGTATTCACCCACTAGGATTCTATAGCATCTATTCTTTGGGTGTAAAGGATCGTTTATGCCTCTCATCACAAGATGAAAGCAGGATTCGAAAGGGCTGTTTATGCCTTTCATTTCAAAGGTGAGTGGAGCGCATAATTATACAGATCTGGGTTTAATTTTCTTATGAATGTTTACTGTGGAAAACAATTTTTTGTATTTGACTAAAAGTACCTTGAAATTCAAAGAAATAAAACATATAAAATGAAAGAGGCCAGATTCCAATTACTTTTTTTTTTTTTGCCTTTTTTTGGGTCACACCCAGCGATGCTCAGGGGACCATATGCTGGAAATTGAATCCGGGTCGGCCGTGTGTAAGGCAAATGCCCTACCCGCTGTGCTACCACTCCAGCCCCTCCAATTACTTTTTAATCTTTCTTTTATTTATTAATTTTGCTTGGAGCTTCCCCAGAGGTGCTCAGTGGGGTTGGTACTTAGCCTACAGGCCAGTGGCTCAGTGCGAGGGCCTGAGGATGCTTCCGTGCTGCAGGGGTGGAGGCCAGGTGTGGCTGGGGACCTAACCCCTGGTCTAATTGCTATTTTATGACTCTGATCCTGCTTTCCACTGTGATAAACGTAAGTGGATTATGTGTTCACTACTTTGAAGCACTCAACTTTTCATCACTCCCCTAGGAAAATTCCCACTGTGAGTAAAGTTGTAGAGAGGGAGAAAAATCTCCTATATAACTTCAAATTCTAAAAACAGTTCCTGTTCCTACATAGAGAAGAACACTTAAGGACTGAAATCTAAATTCAGGAAGTTGATAAAAAGCAAGCATTTTAAGGTGACAAACCACTTTGAAAAACCTCAAAATGAATGCTTGAATGTTTTATAAACAAGAGACTGGGGCTGGCCAAGGGTTCCTAGAGGAACCAGCAGGGATAAGACTAGGTCACGTACCATGAAGGGTTAAAGCTCTTAAATGAAGAAAAAAAAAATCAGTCATTCTGCTCATTACATGTCAGTTTCCCAGCTACAGATCTTCCTAAGGAAAGACAAGTGTATATGACTACGATAAAGACAAATGATTGGATCAATTATTTGTAAATTTATACAAGGCAATATAAGAATAGAGGAGGAGAAAATCATGATAGTACTCACCTTTTACAAAAAGCAGACTTTCAAGCCATTAGATATTTCGAGAACAGTACCATGCATTATTGCCAGTTAGGCTTACAGAGCCATCTCTTGAGTTCATTAATATACCTGCAGCATTGGTAATAAATACTTACTCTCAGTGATTCTGAATTTCTTTGAAGTGCATAGAAAGGATCTTTTTTTTTTTCTGGATTAAAAATAATGTCTTACAGTAGTAACAAACATGATGTTCAAAATTTAACGGGCAAGCAGTACCTGTGCCACAGTAACACTTTAAAAGGAAGATGGCAAGAATAGTAGTTTCCTGTACCTTGCTTGGTCAACATATTTTCCCCAACCATATCCGTAACAGATACGTAATACATTCTATATATTACTACCCACTATTACCAAAAAAAAAAAAAGATAAAGGTTATGTGCTTAAAATGATGCTTTTTAAAAAGCAGCATCACCTTCAAAGGATTTCTTGAAAGACATCACTTCCACCATCCCTCCCTGCTCCTGATACCTCCTGTGTGCTTTGCGGCACCTGGTACACCAGTTCATCTGGGCCACTGGGACCCGGCTTCCCACCTTTTGGGGTATCATACTGGGCGTGGGCAGAGGAGCAGCTGTCAGTTCTGGAAAGAAGAGTATTGTACGTTCCCACGAGAGGGGGAGCTTGGTTCCCAGCAGCTTTGAAAGTGGATGTTGAGGGCAGACCGACGGAAGCTGTGGGGTGCCCTGACATATCCATAATGATGGGGGTTGCATACTCGGGCCCGGTAATTGGGAGTGGTTCCGCGTAGGCGTGATAGACATCCTGCGCCGGGGAGTTGTATGGGTCCAGGTCGGCATAGCCTGTTTCCTTTCCTTCTTCTGGTTTAAAGGTAGAGCGCTGGTGAAACGTGCCAACAATTCCTCCCACAAGTGGCTGTGCATACTCTGGGAAACACAACACAACAGAAAGTTTATCTCCCTAGTACATGGATTGTGGGGGGGTACAGCGGGTAAGGCAGCTGCAGGCATACTCCAAAAGAAGACCCCTTTTCAGGGCACTTTGTCATGTGAACAGAGATCAATGAAACCTGCACGTACCAACTTAAAAATTAAAATTCAAGCCACTATCTAGTACTTCATTGTACTGTTAACATGCCAGAAAGTCTCACTCATGTAATTTGGCCCAGTGTGTATGTACTTCTATTTGATGCTGTTTTATTGGAAAAAGAGAAATATTCTATAACGGAAACAACAACAGTTTCTGGGAAGTAATACCAGACTTCTCCCCCGCCTGACCCCACCCCCATTTTCAAATATTATACAATGCTTAAAAGTACTTATTTAAGTAGGAGAAGGCTCACTCTGGTCTTTCTACTCTCCTTTCGACATCCTCACAACCCCATTAAAATCAACCACCATGCAGGCAGACATATGCCCACAATTTTAAAAACAAATGCCTCAGTTTTATGGTTAGAACATCTAAGATGTGGAATGACTCCCTCGAGGTCATGATTTAAAAACAGAAGTTTTGATTTTGGGAAAGGGCTCCTTTTCTTTCATATACATGATGCCCCACCCAGAGCCCAAAAATAATTAAAAAGAGCAAAAGGAACTGTGAATCCTCAGAAGCCTCAGAGCAAGCACAGCTATTTCCCCTGTGTGTAGGAAAGGGGTAACACAGTTACCTGCAGAATCTGTTTGCAGCATTGTGGTGACTTCTCTCGGACTCAGGTTATTAACTTCACTACTGCTGTAGCGAACTGGCGTTTCTTCATGCTCCACTGATTTGGCGGGGAGAAACTGCTTCATTCCTTTCCACCAACCTTTATTGTGATTTGTAAGCAAAAGAAACAGTTGAGCAACACGCTAGGTCTTAAAGTACAAATGTACGCATGCTATGGGATGATTCCTATCACATCCCCCCTTTCTGTAACAAGTGCCGAGCCCTTTTCAAGCTCATTATTTTCACTGTGGTAAAATAATATAAAAGTTTATTGCCTTATTTTGACGTGTTCGGTGTTATTAAATACATTCATAATGTTGTGCAACCCTTACCACCATCCCATTCCTGTAACTCTTTTCATCTAATAAAACTGGAGCTCGGAATTACTAAACAATAACTCATCATTGTCCCTTTGTCCCTGGCGATGCTATTTCTACTTTGCCTCTGATTTCAACTAAGTATCTCTTATAACTGGAATCTTACAGTACACCTAGGATTATCCTATTGCTGAATTATCTTCCTTTTAAAAGCTAAATGCCTCATTGTCTCTTTATATCACATTTTGCTGATTTGTTCAATACACTGGGTGCTTCTAACTCTTGTACCTTGAGGATTATGGTTACATAAATATCTCATTGGGACCCAACTAACAGTATCTTTTCTGTATATACCATAGGATCATATGGTATGATCTCTCTCTCTCTCTCTCTCTCTATATATATATATATATATTTTTTTTTTTTTTTTTTAAGGAACTGCATATTGCTTTCCATAGTATCTGACAAAAATGTCCATTTCTGTCAGTGCACTAAGGTTCTTAATTTCTCCACATCTTTCCAACGGTGGTCTTCTGGGTTTTTCTCCTCCTTAGCCCTTCCCTTCTTTTTGTTCATCGGTTATTTCTAAGATGAGGGGGGGTTGCACACACTTAGTTGTGGAGCTTGCTATGGGTGTCACACTTAATTATGGTCCTCACATACACTTAGGTGCATTGGCTAAGGGTTACATGCTTTAGCTGCAGAGCTCATACACGCTTAGCTGTGGTGCCCACTGTGGGCTTGTACACCTATTTGTGGGGTGCTGGGGATCCCACACAGCAGAGTCACTGGAACTGCAAATGAGCACAAGAGCAGGAGTACTTTCAAAGCCTCACACTCGGGAGCCACACACGACCAAGGCCCCACTGACTCGCCTTTTACTGCAATTCTTCAATTTAAGAAATCTGTTTTTTTTTTCTTTTGTTATCTGTGTACTTGGTGTCAAATCCCACGAACATCACTGCCAAACCCAATAACATAAAGATCTCATTCATATTTTAAGAATTTTATTCTCTAGGGTCTTACATTTATCTTCCGGTTTTACTCTTTTAAGCTTGACTATTCAGGTTAGCTTGAGATTCCATATGAACTTAGGATGGGCTTTTCTATTTTTTGCAAAAGTCACAGGGACTTTGAAGAGACTGTACTGGCTTCCGAGATCGCTTTGGGTAGCATGGACTCATTAGCTGTATTAAACCTTTTGATCCATGAACCTGGAATTATGTTTCCATTTATTTATGTTTTCTCATAATGTCTTTCAGCAAAACTTCACAATTTCCACTGTACAAGTTTTTCAGCTACGTGACTGATTCCTAAGTATCTTCTTTTTGGCACTATTTTGTAAATGAAATTGTTTTGTAACTTGCTTTTCGGATTTACCACTATTAGAAATGCATCAGATTTTTAAGTGTTGAGTTTGTATTTCATTACTTTGCTGAATTCATTAATTAGTTACAGCCTTCTGGCGAGGGGTGGGGGTGGGGGACTTTTAAGGTTTAGTTTTTTAAAGTTTTTAAGGTTTAGTTTTTAGTTCTTAGTTGGCAGTATTGAGTAAATTCTTCAGATCCAGAACTTCTGTTTTTTGAGAATTTTGGTAAGTGATTTAAACTCTGTACTAGTCATAGCAACTAGTACAGCAAATAATCTACTCAGATTTTCTACTTGTGATTTAGTAATGTTTTGTTTCCAGGCATTTATTCCTTTTTATCCATCACAATTTTTGGGTATATTACTCTTGCAATTATTTTATAATTCTTTTTATTTTTAGAGTATCAGTAGTAATATTCCCCTAAATTTCAGTGACTGGAGTCTTTTTTCTTCCCTAGTTCATATTTAATTCGCTCTAAAGACTTTAATTTGTCCTTTTTTTCCTGATGGGACCACTTCTGGTTTCCTTATGTTTTCTCTTATCAATTTGACCTCTTCTCTAATCTTGATTACTTCCTTCCTTCCATTAGTTTTGACTCCAAACTATCCTATTTTTAATTCCTTAAGCTGTTCAATCTTCTTTTCAGTTTGACAGAATACCAAGTGAATAATAGAAATTGCTATAAAAAGCATTTACACAAGCAAAGTCACTGTCAAGTGCAGCCAATTATGCTTTGTCTACTGGAAGGGTAATCTTTAATAGGCTTTCCTCAAAAAATACTTTCCAAGATTCTCCCTGGGGTCTCACTAGCAGCACGCTGCTCTTGGCTCATGGTCAGAGCAGTGAAATATTCGACCCCAGCAGCTGTTCCGGTAGTGAGACTGCAAACGGGAGATCTGTAGGGGTTCAGGAGTCCATGGCAGCAATGTGCCATACAGAATAGGAATTCAGCAGACAGCAATGCATCATAACCGTGTTGGCAGACCTCCCCAAGTCCTGAACTGCTGGACTCCAGGGGGTAGAGACCGGGGACAGAATGACAAACATACATAGTTGTTGTCAAGAAAACACACTCTCCGCATCTTACACAGCTTCCAAAAACACTCCAGAGAGCTGGTCTCCTAAGAAAGAAGATAGATGGAACAAATCTGACATGCTTTCCAGAAGAAAAAGAGCTCCATGTGTGTGTGTGTGTGTGTGTGTGTGTGTGTGTGTGTGTGTGTGTGTGTGTGTGTGTGTGTGTGTGTTGGAGGGGGGCGGTAAATTCTGGCTCTCCATTTCATTACTAATTGACTAGAAAGGACATTGCAGAAGAGTGAAAGCAGAACGAACAGGGATGACATTTTTCTAACAGTATTTTTAGAAAGGACTTTCCTCTTCCTCTACTGTCACCTGCAGGGGAGGAAAGAAAGAGATGCGGTCAGGAATACCTGCTCGGTCCCAGTAAGGTAAATCATAGGTGCCTTCGGTTTTTTTCTTTCTGGAAAAATACAGGGAGGGGAAAAAAAAAGTTAGCCAACAGAGTGAATTTACTAGTAAGACAGCTCTGAAAGTGCAAGATAAATAGCAAAGTTAATAATTAGTCAGGAGTACACAATTCCACTTTCTGATCTACTTGGTGGAATCGACTTCATTTGACTTTGAAAGTCACCACTGCTGAAGCTTATACACTCTCAATAAATAAAAAATCATCTTCTGAAATAGCTACCTTACTATCCAACTGTTTTCTACATAGAAAGGATAAAGGAATTTTTTTTTTTTTAAAGACAGCCCACAGATAAAGACCTAATGTAATCAAGCCCTGACAAGTGGGGTCTGTTTTTGGTGTTGGGTCATTCCCCACACAGTGCTCAGGAGACCATGCAGTGTCAGGGGCTCTGATTTGACCTGTTAAGGAAACTGACACGGGCTGTTAAAATGAAACCAGGTTTGGTGTTGGATCTGTTTGAGTTTCAAATAAAATTAATTCACAGAGTTCATAGAACAACAACAGAATTTTCTACTGCACTGTTCTTTTTGCTAACTTACTGCTTTTTTTTTAATGGCCTTTCTTTGCCTCAAAGAGATGAGATTTAATTCCTCCAGGATAAGTGAAGAGTACCACTAAACAATGACAAACGGCAGAGAACAAGATTTTCTAGGTGTGGGAGGCAAGAGACAGGTATAGAGTGACAGACATTCTCCCCAACCCGCTCTCTGATTTCTGTTAAGTCCTCCCCAA
This sequence comes from Sorex araneus, assembly GCF_027595985.1. Lineage (NCBI taxonomy): Eukaryota > Metazoa > Chordata > Mammalia > Eulipotyphla > Soricidae > Sorex > Sorex araneus. The sequence goes on along the minus strand of NC_073303.1, from coordinate 161,551,633 downwards.
GGAGGCATGTGCCTCAAAACCCAGCGAACAAAAGGACACTTTCTGAGGGGAATCTAATTAAAATGGAATGTCTGAAGCTCCACAGAAAGCAGGAGTCCTAGTGTAAGTATGATGACATGATGGTTGGATTCACATGTGTGATTTTTGAAGGTCCCAAGCATATGCTTTACCTACCTGCAAACATTTTTCTCTACCCTAAAGCTATGCTTTTATTTATTTATTTTTGGTGCGGGTGGTGATGCAACCCCATGATGCTCAGGGCTTACTTCTGCCTTTGCCCTCAGCGGTCTCTCCGGGTGGGCTGCAGGGGAACTGTGTGGGTTTCCAGGAATTGAATCTGGGTCAGTGAGAACAAGCTTGGGGATTAGAATCCAGTGAGAACAAGTATGCAAGGCAAGCATACTCTCAGCTGTACTGTCTCTCTGGTCCCAGGCTGTGTTTTGTGTTTTTATTACTGATACTAAAAGCTTCTCCTCTTACTTTATTTTGGAGGACCCTAAATGTGGCTTGTGGGACCACAAGGAGCCATTCCTCCTGGCGAATTCTGCCCAAATAGGCCAGCAATTCAATGCCAAGGCCTATGGTTTTATGGCGCTGCTCAGACCCACAGTGCGAGGGATTGACCAGGCTGCCCACGTGTCACCCCAGGGAGGGCTGCTCATTTTAAAGGCCGGCTGTGTGGCTGGGGCGGTACTGCAGCAGTCAGGAGCTCATGCAAATCTGGATTCTAATCCCCAGCACACGAGCCTACACTCAGCACAGGGGATAGCTCTGGTGGTCCCGGGTGCCACAAAGCAACACCAGGACCTAGCACTAAGCCTCCAGCTGTACTGGCCAAATACCGCCAGAGCACCTTCAGCGATGCTGAAGAGAACCACACCCCCTGCCTCCCCACCACCACCACCACAAAAAAAACATAAAGCCTACTTGCATTTATTTATTTATTTATTTATTTAGGTTTGGGGGCATGTCCAGCAGTGTGGGGGCTATTTCTGGCTTTGCTAGGGGGACCATGTGGTGCCAGGGAATCAAACTGGGCTTCCTGTATGCAAAGCATGTACTTGGCCTGCAGAGCTATTATTCTAGCCCTCACAGTTATATTTTAAATATAATGTTGGACTGGAATGATAGCACAGTGGATAGGGCGTTTGCCTTGCACATGGCTGACCTGGGTTCGAGTCCTCTGTCCCTCTCGGGGAGCCCGGCAAGCTACTGAGAGTATCTCGCCTGCACGGCAGAGCCTGGCAAGCTACCCATGGCATATTTGATATGTCAAAAAGAAAAACCAGTAACAATTCTCACAGTGGAGACGTTACTGGTGCCCGCTGGAGCAAATCAATGAACAATGGGATGATAGTGCTACAGTGCTACAGCTATTCACTGAGCTCATTGGCTCAATCCAAACCAAAAAAAAAAAAGGTTTAATTATTTTAAAAGTATGGTGCAAAATTTGTGAATGAGATGAATGTTTGTCTGTAGTATGAAGAAAAATAAAACAAAGGAGCAGATAGTATCAAATGACGATAAATCTTTGGCTTTGGATTAAAAATCTGAGATTACCAAGACAAGGGTAAAACAGGTGGGGAGGGAAACAAGAGAAAAATTAGAAGTACCATAAGGACATTTTTTGAGGCACTTTTGTGGTGGTGAGATACAGTAACTATATATCAAAATCATAAACATGAGCATTACTGTAAACACATTAGCTAAACTACAATAATAAAAAATAAAAATGGAAACAAAAATTAACACAGTGTTGCAGTTGTTCACCAAAAACTGGAATGAAAAAGAAGTAATATACAATGCCAGTTTATTATTCAGCACATTTCCCCTTGAACATCCTCGAGTCAGAATACAGCAGGCTTAGAAATAAGAGGAAAGCACTAATCTTTTCCAAACAGAAGTTAGGTGCTCTAAATGGCTGGGATAATAACTTTAAAGCTGTTTTAGTCAAGGGTCATATTATCTTAAGGACTTGATGTACTTGCTCTCAAGTGACAAAGCTTCAGGTTATTATTTATGTGTAAAGCGCTTAGGACAATGCATGGGTTAAGGATTTAGTAGCTGCAGCTGCTTTTTATTATTCTCCACTTTCCTGCTATTTCTCCACACCCTTTCCATAGCATCGCTTCCTTGACTCCTTGTCACGAAGCTCATCGTCAGCACATACAACTGATCCCAGCAGTAACTTCAGCCTGTGGCCTGGACCCGGAAGCCAGGCCGCCCAAAGGGGCCTTCAAGTCCCACTCTGGCGGGCCTCAGCCCTGTCGCCCCCGCCACAATTCTACTTCTCTGCCCTCACCCTCTGCCCCTGGGCTCTGACCGCTGCGGTCAGCCCGGGATGTCTGACTGACCCCACAATCAGAGACAGCTCTGGGTGAGAGCACGTACTCCGAAACCCGGGCCAAAACTCCACTCTGTGACGTGCTGGCAGGCCACTCGGGCCAAGTTTTTTAAGACTCTCCTCTTCTGTTAAGCAGGATTTGCCACAGTCTGAGCTCGGTGGATAGTTCTGAAGATTAAATAAGTTAAAACATGTCCAAGCATTTAGAATGTCCAGATTGAGATTTTCTACAGAAACTAGCTGATGCGGTTACATGGGTGGGTCTGGAGGGTATCATGCCGTGTGAAGGCAGCCCGGAGAGGGACAGACACAGGATACTCTCTCTCCTCTCTGGAGTATAAATAAACACATTAAGGGAAGGATAAATGATCAGAGAAGGGTCTGAAATGGGAGACCCAGAGACAATGGTGGAGGTTGTAGTGCTGGGATGCTGTAGGCATAAAGCCCTCTCATTAGCAGTACCGGAAACCATGGGAACTAGAATGGAAAACAAAATGAGCTGCTGCTGCTGTCTCACTGTTAAGAATTCTGATTGCTCAAAGCATCATGAACGGTCCTTCGTGAACTTTCCTAACTCTGCCACCCCTCATCCCTGCTCCTTTCTCTTACGAACCAGAGTCTAACTGATTTGGTCTCTCTCAGCCTCCACACCCTGAATCTGGGATCCAGGGGATCCTCCAGCTTTCTCCGAAAGCTCAGACTGTGAAGTCAGAACCGAGGCAGAGTCTTCTGCCCTATGCCATCTTCCCTAAGATGCAGGAGTGTACTGCCGTACTCCTAACGCCCAACTTCAAACAGGACAGTGGAGGAGTTTAAGCTCTTGGAAGGCTAATTAACAAGTGAAGCCATGCTCTGTCGCCAGCAAATTTGTTCAACTCCATACACCTGTCCTGTTAAAACTGCATGAGCAGGAAACTTCCTTCATACCAGACGCCTCCTTTTTCCTGAGCAAACAGCCAGTCTTACATCCCCAGGAGGCTACTCCCTGTGCCTTCTCTTCTGTCCCATAATCCCTGGCTTCAGTTTACCCGATGCCTCTAGTCTTTCTACTCTTCAATTCACTGTGTAAAACTCCCACTATCTTTTTTTCTTTTGCTTTTTGGGTCACACCTGGCAATGTTCAGGGGCTACTCCTGACTCTGTACTCAGGAATTACTCCTTGCGGTGCTCAGGGGACCATATGGTATGCCAGGGATCGAACTCGGGTCAGCCGTGTGCAAGACAAATGCCCTACCCACTCTACTACTGCTCCAGTCCCTACTCCCATTATCTTTCCATAATTAATCACCTCTCTGTTTCACACTCTTCAATGAATAAAATCTGTCTCTCCCCGAGAAGCCCTTGACCCATTTCTTCTATGCCCAGCCATGTGAGATCCCTCCTTATTCTTCCATATCCCTGTGTTTCAGCTCAGAAAATTCTGCTCCATTTTCTAGCTGCTTCTGTCTAGCTAAATAACCCTTTTAAGGAAGGGATTAAAAAAGGGGGCAAGGGAGCAAATCTGAAGCCAGAAAAATGGTACAGCAGGTAGAATGCTTGCCTTGCACAAGATCAACCCGGATTCCATCCCTGGCATTCCCATATGGTCCCCTGAGCCCATCGGGAGTAAGCACAGAGCCAGGAGTAACTCCTGAACATCGCCAGATGTGGCCCCCAAACAAAAACAAAACAAAACAAGTCAAAGTTGAGGATTACTGTTCCCGAAGGAATATTTTAGATAATTCTCATGGTTCTCACATCTGTGTTCTTCAACATTTTGCCAAAAACTCAAAACATACAGAAATTCATTTTGTATAATTTTGAGAAGAATTATGTATCATTCATTCAGTAAATATTACTAAGTGTTGATATATCAAACACTAACATGTATATCTTAGCACTGTCATCCTGTTACTCATTGATTTGTTCAAACAAGCATCAGTAACGTCTCTCATTGAGAGACTTATTGTTATTGTTTTTGGCATATCCAATATGCACAGGTAGCTTGCCAGGCTCTGCCTCGAAGGCTCAATACTCTTGGTAGCTTGCCGGGCTCTTCGAGAGGGGCAGAGGAATCGAACTCAGGTCAGCCGCATGGAAGGCGAATGCCCAACAGCTGTGCTATCGCCCCAGCTCGATCTTAGTATATAATAAAAAAATTTATTTTGGCATAATAAATTTTTGCCAAATCCCTTAGGCTGAAATAAAAAGCTATACCAAAAAATTTGAAACAAGAAAGACATCCCACGTTTAAAACAAGGTATTCAGCAACTGATGGCAGTAACATTCATTTTTGGGAAGAATAAAGAAGAAACACAGACACAGAGGCACCATAATGATACTTTAACTCTCCCTTTTATTAGTTTTTTTTTTTTAAGGGGAATACCCAAAGGTGCTCAGGGCTCACTCATGGCTATGTGCTAAGGAATCACTCCTAGTGGGGCTGGGGGGAACCATTCAGGTTGCTGGGGATTGAACTCAGGATGGCTGCATGCAAGGCAAGCAATTCCTCCTTTCAAAAAGTGTATTTAATGAAATACTACTCAGCTAAAGAAAGGATGACTACAATTTGATGCTACATGGATGGATCTGGAAGTATAATGTCAAATGAAGCTACTCAGAGGGAGAGGAAAATACTCAATGATCTTTCTAATATGAATATAAAGAAATTTGACAGGGGAATATCAAAGGCCCAAAGGCAAGAGAAACAAATAGCAGGAGAAATGGTTTCCAGTTGGAAAACTGCCACGGGACCAGAAGTCAGAGGTGACTAAGTTAGGCATGGGATCTCTAGGACAATGGTGGAGGGGACGAGTATCTGCCACAGAGGCAGGCTAGGAGGTGGGCAGGAGATGGGGACACTGGTGGAGGGTAGTTGTCACTGGTGAAGGGGTTGGTGTTGGAACACTGTATGCCGGAAGATGAGCATGAATATATTAGTAAATTTGTAACTCATGGTTACTCAATAATAATAATAATAATAATAATAATAATAATAATAATAATAATAATAATAATAAGCAATACAAGAAGTTACAATGCAACTTCTATATTTGGTTTCTAGTTCACAAACGAAAATCTCCCCGTGGACCACTGAGGCGAGTGGGTTTGGCGTACTAACCTGTTTCTCCAATGCCACGCACACACTAATACCAGAATGAGAGTGGTGAGGACCATGACTAGCACAGGAACAAGGACTGCTGCCAGGGCTACATCTGAAATTCAAAATCACGAAGATATCAGCATCATTCAAGGATTTTCTAGCTCAAAAAAATTACTACTAACAGGATGGATAAAATGACAGTGGCACGAGCTGGTGACTGCAGAAGCCTTCACAAGTATATGGAAGACCGTATCAAGTATATTTGCTCCATCTGTTTACAATTTTTCATTATAAGTTTTAAATCAGCAAGATGAATGATAAACTGTCACTGTCATCCCGTTGCTCATGATCTGCTCGAGTGGGCACTAGCAACGTCTCCATTGTGAGACTTGTTACTGTTTCTGGCATATCGAATACACCATGGGTAGCTTGCCAGGCTCTGCCGTGCAGGTGAGATATTCTCAGTAGCTTGCTGGGCTCTCCGAGAGGGGCGAAGGAATCAAACCCAGGTTGGCTGCATGCAAGGCAAATGCCCTACCCGCTGTGCTATCACTCCAGCCCAATGATAAACAAGGAAATTATATTTTCTGCATAGGTGGAGATTTAGTATAATTAATGTTGTCAGGATTTGTAAGTAAAAAACAGAAAAACCAGTACAGAATTTTTTTAATATTAAAAACCATACTTAAATATTTTAAATACATTTATTATATTAATTTTTTAAAATAGTACAGTATATTAGAAAACACACATGTTAAGCACGTTAGTCTCACTAGTAACCTGAGAAATAGAAATTAAAACAAGAATAGGATGCTACTTCTTCCTTATCAGAATGGCAAATATTTAAAATGAAAGTCAGTTTATGAAAAGTATAACAGGAAACAGATTTTCTTGGAAAACAAATTGATAGAATCTTTGTAATTGGTATTTTGAGACAATATATACAAAAAACCTACTATATGGCATCTGTATATCTTTTTTTAGGAAAAAAATTAAGAAGACATTAAAAAATATGTATATCCTTAAAGATACTGCTCTAAATCTAGCTGAGAGTGACAAACTAGAAATAATCAAAATGTCCAATAATGAAAAGAAATTAGTAAATAATTTTAGTATTTTTATTATTTATTTATTTTATTTTAATATTTTATTTTAAAAATAAAGATTAACATTTTTAAAATAAATAAAATCATCTTAGTTTATTATTATTTTATTTTTTTTAGTATTATTTACTAAGATGCCATTAGTAAACTACCTTAGTGTAACTTACACTGAATAGCTTAGTGTAAAGGTGTGTGTGAACAGACCAGAAAACAACCCAGTGCTGCAGCCTGTAAAGACTTACAATTATTTAGTATTTCCTTATTTCACTTATTTGAAAAGGAAACCAGGGCACAGGTATAAGAAAGTGTCCTAAGGTCATATGAGACATTTCTTACTCCATCTCTGAACATCCTCTTGCCCAGGAGGATGACAAGGCAGCAACAGCTGCAATCTGAAGAATGCTGCAAAGGGACTGGTCTGGGCAACTGATTTCCTCCATAAAACCAACACAGAGAACAGAGCTGACAATACAGGAAGACATGCTAAGAAACCACATACTAGGAAACACCCTCCACCACCTCAGTGAGTAGAGAGTACAGGTGATTTTATAGGTTCTACAAAGGAAGATGGTTTCTACCGGTTTCCACCTTCTTTGAGAAACTAGTGAATAACCAACTGAGGATCTCTGTATCAAGAGCTTGAAAAATATGGAATATACCAGTATTAAGTATCAGATAGTAGGAAGAACAGATATAATAACTAACTAGGGAAACAGCCCCAATTGAGGTAGGGTCTGGAATCAGAGTGGTTGCAAATGGTCATGACATAATTTTCTCCATCATCAATCTCAGCCTGATGTGAAAATGGAGAAAGAAGCACCTTAAATAGAAATCACAACTCCAGTTACAAACCTATAAGAACTCGGAAAAGTAAATGCACCTATGCCCTAAAATTTGTGAAACGGGGAGAACAATTAGGTTGAGAAAGATACAGCTGAACTTAATCAGAAGATCGAAAATAATGGCATAGGTTCAAATTTTAATTAAAAGTGGTTTTTTTTTTTTTTTTTTTTGCTTTTTGGGTCACACCCAGCGATGCTCAGGGGTTACTCCTGGCTTTGCACTCAGGAATTACTCCTGGCGGTGCTTGGGGGACCATATGGGATGCCGAGGATCGAACCCGGGTCGGCCGAGTGCAAGGCAAACGCCCTACCCGCTGTGCTATCGCTCCGGCCCCATAATTAAAAGTGTTTATATCAGCGTCCCCAAGAAGAAACCAGAAGGCTTCTGTTGAAAAGACCTGCACACTCTTTACTCTTTCTCTAAACATGTAGGGCTCCGAGCTGTGGTATACTCTAAGGGTACTGGTGGTCTTGAAATTTGAGGATCATCTATATATCAAACTTTAAATGAGTAATACTTTTAAACGATGGTTCTATTCCAAAGCCTGGTCTCAAATTCTGCCCAAGTAGAAAGCTTCGGCCAACAGGGAAGAAGCTCTGAGAGTTCTTGCCTGGAACAGCCATTCCTTGTCTCTAGCTTGCCTCCCGCAGCGTGACAAAGAGGCTGACTGGGAAAACCTTAGGAGATAGGAAGAAATGGATGCTTGGGAAGTCGGAGAATCAAGGCATGTTTTCAGAAAATGTGGGTGACAGAAATTCTGGGGCGGGGGTAGAGATAGTCCAGTGGATAGGGTGCTCGCCTTGCATGCAGCCAGCCCAGCTGTACCAGGAGTGAGCCCTGACCCCCGTTTGTTTGTTTTTTCCTATGTGGCACATGTTATTCTGAGTCAGCAGCTTATTTTTCCTCAAAATGAATATGCTTCTATCAGCCACCGCAAGCACTGAAACTTACTTTTGACAGATAAGTTTTTTTCTGTGATTCAATGCTAATTTTGCTTTTTTAACAATTAATAGAATCCAACAGTTACTATATTTCACATATTAACATAAAAATGTGGGGAATAATTTCTTTTTTTAAATTTTTTAAATTTAATTTTTAAAATTTTATTGAATCTTTAATCAGTCATCTGTTTTGGGGCACTCTGGTTTTTTCCAGATTCTGGCTATTGTAAACAGTGCTGCAATGAACATAGAAATACATATACCATCTCTACTATACCTTTTTGCCTCTCCGGGATATATTCCCAGGAGTGGTATTGCTGGGTCAAATGGAAGCTCAATTTCTAATTTTTTGAGAATCGTCCATATTGTTTTCCAAAAGGGCTGAACCAGTCGGCATTCCCACCAGCAGTGAAGAAGAGTCCCTTTCTCCCCGCATCCACGCCAACACCGGTTGCTTTTGTTTTTTGGGATGTGGGCCAGTCTCTGTTACACAGGCGGGGGGGCTTAGGGTGGGGGGGCTAGGGGCGTGGGGGGGTTAGGGGTGTGGGGGTGTGGGGTGGAGCTATACTGGGATTCTTGGTGGTGGAATATGTGCACTGGTGAAGGGATGGGTATTCGAGCATTGTATAACTGAGATTTAAACCTGAAAACTTTGTAACTTTCCACATGGTGACTCAATAAAAAAATTAAAATTAAAAAAAAAATTTTATTGAATGACCCTGAGATAGTTACAAGCTTTCATGTTTGGGTTACAATCTCACAATGATCCAACACCCATCCCTCCACCAGTGCACATTCCCCACCACCAACCCCCTTTCCCACCCTCCCCCTGCCTCCATGGCAGACAATATTCCCCATACTCTCACTACTTTTGGGCATTATAGCTTGCAACACAGACACTGAAAGGTCATCATGTTTGGTTCATTATCTACTGCTCATGAAGCAGTCTTCCAGCTATGGGGCAACCCCCTGGCCCTTGTACCTACCGTCCTTGGGTGTCAGCCTCATGTGATGCTACCCTACATATTCACAAATGAGTGCAGTCATGGGGAATAAATTCTAATAACATACTGAAACATCATAAATGTTTGAGGTAAAGAGACCAATTTTTTTAAATAACTAAGATACCTTGAGGGTACTATTGTTTTCATTTTATTAAAGCACTACAAATTATAGTTACTCATAGCTGAATTTTGCACATACAGTATGCTAGCACACATCTCACCAGAGTGTCAACTTCCCTCTCCACCTTCATCACCCTGCCCCCAGAAGGCATCTTGACAGGCACCCTTTTAAGTGTGTTCAAGTTTGGGTCTCATGATTTTGGTGCCATTGACTCTGGTTTGGATATTTGGTTATGTAACCTCCACCAAAATCTTCATGTTCCCCTTGCCCCCACGCGTCCTACCTTTCTCCACACCTCCCACTCCATCTCCTGAATTCTTTCTTCATGTACATCTTAAATCTGTCCCTTCTTCCCACCACATTCTCTATCAAATAAATGAATAGACAACCAAGAAAAAAGTTTCTTATGGTTTCAGTTACTTCTACAAAATCTATTTCAAGCCTGAGACTGTACATATTTACTCAGCTGTAGAGGAAAGAAAAAAAAAATTACAAGAAGTGCTCTGGAATAAAGCCAAGCATTTTCAAGTATTATTTTAAAATTGAATCAGCGTGAGCTACACAGTCACCAAATTGTTCATGATTGGCTTTTAGTCATACAATGTTCTAACACCCATCTCTCACCAGTGCACATTTCCCACCACCAATGTCCCCAGTTTCCCTCCCCTACCCGCCTCTATGGCAGGCACTTTTCTCCTCTCACCTCTCTGTTTCCCTCCCCCCTCCCCCTCCCTCTCTTCCCCCTCTCTTTCCCCCTCCCCCTCTCAAAACAAAGTACTTAAACACATTCTTACACAAGTTTTACTATACTTATACATTTGCACAAATATATAGAGAGGGGGTATTTAAGAGCCAGAAACTTGAAAATCTAAGTGAAAACCGTAACAGGTGTTAATGGACTCTGCTTACCTTTGGTTACATTTGGAGTCACTGTAGTGTTTTTAATATCGGGAGCTGCAGTTGTTTGTTCCCTGTGTGCAGGAAAGTCATTGCTACTGCGAGGTTGTAGTGGTTGAGTCAATTTTGGGGCACGACCTTGAAAAAAAATTTGTTTAAAATTCGTTATTCTTTTATCTATACCAAGTTGATTGAAAATTACATGCTACTGCTTTTCAGTCTATGGAATTTTACATCCCAAATCTAGAAAAATATCAGACTCTCACACCAAAGGCGACATACCTTTGGCTATCTGGGGACGGGCTGTCGTGTTTCTGAGGTCATTGCTGTTCCGAGGAGGTGGGGGTTGAGTAAGTTTTGGAGGACGACCTTTAAAAATAGTTTGCAAAGCTTTTAACATTTTGCTTATAACAATCACAGTAAAATACTCATTATAATTATCTTCACCACCTTCCAGAGAATCCAAAAATTCCACACAGAAATGTTAAATTTCAGCCATAAGACAGAAAATACTTTGCATTGACTTACAACCACAGGCTGTCCTCTCCCCCCGCCCCTCCCCCGCCCCGCCCAGGGGTGACTGGCTCCTGCTTTCCATTCACCACGCGCACAAGGTCCGAGTGACCCCAGCAGCTCGGCTCTCTGGAACTCCCAGCATCGTGAGATCTGCAGTACACAGCCAAGTATGAGAGCTCTGTGCTTAAAGCGGGCCTTGGTAAGCACTACGCTTCAAAGCGTTTGAGTGTGGCCACCGGCAAGCACTTATGTGAGCAGCAAAGCAACCCCCAGCAAGCACTACAACCAAAACGAGTGAGATCACTGCAACTCAAGGAGCACAGCTTCCGCTGCACACATACTCAAGGACTCCAATGAAGTGTGAAGTGTATCAGCCCGCCCCTCCCCCCTCCCTTGAGCACCAGATGTGACAACAAGACTTGGTCTGTGTCTGACCCCTGGTGATAGAAATAACAGTAACCAAGGGCAGAAAGGGGGAAACAATAATAAAAATAAAAGATGGGAGTAGTCACTAAATATGTGTGTGTGTCTGTGTATCTCAGTTTAAAAAATAAATTATCTGAAAATAATCTTTTTAGGATGAAATGACCTGCAAATAATCTTTCCTAGGGGTTGGAGTACAGTGGGCAAGGTGCTTGCCTTGCACACGGCCAACTCAGGTTCAATCGCCAGCATCCCATATGGTCCCCAAACACTTCTGGGGTGGGGGGGAGCTCTCAGTGCAGAGTCAGGAATTAGCCCTGAGCACTTCATGGCACAAAAGAGAAAACATTGAAAGCAAAAAGAAACCACAAACCCCCTCTTCCCTCTCTTCCCTCCCCCAAGAATCTCTTTTAGGGTGGTACATAATAGAGAAGTTTGAGGTCTAAGGCTGCAATGTTATTACAGTTTTATATTGTACCCATGTTCACTTAATATTTAGGGACTGGTCATCATGCACCAGGTATCACAGGAGGCTATGTGTGAGAAATGTGAAAGTAAACAACAATAAATATAAAATAACAAAGGATAATATTCCTTCTTTAATTAAAAGTCAAAGGTACTCAAGTTAAGGTTACTGTATAATAATTAGTGCTTTTGTGACACAAATTATATGACATGAAATCTGATTAAAAATTACTAATCTGAAAAGGAGAACTGATGAAAGATACTAAGGCGGGGCCTACATTTGAAAATCAATCTTATTATACTAGCTCATCAAAAACATCATTTCTTTCATTTGTACTTTTGGAAGCAATTTGAATAGCTAATTTTTTAATATGAATTATTTCGTTAAAATCCCTTTAAGAAAGTATTCTAATTATTATTTAATTACTTATTATTAATTACATTATCTGAGGACAGCAAAGACACATTTAATAAATTCAGCAAAAATAACATGTCTTAAACATACTGTCGCTTTACCTTTGGGTATAAACTGACATCCAAGCAGTTCTATTTTCATGGCAATTTTCTGTTGCCATTGGGTAGGATTCACTCTAATAAAACGTGCAACAATTGGTGGCAAAAAGTTATTACGCACATCCTGATGATAATCTTTGTTTCCTTGAAATATCTATAAAAAACAACAAAAAATTGGTACTTTATATCAAGAGAGGTCAGGACTAAATCGCTCCACTGAAACATGCTCTTGTTTTTTGCTCTGGACCTTAAATGAGATCTGCAAAGTAGGACAATATGATTTAACTTCTAAAAAAAAAATTAAGCATAAACTTGAAAAAAAATTATGAAGCTATCTACCCTTTATCAAAAATTTATAAAATGTCATTACAAAATTCATTTCACTATGTTTTAATTGTAACAAGGATGCTGTAACTTAGAAATCTGGGACAATGGCTTCAATTATTTTAAGACACTACATTGTATTAATAAATCAGTAACTTTAGTCTTAAGCAATTACCAACTATTTAAGTATATCTGTTTTATTTTCAAGGTGAAGTATAATTTAACATATGACGAGAAAATGTTTTGTGCATTTTTCATAATTTTCTTCTCTCACTAAGGCTGAAACTGAACTATTCTACTAAACACATTGCAGATATATACCTCCACCTACTGGGTAAACTAAGAAAAGATAGTTGCTATATTATGTTTCATTCCGTGGTTCTTATTTGAACCAGGGAAGTGACTTTAAAACACAGATTCCATATAATTTATTGATTATTACTAAATAACAAAAAAGCTTTATAAAAATGACCCTTAGGTTAAAACATGACATCAAGCGACTCTCTGTCTTTAACTATTTCAAGCAACTGACAGTTACTTACAAAGTCTTTTCATATAAGTAGGTCAGATGCTCTTTATAGCAACCCTATGCTATAGGCAGAATCCAGACAACTCTAACTAAGAATCTAAGTAGACTACACAGTCAGCCGATGATAGAGCAGCGATTTGAACAAGTGTGACATTAAACACCAGGTTCTTTTAAGCAAAACAGAACCCCTTGTTATTTTAGATCAAATTACCTGGATATTTGCTAGACTACTAATAAATGAACACCAGCCTAAAATTAAAAAAAAAAAAAGGTTGCTTTTAATGTGCTAAGGTGAGAGTAAGTAAATGTTTAACCCCCACAATGAAGTCATTTCCAAACACTGGTTATTTTTTTACCCCAGCAACACATTTTAGTGGCATTGAACTGCTCAAAACTCCTTTTTAAAAAAAGTTTACTTCAAAGTTACAGTCATTCCCAAATGAGCACACTTCTATTATTTCTTTATATAGTACTCTGAAATAAAATGAAGGCAATTATTTGCAGTCTATCAGTGGAATAGAAACAATAGCTAGCTAGACATTTCAGACATAAAAACTCTCCTTGCACTCCTACCTTGTAACTCTCTGTCCATAAGAGTTAACAGGGACTGAATTAACCCCTCTGTATTAATCGCGTGAAAAATAGTAAACAGGATACAAAAATTTTTAGAAACTGGACAATCAGCAACACAGTAAAATCATCATTGAGAGAACAAATTCAAATTAATTGAGCCCTACTGTCCCAATATTGCCGGGAGAGAACCTCGTAATCTCACTGAATTGAGGAGAAAAGAATTCAGAGGTGACAAGGCAAGGCAATGAGGATTTGGAAGGTGGGTGAAGAGGAGAGAGAGAGAGAGAGAGAGAGAGAGAGAGAGAGAGAGAGAGAGAGAGAGAGAGAGAGAGAGAGAGGAGAAAGAGACAGAGAGACAGAGAGAAGAAAGAGACAGAGAGAAGAAAGAGATGGAGGGAGAGAGACAGAGAGAGACAGAGAGACAGAGAGACAGAGAGAGAGAGAAGAAAGAGACAGAGAGAAGAAAGAGATGGAGGGAGAGAGACAGAGAGAGACAGAGAGACACAGAGAGAGAGAGGTTGTTTCAAGTCTCTGTAGTAGTTTACCATTAAAAATTCAGCTTGGGACTGGAGCGATAGTAGATCGGGTAGGGCATTATTTGCCTTCCACGCAGCCAACCCGGGTTCGATTCCCAGCATGCCATATGGTCCCCCGAGCACTGCCAGGAGTGATTCCTGAGTGCAGAGCCAGGAGTCAGCCCTGAGCATTGCCAGGTGTGACCCAAAAAGCCAAAAAAATAAAGAAAAAAAAACTCAGCTTGTATGTAAAGAAACTATTTATGGGCAGGGAAAAAAACTGCAAAAATGGAGCCAGTTAAACAATTCTTGGAGCTACACAGAGCTAGAAACAATTCATGTTGCCGAGAAACAAATGGAGAAAAATCATAATATAATACATAAAATTCATAATAAAACTCTAAGTAGACAGTTAACTACTTAGAATAAGAATGCAGGAAGGAAATTAGACCTAATTTTTGAACTGAAGGAAATTAGGCTGTCCTACACAAAACTAAAAAGCAAGTCTTGCAAAAATTAAATAACTATTAAGTTACCTAACTGCACCCAGAAGAAAGCTTTAAAACAGGATTTTTTTTTTCATATGTACAGTTCACAATGTCTAGTATGAAACTAGAAATTACTAGGTATGTGAAACATGACCCTTAATAGCAAGCATTATCAAAAGATCCATGAAACAACAGAATTAACATATAATAGAAAGAATCAAAAGAAGCATTATACATACTACATGTTTTAGAAGTAGAGAAAAGCATAAACAGGTTAAAGAAAGCTATAACAGAAAATGTAAAAGCCCAAGTTGAGGTTAAAAAAATGCAACATCAGCTGTAAAAAAATATCAAAATTAATGGATATTATACACTGCAGAAAAACAGATTGGTGAACTTGAACACAAATCAAGAAACTAAAAAGCAAGTCTTTTTAGTTTCTTAAAGAAATGCTCTTTTTTTTTTTTTAAAGAAATGCTCTTTAAACTATAACAAGAGAATAAGATCAGGGACCTGAGAGATAGCACAGCAGTTGGGCATTTGCCTTATACATGGATGACCTGGGTTCAATCTCCACATCCCATATGGTCCCCTGAGTACCACCAGGGGCAGTATCTGAGTGCAGAGCCAGGAGTAAGCCCTGCAAACCACTAAGTGTGGCCCCAAACTCTACTCTCCACAAAAGAAGAATGAGAGAACAAATGATCAGAATATCACTAAACTGTATGATATCTTCAAGTCATGATATTTAAATAATCAGAAGTGATCAGGTGACTGATTTGATAAATGGTCTACCACTTTCAAATGATGCAATCATAACCCACAGATCCTAGAAGCACAAAGAAGTCTAAGCAGAAGACACATGAAGGCAACTACACACAGACATATCAAATTACCCAAAATAAGTCTATTATAAGACATCTTAAAAGCAGCCAAGAAAAAGATATATTACACATTGAGAAACAAACACAACAGAATTTTGCTGAATATGATGCAAACTAGAAAATAATAGAACAGCATATTAAAAATAGTGAAAGACTGTCCTGCCAGCATTCTATTACCAGTAAATGATTTTACAGAAAATAAAACTAAATAATTTAAATAATTTTTGTTTTTATATTCCTAAATTTTATATTCCTAAATTTTTCAGGAATGTAATTCATTGTTCTTAAATGTATCTGCATAGTAAGTAAGGCTATTGTTTTGACAGTTTCAAAAAACTAACTATATTTCACAAGCATAATAAACTTATACCAATAAGTATGGATGTGTTAAGGAGCAAAGAGCAGTAAAATTTGGGCGCATAAGCAGAAATAAGGCAGATATGAAGACAATATAGAAATTTGTTTCAATGGGTAGAGGCTCACCAAAGATGAAGTTCATGGGAAATCAAGAAGAAAGAAGGTCTTGAATTACAGCAGAAGAGTTTAGATCCACATGAAAGATAATAAGGAGTCCTATAGTTTTTTGACAGAGAGATGACAAAAGTAGTAATTGAAGATACATTAGCAAGTCACATACAGAGAACTTATGTAGCTAAAACAAAACTTGGGGAGTTTTACTGAAAAAAAAAAGTGCTCATGATTGCAATGCTCACTGAGAGGCAAATATTTTCCTTGGGGACTTTCCCCCTCACAAGATCCTTGAGGCCGATTGAGCCAGTAGCTCATAATCTCCCTGCCTACAGAGTTGACTCTGGGAACAAATTAGGTTCACTTTCTTGATAAGAAACTCTTTCTAGAGAAAAGAAATCACAGCTACTATAAAAAATTTCTTAGCAATTCAAACGACTCAATTAAAAAGGCAGCGACAGAAAATCAGGTACTTTTAGGGTCATGAAAAGGAACCATGAACCACTGAGACTTTCCTGCTTGCAGCAGAAAGTACTTGAACTAACCAGTAGAGGGCAGAAGAAGACCAAAGGATAGCTGAGGAGGCACTTGGCCGACTCCTTTTAGACAAATGTTTAAGACACTAGTAATAATTTTTCTTTTTACCTTATCCTGCTCCACACCAGGCTCTCTGTACACAGTCCACTTCTGTCCATCATCACTGTACAGAATTCTGTAGGCTGACACATAGTAATTGTGCTCCACCATCGTAGAGCCAGTGGTTATAATGCCTGAAGAATGGAGAGTTACTTTCATTACTGTACAATAAATGGTCTGATCCCTGATGTTTGTACAGAGCAAAGCAGAAATATCTAAAATACACTATTCAAATATTACTTTCCTTGGCAAACTCACATTGCCAAAATCAAATGCAAAGTTTTACTGTAAGAGCAACAAAAGTCTTGGTTTCGTTGTAGTTAGTGTAGAGAAAGTTGTAGAGAAAATAGAATATTTTATTTTGGCAGCTTATTTTTGTATCACTGTAAGGTATATTTCAACTACAAGGAAAACTGAATTTCTGGGAATGAACAGACTAAAGACAATTACTGGCATTATTTGCAGTACCAAAGGACAGTCATTTTTTTGCCAAAATTATCTAAACCAATCCTAACCAATTATTTTGACCATTTGCTGAATTGCTCTCACTCAGCACATGTGGAATATTAGTTAAAGCAGTTAAATGGGCTTCATAAACATAAATTTCTCTTCATGACTACAAGAGATGATTATTTCAGATGTTTCAAAACACTTTACTGAAACACTAACTTAAACAATCTTATTACAATGGAAAATAAAAGCTAGCAGGAATCAAATATCGATTCCTTTGATGTACCTCATTTTACCAAACTTCAGTAATAAGCTTTAGTAATGTTAGTAATAAAGAAGATACTTAAAAACTTGCAATTCCATTTGCAGTGACCTAACTTTCTATGATTATCTTCGATGTCAGATTTCCACAAAAAATCAGTTTCTAAATTGTGAGAAACTCTATTAACCTGTTATCTTCTTTTCCTTATTTAGATCTATTTGTAACCACTGATACTCATCAGTGGCAAAAGCTGCCCAAGGAGGCCCAGGTTTTCTCAGCCGAGCCTTTTCTGGTTTCCAGCTGTGTTCTTGCCCCGTGTGGTCGGTCCACTCCAGCACAGACGATGCGGTGATTTGAGGATCCGCAATCACACCAGATTCCATCCCTAGTGTTCCATAACAACCTGAAACAAAGGACAAATAATCTGCTTTCCAGATAAAAACTCAAGCTTGTTTACTGTGAACTTTCTATTGTACCTTTAATTAACATACACTTGAAGCTGATGTTACACTGTAATTTCCAAAACAGGCAGATATTTTTTAAATAGGCAGATAGGTCTCCTGGGCCTTGACCCCAAACCAGTCATTGCTGACTTGCCTCTTCTCTCCCCTTGCCATATTTTTCTAAAAGTAAAATTTGTTATATTATAACATTATAAGCATTATGTTACAAAGAATAACTTACTTATTCATCATTTATCAGATTCTCTATCAGAAATAAGCTCTAGGAAAGCATGATTTTTTTTAAACATCTGCACACTATTGTTTCACTAGCATCAGGTAAGTGCCTGCCAAATCACAGTTACTCAATAGGTATTTTCTGTTGAGAAAGAATGAATTCTTTACGTAATTTAAGGTATCACCTTTTCTAAGGAACTCTCCTTATTTTCAGTACAACTTCCAGTTTTACTCACTATAAAAGCACCTAACTTACCTCATTGTGTTATTATAACAACTAAATGAGGAAGTAAAAAGAAAAAACAGTAACTGGCACAGGGTCTGTCATATAGTGCTTGGAAATTATTAGCTATCTATAATTATTGTGATTTATGAAGACCATAAGATGCTTACCACTTGTCTTAAATGTAAAAAGGCTTGTAGATAAGTGTCCCCTGAAAGAGAGAAAGTATTTTTATGACAGTCATATAACATGACTAACATCTGTCTTAGTAAACTTTTTCTTTTGTTTTTATTTTACTGTATAGAAAAACGAGAATATTCTATGGCTATCTGTAAGACAGCTATACTGCTCCTATCAAAGTCAAGTCTCATTTCTAAGCACCAAAATTCCTTTAATAAGATAGATAACTTTCTCTAAAGTTACCTAATTACCTAGTTTCATGATTGTAAAATTGTATCCACATAATCTTTTTTTTTTTTGGGTCACACCCAGCGATGCTCAGGGGTTACTCCTGGCTTTGCACTCAGGAATTGCTCCTGGCGGTGCTTGGGGGACCATATGGGATGCCGGGGATCAAACCCGGGTCGGCCGAGTGCAAGGCAAACGCCCTACCCGCTGTGCTATCGCTCCGGCCCCAAATCCACATAATCTTTAATATTGCTTATTTCTTTCTTATGACATAATTTGGCTCCTAAATTTTTTTCTCTGCAATTTGCATTTGGTTAAAGTATAATGAACAGTGTAATTCTCAGAGGATTTGGCTCTTTTCCTAGGGTTGCACTGTAGCACTGCTGTCCTGTTGTTCATCGATTTGCTCCAGCGGGCACGAGTAACGTCTCCATGTGAGACTTGTTGTTACTGTTTTTGGCATATCAAATATGCCATGGGTAGCCTGCCAGGCTCTGCTGTGTGGGCAGGACACTCTCAGTAGCTTTCTGGGCTCTCCGAGAGGGATGGAGGAATCAAACCCGGGTTGGCTGTGTGCAAGGCAAACACCCTACCCGCTGTGCTATTGCTCCAGTTTGAATTTCTGGCTACTAAAAAGAGATTGAATTTGTTAGAGGAAACCAATGTGTCTAACAACAAAATTCAGTATTACAAATGCATTACTGTATTACTGTATTTTAAATCAAAGTGTTGGGCAGAATGGGTACAACGGGAAAATTAGAGGTAGGAGTATGTCAACAGCTCATCAGATGGAAGGTCAAAGGACCCTACAGAACATGGTGAGATAAAAATCAATGCATGCTCCTGCCTTTTGGCACAAAACCCAAACCATTATTAGAGAATACAATCCTTTATTTTAAAAATATAATAGAGAAATTGTATAATACACATATTTTTTTTTTCTGAAAGTGGACAGGGGAAAGGAAAAATAGGACTTGAATAAAATCATCTGGGAGAAGCCAAAAGAAGAAATGGCAGCTGAGTCAATACCAGGAATGGGCAAATGATAGCTTAGTCACCTGTTTTGTAGGACCCATGAAGCTAAAAACATATTGTTCTTAAAGGAGCATATAAGAACATATTGTTCTTATTGTTCCCATAATGTAGGACCTTTTAAGCTAAGATTATAAAAAGTTGTAAATGAAACAAAAAATAATAAGGCCCATAAAAGCTAAAGTATTAGCTTGCTGATCCTTCAGAGAACAAACTATACTGATTCCTGCTTCCCTCCCGGATGTGAGCGTGCTTTTTCCTTCTGCATAAACAGGGCCTGAGACCTCTGCAGAGAAACTTCCATTAGGCTCAGTGCTTGCTACATGACTGAATATGTAAGAAGCAAGATTTATAGAAACAGACAAGTACTGCGTTCGGATGTGTTTCAACTTTCTTTATTTTTGATGCTTAATCTATATTTTGTACAACAGAAAACACAATAGCTACTATGAAAACAGATGGATAAATGATACAGCCTCTGATTTATGAAAATTTAATTTATATTTAAAACATTTCAATTGTCCTTAATCCATCCTGGGTCACAATAAAGGCTATAAGGAAGAACAACCATGCCTTCCATCTTAAAAATAACATAAAGGCTTTTCAGTGACCTGGGATTTACTCTACATTTTGAAGACCTATGAAATAGATGACTCTTCAAAAAGGCTAAGAACAAGCCTGCTTCTATTCTTCAATACACTCAGACACTGGGTATCATACAAAGATTTTTTTCGGGGGCTGGAGCGATAGCACAGCGGGTAGGGCATTTGCCTTGCACGCGGCCGACCCGGGTTCGATTCCCAGCATCCCATATGGTCCCCTGAGCACCACCACGGATAATTCCTGAGTGCAGAGCCAGGAGTAACCCCTGTGCATCGCCAGGTGTGACCCAAAAAACAAAATAAAACAAAACAAAATTTAAAGATTTTTTTCTATGGTATAAAAAACCAATAATTTGTGATTATTGCACCAATATTATTTCATGTATACCATTAACTGTAATATTGTTAAGGTCTCCAGAAATATGTAGCTAGTCCCCAGGCAACACTTATTTAGCATATTTATCTATCATAAACAGTACAAATACTTACACCACAGATGTGACGTTGTTGGCCAGTGAACTTTCATAGTACGGGATACCTTTACTAATTACAACACTGATCTGGCCACCCAAAATGTTTGACACTACTCCTGCATGCACGCCGGCCATACACAACGGAGAGGACTTAAGGAAGAGGAGGAAAAAAAGAGAAGAATTATGAAGAAAGCAGGTAGGGCACTTGCCTGGCATGTGCTAACTTAGGTTCAATTGCTGGCACCACTTCTAGTTCCCTGAGCCCCACTAGGAATGATCTGTGAGCACAGAGCCAGGGGTAAGTCCTGAGCACCAAAGGGCTTGGCTCCCCAAACAAAACAAAAACCAAAAGACAAGTTTTAAATTTTATTTTGGCCATTTTCTAACAAAACATATGTCCTCAGGAATTATTGTCAACCTGTTGATCTAGGTGGTCTTCTCAGGAAACATGGGATAGGTTATTGATGCCGTAATTTAGGACAGAAATTTTTAAGTGAAAGAAAAATTTAAAATATTACAAGCTACTAAAAAGAAATTATTCCTAGACCATATATATATACCTAAAGCACACAGAATCTACCTATTCTGGAGTTAAAAAAAATTATACTATAACCTTAACATAAGTCTATAGTCAACTTACATCTCTATATCCATGAGGGATTGTTCCAGATATCTCAGCAAAGGGAAGCAGACAACCTGACGGGCAGTACTTACTGTGAAATGAAAACAAATGAAAAAGATATATATAGAATTTTATCTTCTGAGGAAAAACAAACAAACAAAAATTCTTTACTTTTCAGCCCAAAATAAATACCAGCACACAGCCATCCTGAGAGAGGTGCCATCTCAGGAAAGCCCTTCCAAATTTCCTTCTGTTCAAACATGCCACATGTTTCCACCCTGTCGAATATGAGGAGTCATCTTAAGAGTAGAAAAATGGTCTACCCATTCACTATGAAGCAAAATAAAGCAGGATGTGGAAAATGAGATAGATTTTGGGGCTGTAGCGATAGCACAGTAGGTAGGGCATTTGCCTTGCACGTGGCCGACCCAGGTTCGATTCCCAGCATCCCATATGGTCTCCTGAGCACCGCCAGGAGTAATTCCTGAGTGTGGAGCCAGGAATAACCCCTGTGCATTGCCAGGTGTGACCCAAAAAGCAAAAAAAAAAAAAATAGGTTTTGCAAAATCATAGGTGAAGAAATGTTGCATGTATAAATGGAAGGAAGTTTGGAAGGGCCTTTTTTGCTTGTGAATAATCCATTTTATCAATGATTTATTATCAAATTTAGGATAATTTAAAAAATATCTGGCATTATTGTACTCAATATCACTAGCCCACCCACCATACGACATGTTTACTGGTATGTTTCTGTTAAGCGTTGGGCTATGCGAGGTAACGGGTTTATGAAGGTCAAGCGAATACAGCCCTTGTTCTCAATGAGTTGGTATTCCAATAGTGGGGCAAGTTACTACACCAACGCTTACACAAACCATTTATCACACTATGATTCTACTATGAACAAAGGGCATTTTATTAAAAAAAAAAAACCCAAAAACTGAAAAGGTAACTAAAAGAGGAATCTAATAACAAAAGTGACATTTGGGAAACTATGCTAGACGGCATTCGAAGTGCTACAGATTCGACACTAGAAACTTATGTGTTTTATCCCCAATGGACAGAGAATAAAATTGTGGAACTGTGTGCCCAGGTCACAGTCAGTAAGTGGCAGGTTAGCTCCAAAACTGTGACTTCATGCAAGACTCTGCCTGACCTTGGTCAGGGCGAGCCTCTGAGGAAATGAACTCGGGAGGACTAATGAGAGACATCACAACCAGTGGAGGAAAATAAGAAAGAACAAATGAGGAGGCTGAGGGGAAAGGGGGTGGTGGGAGGGATACTGGGACCACTGGTGATGGAGAATGGGCACTGGTGGAGGGATGGGTACTCGACCATTTTGTGACTAAAACATAATCACAAAAGTGTGTAAGTCTGTAACTGTATCTCACGGAGTTTCATTAAAAAATTTTAAAAAATGAATAAATAACTTTTTTCCTAAAATGTATTTTGTCTCCTGATAAAGAGGCTGTAAGGAGTCATATATCGACTCTGAGATGTTGCTAAGCACTCAGAGCAGTAGCCCAGGGGATAGAAGGTGGCAGCTTGCACCAGGGAGATGACAAAACTGCTAGAGAGTCGAGGGCACAGGCAGCTGACCCTCTGACAGGGCTGGGGCCATACCCTGATTCCACCACTGACCAGGGTCCTCTCTAAGTACTAAAACTATAGATTATGTATAGACAACACATGTACAGATACCATTATCAATGTCCATTATTGACACAAAGAAGGTTCTTTCCCTAACAGAAACAAATCAGGGGGAGATTAGAGTGATATGTCTTAGAAGATGAGACTGAACTATCATAACATGACTGAAAGAGAGAGTTAGAAACGGAGACAGAGAGACTTGAAAGAGTACAACGTCATACATATACATCCAGAGCTGTTTCAATGTGAGTAGAAAGGATAAGATTAGAAAAATGATCTTGAGAAATACTTGTGAAAGATCCCCAAAACCAGGTTAAGGAATTTTTTTGTGTGTGTTAAGTAGCAGCTCCTGCTGCTACGGGAAATAATCAGATATGTGTTTAGAATAACTTGGCAGCGATGTGAATGGTAAAAATAAAGCCAGCTAAGGTTAGAAATGGAAAATCATTTAGGAATGAATCCTTGTCTAGGTTAAAGAAAACAACATAAAGCAGGGGAAAAGTCAAAGTACTTCTTGGATAAGAACAAAAGAATTCTACAATAATCCAACTGCTATTCCCATTTTAGAGAAAAATAAGCAAGCAGCCTATCTACCTTTATTACATGTTAAGGAATAAACAGTCCTAGACTTAAAGTAAATTAAAACGACACTTTCATTGTGATAATCTAAATATTACAACTGAAACAAAATATAAACATGGTAACCCAATGGCTTTAGATAAGCTCTAATTTACTGGGGTCTTAAAATGATTATCTACTGGACTTAAGTGTATAGTAATTTGCAGTGTATAAAGAATGACTAAAGGAAACATAAGATGTCAGATAAAAATTCACAAATATAGTCATACCTGAACTCAGGTTCCAAAAAATTGGATGCAGTGTCCAAACAAGTAATTAAATCTAAGAAAAAAAAACAAAATGAAAAATGGTTCAATAATATGTAGATTTATTCTTGCTGAAACATTGATCTGTGTCTAATCCCATTTCTTTTTTGTTTGAAATTAAAAAGAAAAAAATCTCAACAGTGTGTGAAAGGCTACACTAATAACTTCCTTTTGTGGTGTGTTGAGGCGGTGGGGCACTCAGGGGCCATGCGTGAGGATACTTACCCTGACGTGGGCCTGATGATTCTGGACTCAGGCCCAGTGATGTGATGCTGCCCGAGTCCACTGATGCTGAAAGCCATGAGGTCCAACTTAGTGACGCCTGGAGGCCATGAAGTGCCAGGGAGGAACTCAGGGCCTCAAACATGCCAGGTATGTACATCAGCCCTTTGAACCATCTCTCCAGTCCCTGTCCTGAAAACTTCTTAGTTTACTAGTATTATTATCACTGTATCACTGTCATCCCATTACTCATTGATTTGCTCGAGTGGGCACCAGTAATGTCTCCATTGTGAGACTTGTTGTTACTGTTTTTGGCATATCGGACATGCCACGGGTAGCTTGCCAGGTTCTTCAAGAGGGACGGAGGAATCGAACCTGGGTTGGCCGTATGCAAGGCAAATGCCCCACCCGCTGTGCTATGGCTCCAGCCCATTATTATTATGTAAATCATTATTATTTTGCAATGCTGGGATCAAGCCCAGGTCTTATGTAAGGCATGAGTTTTAGTGTTGAGTTATACCCCTTTGCCTCCTGTATAAATATGGGGGTAAGGAAGAGTAAGGGCCACACCAGGTAGTAGTTAGGGCTTACTCTTGGCTCAGTGCTCAGGAATCATTTCTGCGCATACTCAGGGTTTCCTCCTGGCTCAATGCTCAGGAATCATTCCTAGCCATGTTTAGGATACCACTTGTGGTGCTGGGGATTGAACTTGGGCTTGCCACAGGCAAGGTAAATACCTAACCACCTGTATTATCTCTTCGTTCAACTTTTTACAAACTTCCTTTAATCACAATTTCCTTCTGATTTGAATATTCTTGATTTGGGAGTTGTGTCTCCCCAGTACTGTTCACCACCACACAATCTTCTAGTCACAATCAAAGAACCAACTCAGGCAGATATAATTCATAGTCAAATTGCTTCCATAAAGTTTAGCTCCTTTGAGAGAGAGCAAAAGGGAATGCCCTGCCAAAGAGAAGGGGCGGGGGGAGGGGGAACGGGGTGGGGATGATGGGAGGGATTCTGGGACCATTGTAGTGGAAAATGGGCACTGGTGGAGGGATGGATACTTGACCATTGTATGATTGAAATGTAAGCACGGAAGTTTGTAAGTCTGTAACTATAACTATACCTCACGGTGATTCACTAAAAAAAAAAAAAAAGCTTAGCTCCTTAAACACCAAAGTATTTTTTAGTTATTAAAATCCCTTGCTGATCTCTCTTCTCTCTCCCTCTCTCTCTCCCTCTCCCCCCCCCAACACACAAAACAATGACAAAAGAAAGGTGAGTCACTTCTGTGGTTCTGAATAACTGCTAATCAAAATTCTGTCCATGCACAGAGCCCCACAGCACTAGTATTTTTTGAGAACTTACTCAAATTTCAAATTCTTGAACAATATCCCAACTTACAAATATTTGAGAGTGGGGTCCCAAAATTTGCGTTAACAAGATATACAGGTGATTCCTGAGTACATTAATGTTGGAATCTAACATTATGATAGGGCTTGAAAATGTTTCTATGTGTACTGACCTAGCAACCAATCTGAGTAAGTGCCAACCTGCCTGAGACCTTAATTATATTATAAAATAGTCTAATTTTATCCTATTTTCTAATTCTGAGAGATGTCTGCATTGAGAGAAGTTGCCTGTAAAAGGAGAGCATCATGACCACTTATTACCAACAGAAAGTAGTAATTTGAGTGATTTAATATGGATCAGTATAACTAGTATGATGAACTGAGGCCACAGACATTTGAACGATGATTAAACCTGCCTTCTGAGTTTAAGAGGACGCGTGCCTAGAGAGGGCTCACTGCTACCACCCTGAACAGCTGAGAAACACAGTCAAGCAAACTGAAGTTCCTATCCTCTAGTTATTCCAGGCAATCTTTATATAGTATCAGTGAGAACTGATTTTCAACTTTTCCTGTGCTAAAGTGTTTCCAAATTCTAAAATTAGAAGTTGGACCCCTAAGATTAATAGAATTCAGAAATAAAAAGGTACCTATGTGGTCCCACATGGCATTCATACCATATGGAGGCTGCCAGTTGGCCATTACCTTCAGGCCACATGCCAGAGAGCTGGTCAACTATGGACAGACTTGATCAGAACAAAGCTTCGATTGTAAGTGCATGCAGTGTTAAATCTCCTGCAAGGCTGAAACGCCAGAATATGCCATGCAAATGTACACACCTCACTTGACTCCACTCTCAAATTCCATGGGGGCACAAAGTGCTCCCTGGGAGAAACAGCAAAAAGAATCAAGAAAACTAAAGGTAGAGAACATCCGAACATCCTGATTATAATATTTTGAACTTTAAACCTTGGAAGGCAGAGAAAACATCAATTAAGCAAGGGATTAAAAGCTTTAAAATGTTTTTCACAAATGCTTTTCTCAATTAACTAGTCTCTCATAAAAAAAAACAAAACATAATTTCTATAAGGTTCCCAAATAATAAGAATCAACCTGTGCAAAACAAAAACAGCTCAGATAAAACCATCTGCAGAGACTTCTGACAGCAGTGTATAAACAATTAAATAAAACTCAGAGTTCAAAACCAAATCTTCAAGTTTATAGTAATGGACTTTTTAGTCTTGGGGTTTCAGAACTCACTCTGTGGTACTCATGGGCTACTCTCTGGCCCAGAACTCAGGTTACCATATGGTAATGGGGCTCAGGCCCAGGCACCAGTCTCTGGCATACAAATAGCATCTCTAGCCCTCTGAGCCGTCTCTCTGGTCCCTAATCAAATTGATTTTGACAGAAGTGCCAAGATAATTCAACAGGAGAGAACAGTCTTTTTTTTTTTTTTTTTTAAAAAAAAGAAGTACTGAAATAAATAGATATATACAAGCAAGTGAATGAAATTGGACCCCTTACTTTACATTACATATATAAATTAGTGTAAAGCAGATCTAAATTTAAGCATAAAACTCGGGGCTGGAGCAATAATCCAGCAGGCAGGGCGTTTGCCTTGCATGAGGCCGACCCGGGTTCGATTCCCAGCATCCCATATGTCCCCTGAGCACCACCAGGAGTAATTCCTGAGTGCAGAGCCAGGAGTAACCCCGGTGCATTGCCGGGTGTGACCCAAAAAGCAAAAAAAAAAAACAAAAAAAAAGAAATTAAAACTATAAAACTCAAAACACAGTAATATATGTTAAACAAATTAAGCAATGATTACTTAGATCATCAAAAGCATAAGCAACCAAGATTGGACATTAAATTGCATTTCTTTTTAGGATATACAAATAACAAATAGTATATGTGAAGATGTTTATTAGCTATCAAGAAAATGCAAAAAAAATAATAAAAAAAGAAAATGAAATACCACTTTATACTCAGTAAGATAGTTAGAATGAAAAATGACCCACAGTAACAGGTAAAGAAAGAGGTAAAAAAATAAACAAAGAGGTAAAGAAATCCTCATTTACTGGAAAATGGTGACTCCATTAGAAATTGATCCTACAGTTCCTTAAAATTTCCTAGTAGGAATCCCAAAGAGGATTAAAAATCTATGTATACATAAACAGTTGTGCATATAATGCTCATCAACTAATATGGAAAAAGAAACATCCATACAATGGAATAGTATTTCATTATAAGAGAAATTATATACTCATACACAAAAGATGAACTTGAAAACACACTAATGAAAAATAGTTATAGAAGACTATGTACTACATGATTCC
Source organism: Sorex araneus (assembly GCF_027595985.1). Lineage (NCBI taxonomy): Eukaryota > Metazoa > Chordata > Mammalia > Eulipotyphla > Soricidae > Sorex > Sorex araneus. The sequence continues at coordinate 161,523,771 of NC_073303.1, read as the reverse complement.
ATTTTATGAAATAAACTGTATCAATGTCACCATCATACCATTGTTCACTGATTTGCTCGAGTGGGCACCAGTAACGTCTCCATTGTGAAACTTGTTGTTACTGCTTTTGGCATATCGAATATGCCACGGGGAGCTTGCCAGGCTCTGCCATGCGGGCAAGGTACTCTCGGTAGCTTGTCGGGCTCTCCGAGAGGGACGGAGGTATCAAACCGGGGTTGGCCTCGTGCAAGGCAAATGCCCTACCTGCTGTGCTATCGCTCTAGTCCATGAAATATACAGAACAGATAAATTCATATAGAAAGAAAGGAGATTACTGGACATTAAATTTTAATGATGTTTTGTGAAATTAAAATTTTCTTCTGATGGCCACTTAATACCTCTATTGCAAACGACAACACCCAAAAGAGAGAGAGAGAGAGAGAGAGAGAGAGAGAGAGAGAGAGAGAGAGAGAGAAGAAAAGGGAATGCCCTGCCACAGAGATGGGGTGGGGTGAAGGGGATGGGGTGGGGGTGGTGGGAGGATCTTGAAAATAATAGCAACTGCTGGAATTTGATGAACCTGTACCAACTTCTCTCATAATCATTTGAAGTATCAGTATCAAGACTTACTTGTTACCAACATTACCTTTAGTTGTCGATAAAATTTTTGAAACTGAACTTTACAGATGAAAATGATTATGAACAGATAAGAGAAAATGATGGGAAATTGCTGCTTGGGCAGAGATAAGGCACTTGCCAAACACAACAGCTGGCCCAGGTTTGATCCCTGGCACCCGGTGAGGTCCCCTAAACCCCACCAGGAGTGAGCCCTGAGTGCAGAGCCAGGAGTAAGTCCTAAGCACAACCAACTGTGTCCCCAAAACAAAAGATATCTAAAACAGTGACACAACATCTGAATTTGACCAGGCATTCATAAGTATAGACGACACATCAAATCAGTTACCTGAAACCACAGTCAATTCCTAAAACAATTTGAATGCAGGACATTCCTAATTTAATCCTAATTAAATCCCTAATTTAAACAAGCAATGCAAAAACCTTAATTTTAAGAGAGAGGATATGTATTTTTAGAATTTTTCAACAGGAAATGATTAAAAAAGAGAACAGAAAACATAAAATCGAAATAAGAATTTTATTCTCATATTAAGACAAAGAAACATTAGAAGCAACCACAAACTATTTCTCTTCTAGCTTCTTATCTATCAGCTTAAGATATTTTGGAAGGAAGATGCAAAGAACACAGAGCCAGGGAGAGAATACCCTGGTTCAATCCTTGGCACAGCCAGACGGTGGCACTGGAGGCCTGACAGCAGGGTCTACCCAACACTGCATCTTCAGACAAGCGCTTTCAACCAACCACTGGTACCCTAAGAACCACTTTGAAGGATTTCCCCCCCACATCCAAAATAGGAATGCAAATATATCATCACCCTATGAGTGAGAGGTAGCGCGGTATACCCAAAACACAGATTCAACAGAACTGAAAGCATGAGATGTAAGCAGCAACCACTGAAACTTTGTAATGTGCCTGCCAAGTTGACGGGTGGACTGGGGGTTGGGATGGGGAGGGAATCTGGGAACACTGGTGGAGGGATTGGTGTTGATTTATTGTATACCTAAAATGCAACTATAACATTGTAAATCATGGCACTTTAATAAAAATTAAAAAAAAATAATTATCATCACCTAATTGTTTTTCCTATCTTCCTTCTGATGTGAGGACAAAAAATAAGTCTGTGTGCGAGTATACATTAGTAACAGCAGGGAAATTGAACATTTGTTTTATGGCTCCTATGCCATGCACTGTCAGGCATTGTTACATATATTACTGCATTTAGTCCTCATATCTAACTAATTTATAGACGAGAATCACAGAGATAAAATACGAAAGGGCTGGCTTTGGTTCTAGGGCTACCCACAGTCTACCTATGCTACCACACAGCCTTAGCTTTCTAGGCTCTGCCATAAGTATTAATTTCTCCTCAATCAGGATGTTCCTTTTATTTCTATTGCTCCACCCAAATGAGCTTTTCCCCTACTCTTCCCTTTGTTGTTTTCTTAAGGACTTTTACTAGCCTTTGCATATCAAATGATCAACTAAATTGGTTTTATTTTTATTTATGTTTGGGGGCCATGCTATGCAATGCTCAGGGCTTACTCCTGGCTCTTTGCTCAGAGTTCATGCCTGACAGTGCTCAGGGACCTTCTCTGATGACCAAGATCACATCTGGGTTGCTGTACACCTGGCAATGCTCAGGGATTACTCCAGGTTCTGTGCTCAGAGGTCACTCCTGGCAGTGCTCAGTGGTGCTGGGATTCAACCACGGTCAGCTGCATGCAATTCAAGTGTCTTACCTCCTATACTATCGCTCTGGCCCCCAAACTGTACTTCTTTAGATCTTAAATAACAATCTAGAAAATATCACCTTTTTATTTGTAGTATTTCAGAGAATACTCTCCAGGGTACTTCTGGTAATTTGAGATACTATTTGTGTATGTGTGTGTGTGTGTGTGTGTGTGTGTGTGTGTGCCTGTATCTGTGTCTGTGTTCTGTGTCTGTGTCTGTGTGTGAAGAATGGTAATATGATTTTTAACAGAACTAAGAAAGGGCATACTGGATAATAAAATTTTGGGCTAATATGGTGCATTTTCATAATTTAAATTGGACCATAAAGTATTGTACCCCAATCTTACAAATGTAAGAATATCAGGATTTCGTCTACCAAGAAAAAGGAAGTATAGGGACTTAATATAAAAATACACTAATTTTGCAGTTCTGTGACTAATCTCGTTTTGCTTTTCAAATGTATGTTCATACATAACGATGTTATGACATCGTTTGGAGGGCTGAGTCCAGACAGACTTCTAAGATCTCAGGGAAAGGATGAAATGAGAGGTTACTGAGCCCGCCCGAGAAATCGGTGATTGATTTTCGTGATTGTGATCATGATCGTTTATGCTACTAACTTCAACCTTTTATTCCAATCTCAGACAACAAATATGCAAAGTAACATTCTGGTTTTCTTTCTAGAAGTTGAAAACTGTGGGTGCCATTGGGATACAATAGTAAATTACCTTGTTTATCTATAACTGAGTATGAAGCCAAAAATCCTCGTCCAGAAACGTGGATTCCACTCATGAACAGCACTGTAATTTCATTGCTTTTTGATTCAATTGAATGGTTCATCTGCAATCCCAGACCACAGTATTTGCCTAGGAATTGTAAAAAAGCAGATTATGAAGTCAATATAAACATTTACCATGTCAAAGATAGAATCATATACTAATACAAGAAACAGGAGAAAACTATGTGTTTAGCTATTTAAAATCACATTATGGACAAGGGATACAGCTCAAGAGGTTGTGCGATGCTCCAAGTTTGATCCCCAGAACTACATGTGCCCAGTGGCATCTAGCAGCACCAGACCAGAGTAGCACAGTCTTGTAGAAGCCAAATGTGAATTGTCAGGACACACTGCCAGGTCAATTATTGCAGGGTCTGGCCACCACTGTTCCCAAACATCACTGGGGACGCCTAACCCCCACAAAGTAATATCAAATCACATTATTCTGAGAAAAACAAGGTCAATTGAAAAATCCAAATGATTCAAAAGGACACACAGTAAAGGCATGTGACCATATAGACTATAAAAGGTGTGTTTGCTATTAAAAATAGTGCCAAGAAATTTTGAAGGGGAAAATAAAAACTTAACAAAAAATTTCATACAGACAGGTGATTCATACCAGCTGATAGAGAATAGTATTTTTGATAATTCTCTCTACAGGATGTATCTGGTGAAGCAAACAGAGAGCTTGAACATCTCGCCCCACCTCTCGGGGCCTCTGCTTACACAGAGAGGTTCAAAGTACAGATAACTGATTCTCTGTCCCAGACTCTACAAAGAAAAAAGATGTATCTATTTACCTATTTATAAAAACTTTTATTACAGTTTTATTTGGGGTGCTTCTAGTTTGAATAATTAGTGAAAGCAAAGAAATAATAGGCTTCCAAAAGAGGACGAAATACAATTTTAATTTTCAGATGACCTGATCTTTAAATTTTTTGGTATCCCAAACAAAAATGATTCAGAAAAATTCAAAATAAAAGAGAAAGATAGGTATACCAGGAAAATAAAAATTATAAGTAGGAATAATGGTGTAAATCTGTGATCTTGATGTCAAAGAAAAATTCAGTCTAAAAAAAGCATTTGACATGACAAAGGAACCTTCTAATATTTCTAATCTACAATTTAATATGAAGACATTAGAAGTATAACTTTCTATGCAACAATATTCTAAGTACCTTCATAGAAGAAAAACATGATCATGACAGAGAAATATACTAACAGGAGACAAGGCACTAAAAATACAAATATAGAAAATTCAAAGAGGGGCGAGAGCGTGTGCCTGACATGCACATGGCCCAGGGTTGACACCTGGTATGGCATCACCTTTCTAGCACTGCCAAGTATCATGCTGAGTGAAATGAGTCAGAAGGAGAGGGACAGATATAGAATGACAGCATTCATTTGTGGGATATAAAAAATAATAGTATGAGACTAATATCCAAGGTCAAGAAAAATGAGGGCCAGAAGGACTGGTCAGTGGTTGGAAGCTTGCCATAAATGTTGGGGGTGAGGCAGAGCGAAGAGAAGATAGAGAGGGGACTACTATGACAATGATCATTGGATATTATCTCTCTGGGCAAGAACAGAGTGCTGAAAATAGGTAAAGGGATATGCATGATAACCTTTTAGTATCAGTACTGCAGACCATAATGCCGAAAAGGGGTGGGGGTAGGGGAGAAGAGTATGGGGGTAGGGAGAGATGGGGGAGAGAGAGGAGGAGAGAGGAAGAGAGAGAAGGAAAGTGAGAGAGAGAGGGAGAGGGAGAGAAAGAAAAAGAGAGAGCCTATCGTAGAGGCAAGCGGGAAGGGAAAACCTGGGAACATTACTGGTGGGAAGTGTACATTGGTGAAGGGACAGGTGTCAAAATATTAGTGACTGTATCGCTTTATCACTGTCACGATACCATTGTCATCCCATTGCTCATCAATTTGCTTGAGCGGGCACCAGTAATGTCTCCCCTTGTGACTTGTTACTGTTTTTGGCATATCGAATACACCACAGGTAGCTTGCCAGGCTCTGCCGTGTGGGCAGGATACTCTCGACTGCTTGCCAGGCTCTCAGAGAGGGAAGGAAAAATCAAACCCAGGTCGGCCACCTGCAAGGCAAACGCCCTACCCGCTGTGCTATTAGGGACTGAAAACAAAATAAAATGTTTTGTGTGCCTAGAAAATGGGAGTAATACAGTCTTTCAAGGGTTCGAGAGAGAATAAATCAGTCACTAGATGGGAGTGATCTGTATAGTGTCTGGCACAAAGCAAGCACTGCAGGCTGGGAATTATTTTCTATTCAGTTTCCACAGAATATGAATTCAAATCATCTTTCCTACCATTCTCATCAGAGACTATGTAATGTCATCCTCACTACAGCTTTTTGCAAAAGGTAAAAAGAAAAAACTTTTCCGTATTTTCAATAATTTCCCACATATTCTAACTAGCAGTCATTACATGTTGCTTATCAAAGACTTCTTTAGCTTTAAAACTCAGGAAAACTGTATTACATGTATATTTACAAGTAAATTTCCTACCTATTTCAGTTCGGCTAACTCCAATTCCATTATAAATTCTCAAATAATTAAAGTGACAAGAATCAGAATCTTCAATGTCGAAGTCACCAAATTTGATGCGCACTCTCTCGCCCATCTTCACCCGGATTTCCCATTCACACACAGTGCTATTGGGGTAGGTCTGTGGGTAGTTTATGGATGAAAGAGTTCCACTTTCAGGGCCCAATACAGTGTGTCCACACCCGTCACCTAAAAAAAAAATCATTTAACAAAACAAGAGTTATTCTTTTATTCTTAGAAGATTCCTTTGCCCATAAAAGAAATTTTTTGGTGATGATTTAAAACAGGTCTGACATCAAAAGTTTTATGTCACCAATATTTTTCTTACACAAGATAAAACAGATGATACAGTTCTTATTAGAGAGAAACCAGGTTAGATAATCAATGATTACCTTAATAATCTATATTCATTCTTTTCAACCTCTATGTAAACGAAAATATCACTGTATCACTGTCATCCTGTTGCTTATCAATTTGTTTGAACGGGCACCAGTAACGTCTCTGTTGTGAGACCTGTTACTGTTTTTGGCATATGAAAGACGCCACAGTTAGCTTGCCAGGCTCTGCCATGCGGGCAAGATACTCTTAGTACCTTGCTGGGCTCTCTGAGAGGGACAGAGGAAAACAGAAGCATAACTGAACAATGAACAATATGTATGTTAAAATAAATTCAATCTTTAAAGCTCATAGTTGTTCAAATTACAAGAGTTTAAACATAAAACCAAGTGATCAGCTTATTTACAAATATCACAAATCCTCTCTAAATATCCATGAGAAGATGATTTCTAGAAACATATGGACACTACTGGTGTTTAGAATAACACACCACCCTAACACCAGTAGTATGTAATGGTAATCTACATGGTTTGTGTGGGGTTTGAACCATAGAAGACAGAGGAGAACGGAAAGGCAGAGTAGAAAGAGTGACAGACCAAAACAATCTATTCTCAGACAAAAACTGAGAGAAAAAAAAAAATCTCAATTCCGGCACTCTGCTTAGTTCCTGAAGACCACTTTCCACTTCAGAGTCAGTCACAGGCCATTTCCGTGCAGGCTTCTGGCCAATCGTATACAAATGAAAGGTGTCCATGACCCCTCTGTCAAGTTTGATTAATTTGCAAGAGCAACTCAAAGCCTCCAGGAAACCCATTTACACACTCAGTCCCCAATTTATCACAATGAACAGTACAGGCTATAAATCAACACCCAGATAAGTGAGGTGCAAGGCAAGGTCCCGCGGAAAGGAACTGCTGTCCTTCAGAAGCACTCTGCCATCTCCCTTCCCCCCCCAAGCCCAAAAGTCCTGAAGTCAATATAAGGCTTTAGCGAAGATGTTAATTTTTAGAGATGAGATTAAATTATTAGTCACTGGTAAACTCATTCTCTAATCCTATTCCCTATTCCAGGGGTCAGAGGGTGAAACTGAAAGTCCAGCCTTAACAATTAGTTGCGTGCCCAAGTCACCTCATTGACATGGCACAAGACACTTTTTTCTTTTTTCTTTTAATTCCCTGCACTTAGGAAACGCTAAAGGTTTTAAGAGTTTTAAGTCAAGAACTAGGATTCAAGCCAAATATAAATGTATATGGGATATGCAACCTGTAATAGTGGTTTACAAGACTATACTTTCAGGGGTCATTCCTTTAGTTCGATAATAGGGAAGTTTGTTCGATCACATCCAGTGCCCGAAACCACTAGGAGCCAGAGCATCCTCTCTGAGCTGCTTCTAGGTGTCGCTTCTGCACCTGCCTTTCATCAGATGATCATTCTTCTCTTCCTTTGGAAGAGGGAAAGGGTGAGGATGCAGTCTGAGTGGTTCTGATAGGAAAAAAAAAGCGCGTTTTACAGGCAGCTTTCATTTTGCAATTTCATGCAACTGAAATTCCTGCTTATTAGAAAAAAGGATTATTTCCTGAAGCTTCTAAAGCCACATTTAATAGTATTTAATTTTAAATCCTAATGAAACTTGTTTTAGTAGTTCCCCTCAAAAACATTTTTCATTACAGAATGAGGAAAAAAAAACCCAAGAGTTTGACAATTTATTGACGATTCAGGAAAGTAACAACTTTCCTGAGAGCATTACTTATTCTAGAAATATCTTCCATATGAAAACCCAGATAATTTATTAATTAAAAAAATTGATATTTAAGAGGCTGGAATAGTACTGCAGACAGAGTGCTTGCCTTGCACGTGAATAACCCATGTCCAATGAATGCCCAGCACCTCATATGGTCCCTCAGCTCCTCTAGGAGTGATCTTTGAGCACAGAGCCAGGAGTGAGTCTAGAGCACTGCCAGGTGTGGTCCAAAAGCAAAATAAAAAATCAAATATTAGAGGGGGCCGGAGCGATAGCACAGCAGGTAGGGCGTTTGCCTTGTACGCGGCCGACCCGGGTTCGATCCCCGGCATCCCATATGGTCCCCCAAGCACCGCCACGAGTAATTCCTGAGTGTAAAACCAGGAGTAACCCCTGAGCATAGCTGGGTTGTGTCCCAAAAAGCAAAAAAAAAAAAAAAAAAATCAAATATTAGAAAGTCCTTACTTTCTCATAAAATTTGGAACCAGCATTGAATGTTAAGAAGCTACAGCTGCAGTCCCAACTGTACCATTTAGCCAGAATTCTTTAGTGACGGGATTTGAGGGCTCTTTCTGATAGGGAGAATAATATATATCCTTTAGAATTGTTTTCTCCTTCAAAAAAGCAATTTATAATCACCTTTAATAACAGTTTTTACACCAAAATTAAAAAAAAATCCTTTATTAACAGAGACACTGTGGAGTTTTAAGCTCAATATGGTACATATGACTAAAACCAGCATTTTCTGCCATACTGAAGTTATTTTTAAGAACAATATAGTATTGACATAATTTATTAGAACAGATGAAAGTCTTTAAGTGCCGACAAATGAGAATGCAACACAGTATCTAGCAAATCTCTAGGAAAATAAATGTTAATGGAATGAACTATGAAGCTCTACATAAACCTGTGAAGTAACATCAAACTAGTCTCAAAACCAATGAAGGGCCACTCTACCATATCTCTGATAATACTTCATATTCTTTGCTGATAAAAAATCAAGTTATTCTCAAACACATTCTAGTTTTGACACTTTACTTTTAAAGCTCAATATTATGGATTTTATCTTTGATGACTCAAAGAAAAAAAGGTAAAAGGTCAATGCTTGCAATTTATTTTTTTAACTTTTATTTTTATTAAGCCACCATGAGATACATAGTTACAAAGCTGTTCATGCCTGGGTTTTGATCATACAATGCTCTAACACCCATCCCTTTACCAGAGTACATTTCTCACCACCAGAGTTCCCAGTTTCCTTGATTAAGAGAAAGACAGTCCATGGAATGGGGAAAATTATTTCCCTAATACCCATCTGATAAGTGGTCAGTATCAAAGATATATAAGGCACTGGTAGAACTTAACAAGAAAAACTTAACCCAACCCCATCAAAAAAGTGAGAAGAAATGAACAGAAGCTTCCTCAAAGAAATACAAATGACCAAAAGGCACATAAAAAAATGCTCTACATCACTAATCATCAGGGAGATGCAAAGCAAAACAACAATGAGATATCATCTCACATCACAGAGACTGGCATGCATCCAAAAGAACAAGAACAACCAGTGCTGGCACGGAGGCGGGGAGAAAAGGATTCACTATTGGTGGGAATGCTGACTGGTCCAGTCTTTTTGGAAAACAATATGGACCTTCCTCAAAAAATTAGACATTGAGCAACCATATGACCCAGCAACACCACTCCTGGATACCCTGGAGGCCCAAAAACCACACAGCAGAAATGCCACCTGCACTTCTATGTTCACTGCAGCACTATTCACAACAGTCAGCACCTGGGAACAAAATCCAAGTGCTGGAGAACAGATGTCTGGATAAAGAAACTATGGTACATCTACACAGTGGAATACTATGCAGCCACCTGGAAAAATAAAGTCAAGAAATTTGCTTATAAATGCATGGATGTGGCGAGTATCATGCTGAGTGAAATGAGTCAGAAAGAGAGGAAGAGATTGATTACACTCATTTGTGTGATATAAAAAAGCACAGTATAAGACTATTACCCAAGGACATTAGAAATGAGGGACAGGCGGAGTGGCCAATGGTTGGAAGTTTGCCACAATTGGGAGAGGGCAGTAAGGATAGAGAAGGGACCACTATGACAATGATAATTGGAAATGATCGATCACTCTACAACAACTGAGTGCTGAAAGTTGGTAAGGGGATATATACATGATAACATAATAGCCTTTCAGTATCTGTACTGCAAACCGTTATGCTCAGAAAGGGAGTGGGGGGAAGACGAAGAGGAAGGAAAGAGGAGGCAGAGGTGGAGGAGGAGGAAGCGGGAGAATAGAAGAGGGAGTGGAGAGGGGAAGAGGGAGAGAGGGAGAGAGGGAGAGAGGGAGGGAGAGAGAGGGAGGGAGGGAGAGAGACAGAGACAGAGAGAGACTGCCATAAAGGCAGACTGGGGTGGGGAATGCTAACAATTTCCTAAACAAGTTGCTCTAATTACAGAGGTTCTCACATGTATTTGGCCTGCAGCTCTCTCTTCTGGGGGAGGTGGTGGGTACTCAGTGGCTTCCTGGAAACCTAACTTCTCTTAGCAAACAGAAAGAAAAGCAAGCCTCCCCCGTCCCAACCCCAGGTAAGCCACCGCTGCCCCTGGATGATTCCAGGGTCCCCCAGGGTGCCTATTACCCACTAGAGCAGCACGAAAAACTGGAGTCAAAGGCTTGCTTTGAATCAACATTTAACTTTAGCTCTTTGTACACTTTCCATGCCACACACAACAAAACAAGTGTAGAGACCTGGGGATGGCTCAGTACCAAGCATCTGTCCTGTAAACACCTGGTCAAGAGTGACACACGCTTGATGCCCAGCACCTCCTCCACATGCACTGATCATGATTCCAGCAGCACTGCCATCTGGGATTCCGGGCACCACAACAAAGGCGTGTGTGTTCTGGAGTACGAAGTACAGCGAACTGTGTGTGCAAGCACATGTGCAAACACAGCAACCAGGTGCACAAGCCCAGCAATCAGCACGACTAAGAATACAAGCACTGCAACCAAGTGTGTCCAACCTCTTGTCATAACAGAAAGGGAGGCTAAAAACAAACAGTAACAAGTGGGCACAGCAGCTCAAAAAATAATGGATAAAGTACATGAAACAAATCTGAATTTTTGAGCTCTAGCTCACTGGATCTCCTGCAAATAGAAAGCTTAGAGGAGGAAAAAAATAACTACAATTTCCCCCCTGAAACTACCATGAAAATACCTTGAATATCTCCGCTGGTTATCTAAATTGAAAACACTAGGATATAAAAATCTCCACTCTGAAAATAAGTGAATGGTAATATAAATACCTTTCAACAATCATTAACATTTTTCCTTAAAGAAAAAAAAAAACTAAAGCAGACTTTAGGAAACTTACCTCAAATGTCCTCTTACTATTGAAAAGATTAAAATGTGCTTTTTTCACATGTCTCAATCTTTAAAAAGCAATCAAGAATAAATGAAATAATAAAGTGTAAGTATTTTCTTCAGATAAACAGAAACCAAGACAGGTTTTCAAGTGATTGGGACTACTGATGGAGTTAATAAAACCATTCATCTCAGGGGTCAGAGAGATAGTACAGCAGGTAAGGCTCTTGCCTGGTACACGGCTGATCCGGGTTCAATCTCTGGCACCCATTATGGCCCCCCAAGCGCCCAGGAGTGATCCTTGAGTGTAGAGCCAGGAGTCAGCCCTGGGGACAGCTGTGTGTGCCCCTTGCCCAAATCCATAGAACTTTGTAGTAGAAGCTGAGTTCACCAACTACTAAGTCTGTTCTATTCAACACATTTCCCACAGTCTATTATTTAACTAAAGGTTGTCATTTTAAAAATGAATTTTCAAAGAATGCAGCAGCCTCTTAAGTGTAATATCTAGATGTCCTGATGCTCATATTTGATTCTGAATGATACACAAAATGTTTCCTCCTTTCGCCTCTAAAGTCAGACTTCAACAAGAGTTAACGAAAAGACTAAGTGATGAAAAACAGGACTTTTGCGAGCATACTGCTGAAGAAAACAATTAAAATAGAGTGGTCTTTTTTTCATATCTATCTATGCAAGGAGAGGGCATGAACAGTCCACAAGCAATGTGCCAAGAATGTTCTAAAATATGTGACAGATTTCAGAGCTTCTCTTGCAAACAAGATACTCACCAGAAACCAAAATTAGAAGAGAAACTTAACATTTACTGTGATGCAGGAGCTTGCAGGCTATCTGGCAAGTTTCACCTGACTAGATATGTAACTTATCTGGTCAAAAGATGATTACTATTATGTATATGTTTTGAATATTCCAGTTTGAAACAAAAGGTCAGGTTTATATTTACTAGCCAAGCAATTTCCCAATACTTTTCCCTGTTATTTCAAATTAAACACATTTTAAATTGTGATTCTACATTCTTTCTTGTATATTCTTGTTTTACTTTGTTTTCAGGCCACATTTAATGGTTCTCAGGGTGTATGTATGGCTCTGTGTTCAGAGATCACTCCTGGTGGGGCTTGTGGCACCATATGAGGTACTGGGACGGGAACCCAGGTGGAATGCATGCAAGTCAAGTGCCTTCCCTGCTGGGTATCTCGTTGGGTTGGCCCCTCTTCCATGGGCATTCTTGACTCTATTGAAGTGCTTCCACCTGTACTCTGGAAACTATAGTACTCAGCATCCAATGATCACAATGCTTAATTTTCAGATCAAATCTTTCAATGAAAAGATGCTGCCCTTTGTTTCATCCTCAAATTAGTGTACGCAGTTTACTTTCACAGTTCTTAGAAGGCCTACTCTCTCCAGATACTTAGCACTGTCGTTCCATCCCATTGCTCATCGATTTGCTCGAGGGGCACCAGTAACATCTCCTTTGTAAGACTTGTTACTACTTTTGGCATATCGAATACGCCACGGGTACCTTGCCAGGCTCTGTCATGCAGGCGGGATACTCGGTAACTTGCCAGACTCTCTGGGAGGGATGGAGGAATCGAACCTGGAGGAATCGAACTCGGGTGGGCAGCATGTAAGGCAAAAGCCCTACTGGCTGTGCACTCCAGTCAATCAAGATACTTACATTGACAAAATTTTTTTTTTAATTATCCATCACAAATCACGAATCACGAAATCCCGTTAATCATTGATTTCTCGAGCGGCTCAGTAACCTCTCCATTTGTCCTTTCCCCGAGATCTTAGAAGTCTCTCTCCACGGATCTCTCCGAGATCTTAGAAGTCTCTCTCAACAGTCTCATCTCCCAAGGATGTTGCACAGGAGGCTCTTTCAGGGTCAGGGGAATGAGATCCAGCCTGTTACTCGGTTTAGATATGAATACACCATGGGGAGCTTGCAAGGCTGTCCCATGTGGGCAGAAAACTCTCAGAAGCTTGCCAGTTTCTCCCAGAGGGAGAAGTAGGCTACAAGATATCAGTCTCCTAATTATCCATAAAAAAAAAAATCACCTAATAAGCTTTGAGCAGTAATGGGAAAAATACCCCAAGGGGAGTGATGTTGTCTCCCATTTGGTAAAGTAGGGAAACATTTCCGACCGTCCTAACTTGGGTGTGTTCTAAATATCTTAGCATACACAAGCCAGCTCTCAAGTATCAAGAATGGTTGATCCTAAATCTCAAAAGTACACAGGCAGGGAAGAACTGATTTAAAAAGTTAAAGGCTAGATATTGCCAACAGAAAACATAAATCAGTTCTTGGGTGAGTTTCATCTGACCCAGAGAGGAATAGTGTTCTGTTCACTAAGAGTACCCCTGGGGGAACAGTCTGTCACCAAAGATCAGCAGTTAAGAGGCTTATGTTCCAACTTGTCAATATTTAAAATATGTAAATGGAATACTTTGTTTTTCTTTCATGCTAAAGAGAGAAAAGATCATTTACCAGCCAGTGGCCACCAACTAACTTCTTTTCTTCTGGGTCAAGAGCTATAAACATGGGGGCAGGGGGCTGTGGCGGGGGAGGGTGCCATTAGGTTGAGGAGTAAAGGGGCCCAAATGTTTTGCTAAGCTTTGCACAATAGAAAGAAAAATGATCTGTGACCAGGTTACACCACCACTATTAATCATTTTCACAAGGCAGAACTGACAAAGAGAGCACGACAGTAATGGAAAAATAATTTTCAAAATGTCAAATTACAGGATCAATCCGTACATGCTCATCAGCGACTCCACTACCACCAACTCCTCTGCCCCAACCCCACCACCGTCCTAGTGGACATCTCTTCTTCCTCCAGCCGTTCACTGCCAGAGTATAACTGAACATAAAGGGTAGATGCCTGTCAATCTAATCTAAAAATTTTATTTCAGCAGAGTTAAAAAAAAAACACACAACCCTGTGATCTGATCTTTCTGCTCCTTTGTTGGGCTGCACATTTATCTAGGGGATTATTCACAGAACATGTGTTCATTTCCTCTGAAGAGTATAAGGTCAGATGTGTTAAGCCAGATACAAATTTTGATACTATTCCAGGAAAATAATAGACTGTTTTTTTCTTTACTACTTATCCTTAGGAGAACACAGGAATACCAATAAACATACTTAAGTAACAATGAATTGACAAAGAACACTGCTGATTTTAGGTTGCTCTATCAAATCAAGTGATATTTTTAAATTACATGATTAACATATATACAAAATACACCCAGTCATCCAAATATTTTAATCCCCTAGTAGTAATGGACTAGAGCAATAGCACAGTGGGTAAGGCATTTGCCTTGCACGCGGCTGACCTGGGTTCGATTTCTTTGTCCCTCTCAGAGAGCCTGGCAAGCTACCAAGAGTATCTCGCCCACACAGCAGAGCTTGGCAAGCTACCCGTGGCATATTCGATATGCCAAAAACAGTAACAAGTCTCACAATGGAGACATTACTGGTGCCCACTTGAGCAAATCGATAAGCGATGGGATGACAGTGATACAGTGATATTTATTTTGGCTTTTTTTGACACACCAGCGATACTCAGCAGTTACTCCTAGCTCTGTGCTCAGCAATCATTCCTGGCATTATTTGGTGATCTTATGGGATGCCAGGAATTGTACCCAGGTCGGCTGCATGCAAGGCAAATGCTCTATCTGCTCTACTATTGCTCCAAACCCCTCCCCACCACACTCCAGCTGTAAGACTCTTAAAGCTGCATTGCTACAAATCCCAAAAAGACAGTTCAAGATAATGTTCCAAGTTCACTTAATATTTTTGCAGTTGTTGCTGTGTGGGGCCACTCCTAGCATGTTTGGATGCCAAGAGTACTCAAACTGGTGCCCAGGGTCCATTAGGGCCACCCCAAATGGTGTTGAGGAAAGGAGCATGCAGTGCCTGGAAGGAAGCCAGGGTTCTGCAGTGCTGGGTATGTCCTCCACTACCTCAGCTACAACCCTGGTGCTTCACGTGTTTTTGTTTTCTGCACTCAATTTAAAAAAAAGAGAGAGAATATTGCCTAGCATGGTATGCGATGAGAACCCAAAGAGGGCAATTATGACATTTTTAAGGAAATGAACTTGTTCCCAGCTTAACTTTAATTTCTATTGTTGTTAATTTTTTTATTGAATCACTGTGAGATACACAATTACAAAGCTGTTCCTGATTGGGTTTCAGTCATACAATATTCCAAGACCCGTCTCTTCACCAGTGTCCAATTCCCACCACCAAAGTAAGTCCCCAGTTACCTCCTGTCCCACCCCCATCCCCAGCTTAACTTTAAATCCAAGCTCATCTCTGAACGTGATATTTAGAAAATTTAATAACATAAAGACATGTGATATATGAGAAATCCTCTTCAACCTCCACCTAGCATATTCTCTTATCTGGAATACTGCAGTTAAGCAAATGGGCTCTGAAGTCACACAATAAATTAAAATGCCCATCCTGTGCTTCCACTGCATGTGATCAATGCAGGTTTGGTCCCTAGCACCCCCTATGGTCCCCTGAGCACCTTCAGGAGTGATCCCTAAGTTGCAGAGATCACTTACCCCTGAGAGCCAGGAATAAGCCCAAAGCACTATGGGGTGTGGCTCCCAAACCAAAATATATAAATGCTTCATCCTAAGAAATTATTTCTGCTAAAATTAATTTACAAAATAGGCATGCTAACAACTCAAACCAAGTGGGATTATCACTCAGATAATGTATAAAACTACCTTAAGTATTAGACCCTAACCCAAAGAAATGTGCTCAATGATTGAGGGTCATCATAAACCAGAAAGGTTTTTGTCCATCATATGTGGATCCAGTGCGTCTGGCTACCACCTAGCCAAACCAACAGAACGATGGTCCATTACTTCCGAAAATGTGTAGCAGTTATCAAGTGTGGTATCTTGTAAATAACTTCTGAAAAAGTAATTCTCACTAGTATTCCCTCCAATGATCCCATTTCATGCCAGTGGCTCCCTCTCAGGAGGGCATCCTGGCTTCGTCTTTGCCAGTACTGGGGACTACTCCTACCTCTGAAATCTCAAACACTTCAGCGCCTTACACTTCTGCTCAGTCTCTTGACCTTTCAGTCATCTTACACCCACGGCATACTTTCTGTGAATGTCTCGCTTTTCTCTCCATTTACTAATCTTGTCCTGGCTGCATTTCTTCCTTATGCTTTCACCTCGTTCCCAGCAATCCTTTGACCATGACTCAAATGTACTATCTTTACCAGGAGTGGAGCATGACTGAAAAAAGTAAAATCCCAAAACTGGGGTGGGGAAAGTAAGCATCATATGTGTCGTTATAATGATGTCAATAATTAGTGTCATTACTCCATTACCAATAAGAGTAATGAGTTTTAATCTCAAAATTACACTAAAACCACTCAGCATTCTTTTACTCAGTGATTTTGTATTTAATGTTGTCAACATCTGAATCACCAAAAGTTAATTAAAATGTTCTCAAGATTCCTATTTCTAATCCCATGAATTTCAATAAACATGCTAGAAAAAAACCCCTAAAATTTGGAGATAGGTTTTTCAAAAATGTACATCTTAACAGCACATCTTTTATATGCCATAGTGACCAAAACTGACCGAAGGATGACAGGGCAAGGATTAACCATCCCAGCCTTCATCACACTTTCACTTGTAGGTTGTTCTCCAGAAAAGATGCATATAATTCCTATGTGGTTGAAATAATTTCAAATGGCCCCATAGATCATTAGCCAGTTTAAGTCATCTAACCTAGTAATTTTATCCTAAGACTGTCTATTTATATCTACCTTCCCAAAGTCCCTTTAGATGGGTTTAAATATCTTACTGGTTCCCTCTTTGATCATTGGATAAAACCTTTGATGTGCTCATTTTATAAGTGCATGTGGTATGGATTTTGCCTTTTGTGTGTGTTTGTATGTGTGGTTTGGAGGCCATACCTGGCTGTGCTCAGGGCTTACTCCTGGCTGTGTATCACTCCTGGCAGGCTCAGGGGACCATCTGGGGTGCCAGGGATCAAACCCAGGTTGGCTGCATGCAAGGCAAGCACATTATGCACTGTACTCTCTCTCCCACACCCTGATTTTGCCCATTAAAAGAAACTATATTTATTTTTTAATTTAATTTTACTTAACTATAAATATAAGTAAATTATATTTATTCAGTGACGCCTAGGATCTGCACTTTAAACAAATCCTAAAAACACTAACAAAAAGCTTTCCATCCACTATCCTTCAGCATCAAGGATATTACTGGCGTTCCTATAAAAGAGATCTTAATGCAAGGGCACACAAAGGAGAATACCATGGAACAAAAGGTCAAGATCCAAAGGAACATGAAATTCTATACTGCTGGAAGCTGAGAAGAGACAAGGGGATTCTCCTCTGGAGTTTCAGTGAGAATGTGGCTCTACCAATGCCCTAATTTCAGAATTCTGGTCTCCAGAATTTACGATTTCAAGCCATCCAAGTTTGTGGGTAACTTGTTATGGCAATTTAGTCTCTCCATGAAGCTAGTCACTAAAGCAGTTTCTGAGTTGCTTTAATAAATGAAAATTAATGGGGGCTGGAGTGATAGCTCAGCATGTAGGGCATTTGCCTTGTACATGGTCGACCCGGGTTCGATTCCCAGCATCCCATATGGTCCCCTGAGCACCGCCAGGAGTGATTCCTGAGTGCATGAGCCAGGAGTAACCCCTGTGCATTGCCAGGTGTGACCCAAAAAGCAAATAAATAAATAAATAAATAAAAACTAATAGATATTTTTTCCATTCTTATCTTGTGACCTTTCTAAGGCATGATGGGTCCTTTCATCCCATTCTTATTAAAACTCTCCTTATACTATATTCTAGATTTTTTTTTTTCTTACCACACCCAGTAGTGCTCAGAGCTTACTCCTGGTTCTGCACTTAGGGATCACTCCTGGCAGCCTTAAGGAACCATATTTGGTGCCAAGAATTGACCCTGGACTGACCACTTGCAAGGCAAGCGCTGTACCCACTAATATCTTTCCGGCCCCCCAGATCTTCTATTTGCAGCTTATCAAGCATCTTGGTTGATTCCATCATCTTACAGATGCTGCTGCAGTTCTTCAGAGTCCTTTCCCCCTCTGCTCAAATTCTGCTTCCTCTATTTCAGTTACCAGCACAACAGAGAAAGCTTCAAATCTCCAATCTTCCTTCTCATCCCCAAATATCACTATTAATACATTAAGCACCTTCGATCAGATGTTCCACAACAGTTCAAACTCAGTGCTACCCAAGCGTTCAAAGAAGAGCTTTAACCATCAGGCATTACAATAAAGATGACAAAACCCTTGTAAAGATTACAACATAGCAGATAAATGTACCAAGTAGTTTCAAGGATGAAGAGTACCATAGGGAAGTAAAAGCATTCTACAAGAGTGTGTGTATGTGTGTATGTTTTGTGTGTGTGTATGTGTGTGTATGTGTGTGTGTAAGATCATTAGCAGTTAGAAATTCTTGTGGATGAGAAAGCAGAGGGCAGAAAGGGGAGGATTCCAGGAAGAAAAGCAAAACAGAATTTAATTGATGCTGCTCTCTCAAATTTAATTGGTCATTAAATTTTATATTTCCCATCTCCCTACACAGCTAAAGCAAGTCCCTCTGAACAAGTGCAGATCACTGCAATTGCTCTCTAACTTCCCTTCTCCCCTTCGCACACCCCTCTGCACTGCTGAACTCCCACTTCTGTTCTTAAGTACCAGCGCAGTCATGTAGTTCTCTGATTTTAAAATTCCTCCAGTTTTTCCACTGATACAATGAAACTCAAACTTTCCAACAAAAATCCAAAGTCCACTTCCATGTGGCCCTTGACCCCTGTCCCTACCTCACCTCCTGGCTTTTCCCATAACCTCTTGCTCCAGCAATAGAACTCTGGGTGACTGCACATTTCACATTTCACATCTCCTCCAGACCTCTATTCCACTCAGCACAACATGATGTCTGTCTCTAACCCATCTCCATTTAGCGAACACCTACTGAATGCTACCTCCTTTCTAAAAACTGTTCCATTCCATTATAAAAAATGTCTTTATTTAGTATGCTTAATTATGTGGATCAGCCTACCATACCAAGCTGCCAATTTGGGCATTCAACTTACATACAGTCACCCGAACATAAAAATAATACCATAAAAATCTCACAGTATTCATGGTTATTCATTCAGTAAGGATTTATGTAGTATTATGAACTTTATAAAACATTGTAAGACTGGTCTCCTTGAAGATGGTGCCTCTTTCTCTTCAGCACCTCTTCTCTTATTCTCCTGAGATCTGCCTTGCAGTTTCACAGCTTTTTATATGGTCCCATGCCCCTTGGTTATGACAGATCCAAGAGTGGATACTGGCTCATGCTGAGCCAATGTGAAGTCAGCTCATGCTTCCCTCTGATATATCTGAATCCTTTATGTTATGGGAAATTTCTAGAGTAATTTCCAGTATTGAAGAATGAAGCTTGTTCTTGGTACCTGAAGTTCAGGTATACATTTGGGCTTTCCATGTACCTTAGGGTTGGTTCAACTCTTCTGAAGTCTCCACAGTTATCTCAGAATCCTTCCGAAACTCCCCTTCTAATTTATACATACTTGGATGTCCATTTGGTAAAATCTCAAGAGTCTTAAGTCCCTCTTCCTGTACCCATGGCAGAGAATACCTCTCCTACATGCAAACCACCAATCTTGCTTCTAGGATTCTGAGTAGTCAGAAATCAGGGCATCGTGAAAGGAGAGAGAGACAAACCATGACCCTCAAAGTGATCTAAGGGTGGAGGGTAAAGAAGTTAAAAACATATCAACAGGTAGGAAGTGGGAGACACAAAAATAAAGATTAAAAGTAAGGAGGCAAAACCAAAACCGAGTTCTAGATGGAGACCAGGTAAGAGAGTATCATGGGAACAACTGTCTCATGTGGCCATCGTCATCGTTCACTTCTGTGAGCTCTGCGCTTTCTCACAAAATAACCACATTGGATGCAGAAGGATGTCTCAGTATAAAGTAAATTGGAAGTGAAAATGGAGGTTTTACCAGCAGAGTAAATAGAAAACACATTTTCATTCACATGTCAATAAACTTTTTCAGCAAAAATTTACTAAGCAGTCCTCACGCAAAAAGATGAGTTAAATATTTTAAAGCACTTAGAATGGTATGCGGATCTCAAAAGTTTAAATTCAGGTATATCTGACTCCAAAGTATTCATACTTTCAATCTCCATCAATGTTGTTGTTGTTGTTGTTTTAAAAAAAGACAAAATTCTCAAAATTCTCATACTTTTAGAGTAAATAAGAATCAAACCCAACCTAATCATTTCAATGACAGCTACAGTAAAGGAGCTTGACTGCAAAGGCTAAAAAGAAAATTGTCATTTAACAAGTAACTGCTACATGCCATACACTAAGAAAATATCCAGTATGGATATATTAAAAAATTTGTCACAGAAAAAAAGGAGCTCTAAGGGACCTGGAAGCAAACCATGGAAAGCCAGTGGTATCCAAGCATGTTTACATATTCCATAGAAGCACGAGAGTAGTTTAAATTATACTAATGCACAATTTACACTCTAGCAGAAGAGATGCTTCAGGAAGTGTTAAGAGTGAGTCAGGAGGGAAAGTTACGCAATGTAGGAATGAGGAGCAGAGCCAGTTGTTCAGCTCCAAAAAACAGTTCTAAGTCAACATAGTCAAAATGTGGAACAGTAATCTCCAGTTGACACTTGGTTGATAGACCTCATCTGCATAGATCCAGACTAGTGTTTCTCAACCTTTCATTGCTCTTTCTTCTTGGTCACACCCAGAGATCCTGAAGGGTTTCTCCTGGCTCTGCAGTCAGGCATTACTCCTGGCAGTGCTTGGGGAACCATATGCGATGCTGAGGATCGAACCCAAGTTGCTGCATACAAGGCAAAATGCCCTACCCACTGTACCACAGCTCCAGCCCCCAAGCAAGGTAGTTATTATTGAACAAAACTTGCTTACAAACACATGAGAGGAAAGAAAGAGGGGAAGCATGTGTCCAAGGGAGAACATGGGTTTCTCCAGAATGGAAAAAGCAGAGACACAGATCAAGCAAGCAAGAGACATGTTCAAGGGCATGAAGAGCAAGCATCAACCTTCTTCCCACCAGGATCTCCTCCTGACCTTGTTTCCTTCTTATGGTTCCCTGGAAATACCCTGGAGGCCCAGAGAGGGTCATCTGCCTCTGACTACACAGCTGAGAAACAATGATATAGTAAAGAATAACTACAGACTTTTCTCCAGAAATAGAGAAAGCAGACAGCGGGGCCTGGTCTGTGAGCCCAAGTTCCACAACTGTCAAGGGACCAAAGGAAAAGCATCAATGAGATGCTGGACCTGAGTGCCTGGGCTGGGTAAGAGACAAATAAACTGGAGATGGACAAATGGGCTGGTGAAAGTGGAAGGGCCTACAGTTAAAACTGTATATACAAATACCGCTGCTAATACCCTAGGTACAAATTCTTTCTTCAACTCAACAATGGAAAAAGCCCTCCACGATACCGTCCTCAGAGACCTTCTCTGTTTGCACTCAAGTCAACTACTAGAACCAAGAACTGTTTTTTAATACTAGCAGCAGCTGTTCAAATCAAAATGTGAACAGAGAAATGTGCCTAACTGCTGAGAGTGATTTAGGCTCTCGCTGTTCCTAAAGAAGACCTATCTATCAGGATGGGCACAGTAGGTGGTGCTCGAAGGCTGCTCCCTGTGAAGTACTATCCAGTGCCCAAGGTTCCTGCACGCTATGCCTGTGCTCAGCCCAGTGGTCTCCAGCCCCTCCATTCACACTTTAAAATGACAGATTTCTTATCAAGTATTCAAAACAAGTCTGCCAGGAACAATGTTTAGAAGAGATGGTTTTCACAACACCTAATCAGAAAGAGAGAACAAAAGGTAATACCCTGCCATAGTGGCAGTGTGGGGTGGGAGGGAGACAGGACTGGGGAGGGGGGGGAGGAATGTTGGGTTTACTGGTGGTGGAGAATGGGCACTGGTGAAGGGATGGGTTATCAAACTTTGTAAGGGAGAAACATGAGCACAAAAATGTATAAATCTGTAACTGTACCCTCACGTTGACTCACTAATTAAAAATAAACTATTAAATTAAAAAAAAAAAAGAAGAGATGGTTTTAAGGTATGAACAGAAGTAAGTGGAAAGTACTATCTGGAGCTGAGTGTGGGATTCTAAACCAGAAACTCCCCACAGAGAGGATACCCAATGTGAATAGTTTCTAAAGTACTCAAGAAGAGATGCAAAGGATGATTTGATGGCTACCAAAAAAACAAACAGCACAGAAAAGCAGTCTATGTAAAAAGATCAGTATAGGGAACAAGGGAACATAGTATAAAATTCTATATTAGAATTTAAAATAGCTCATGGGGCGGGAGCGACAGTACAGCGGGTAGGGCATCTGCCTTGCACACGGTTGACCCAGGTTCGTTCTCAGCATCCTATATGGTCCCCGGAGCACTGCCAGAAGTGATTCCTGAGTGCAGAGCCAGGAGTCAACCCTGAGCATCGCTGGGTGTGACCCAAAAAGCAAAAAAAAAATAAAAGCTCAGTGTCTTGCATTGGAACTCTAAAGCAGGAAGGGTTCTGGCGTGAGATTCAAGTCAGCAAGGAAGAGAAGGACCAGACCATGAGTAAATTACACGTATGATATGAAGGAATTTGGGTGGTTATTTTGTAAGTAGTAAAGGAACTGTTGGCCACACAGCAATTAACCTAGCTCCAAGAGGGCAGTGCTCCAGTTCTTAGACCTCCACACCACAGTAACCCACCAACAAGTATCTGCCCAATTAACTGTACTGTCACAGGTACTGCCTTGTACTGTCATAGGTACAGATGACAGAGCGTAATAAAGAGGAAGCAATGAACCAGAAACAGGCTTGCTCCACACTGTAACAGGGCATCTTTCCCAACCCACTTTCTGTCACCATGATCAACTCCTCTCTCAAATGTTGGCCATCTTACCAGTAAGGCAGCTCCTACTTTCCCAGATGGCCATGAGCAGTACGTCCCTTCCAGACACAAAATACAGGGGGCCGGAGATCCACAGGATGCAGGGAGCTTGCCTTGCATTCATCCAACCAATCCCTAGCACCCGAGATAGCCCCTGCACAGTGCCAGGAGTGATCCCTGAGCACAGAGTCAAAAAGAAACTCTGAGCACCATTGGGTGTATCCCAAAATGATAAACACAATGTACAAAGAACAGCATTTGGTTATCTTGTACAACACAATGTATACATCATTTTCAATATATATCTGAAGACATGTATCTTCAAAATATATAATCAGATAATACAACTTGAAGATAATTCTTTTCCCAACAAGACTGTAGGTCTTCTGAAGACAGCGACAATGTTTTAATCTTCTCTGAGTTACCCCAAGACGGACATAAGTATGTGTTCCTCTGGGAGCTCATAGGTGGCCCTTGCTAAGGGCTCTTAATGAGACTGACAAAGAGAACTAGCATCTTCTCTTTTCTCGATCCTTAAAGTGTGGGCTGCAACACTATATACGGTCATGTAACTGAATATTGGGGTCCTTTTAAAATAAGTCCTTTGTGGTTTACCATCAGTAAATGTTTACCTTGTAGATCTATTTTATATGATGATATGCCCTGGGTTGTGTAAAAATTTCTTAGGTGAAAAAGTTATAATGAAAAAATTTTAAAAGCTTTGCTGTCCAATACCAAGCAATTCACTTTTTTTACTACAAATGTGCATACTTGGGGCTGGAGTGATAGCACAGCGGGTAGGGCATTTGCCTTGCATGTGGCCGACCCGGTTCAATTCCCAGCATCCCATATGGTCCCCTGAGCACCACCAGGGGTAATTCCTGAGTGCAGAGCCAGGAGTAACCCCTGCACATCGCTGGGTGTGACCCAAAAAGCCAAAACAAAAACAAAAAACAAACGCACATACTTATCAAGACCCTTAATGGACACAAACATTCATTAAATACTAGTTTTTTGAGCATCTCTATTTTTGTCCTTCTTGATTATACTGATTTGATCCACATTATTAGATCTGAAAAATCAACAATGATTTATATTTCTAAGTCAACATTTTGACAGAAACTCTTCATTCTGGAAAGGATCTTAGGGGACTAAGATCCTTTTCAGGATGATGAATTGAACCAACTGGATTTAAAAAATGAAACAGCAGATCTAAACAATATAGTAACTGCTTCATAAATAAGAAATGTCTTGTAATGAATTTCTTTTAACCTTAAATTGTCTTGCTGTACTTTGTATGTATGTTTATATGTGCTAAATTTGCCTAATCTGAACATTATTTACATCTACAGAACATAAAATTACTATTAAAATTACAATCATGTCATATATAGGCATGGGATTATAAAATAGCAAGGAACACAAACACTGCCAGTTAATAAGTTAGCAGGCAATAATATCACTTAAATCTCTGGTATTGAGTGCCTATCATTATTTGCATGATATTTTAAAAATAAATGATGCTAAGGCTATAAGGTTGGTATGAAATAAGTGAAAATATATGAGCCATACCAGAAAAACTATGAGGCTGCCTCACTTCATACTTCAACAATGACACTGAGCAGATAGCACTATCTCTATGCCTAATCTTATTTCATGCCGTTGCTCCACATCTCTCCAGCTAATTAAGTAGAGACTTTCTATTCACAAGCATCCAATAATGCCCACTACATCCACCTGAGCTTTCACATTTCAGGTTCATCCTGTGTAGTTTTTTTTTTGGGGGGGGGCGGAGTCTGAAATTAAAATATACCACTACAAAAATGTAGCATTTTCTTTTAAGATTATTTTCTTACTACTGGTTTACTTACTAGACCGAATAGTTTGTTATTTCAACTTAGTACTTTTACTTTCATTTATATCAATCTCACTTTTTTGTTTTTAAATATCTGTTTTCTAAAATGAAACTCGGATATTCAAATATAATTACTATCTCCAGAGGGAAATAATGTTTCCTCTTTGCTTCATGCACTGGGAAATCTACCTATAAATTGTTACTATCATTTTCTGATCAAGTTTTTACTAGTTTTAAAAATAATTCTGACATTTTTGGGGAGAAATAATAATAGTATTTGGACATAAAGACTTCGTGATTTTCCTTTTAGTCCAGTTCAAAAGAGGAAGAAGTTCTACCACTGAGCTAGCTGAAACACACTCACTAATCCCATATCTCGGTAGAGCAATATCTCATAACCATATGCAAAAAGAGGTTGGGCAGTGCACTCTCTAGGCAGCCACTGATTGCTTCTTTCAGTACGCAGTCAGTGTCAGTCAGGAGAGTGTGTTTTGGACTGGAGCAACAGCACAGTGGGTAGGGCGTTTGCTTTGCATGCAGCCACCCCGGGTTCAATTCCTCTGTCCCTCTTGGAGAGCCTGGCAAGCTATCGAGAGTATCCTGCCCGCACAGCAGAGCCTGGCAAGCTACCTGTGGTGTATGTCAAAAAAAGTAACAACAAATCTCACAATGGAGACATTACTAGTGCCCACTCGAGCAAATTGGTGAACAAAGAGACGACAGTACTACAGTGCTAGTTTTTAAAATGTAGATGTTTAACTCTGACCACAAGCATAAGTGGAAACATGCTATCACTCACAATTTCACTGTGAAAATTAATTAGATATATAGCGGGTAATGGATGCTTTCATTTTTTACCTCGAAACAAAACTATATGGAAGAGTCCTATGTTTTATCAGATTAAGACAAGACGATGGACAATTTTAAATTAACTGAATGCATACATATTTAAAAGTTATTTGCAGAGAGAGGTGTTCTTCATTTTTGACAACTCAGATATTTCCATGCCTCACAAGCAAACAAAGACATGACTTGTCTGGATACAACATTCCATACATATTAGTGCCAAATATCACCATGGAACTGAATAGTTCAAGAATATACCTGGCTGGGTTTCATTGATTTATTAAACCAAAATCAAAACCTTCACAAACATTCCACATTATCAGGTATAAAAAAGTCAGTTGATATTCTCAATTAACCTCTAGATATTTTACAATACTCAAATTAACATTCTAACTCTGAAGTAGGCACCCTCCAGAAGACAAAGGAGGAAGTTGAGCTTCTGAAACAAGGTGATACAAATTGCTAGGCATAATGTTAGTGAGTCCTGAATTCATTCATAATAGACTGTCAACTTCCTATTTATAACTTATAGCTGCAAATTTGCAACCAGTCTAAATTTACCAATTCAAATTTTGGAAGACTAACATTTAAAAAAATGCTTTCGATGCCAAAAATATATTTTTTGAAGATGAACTTAGAATGCAAAATAGAAAAAATACATGTCATATCTATAATATTTTATAGAGATGGGAATAAGTAGACTATAAGTGTATGGCTGAATAAGATCATTTAGAATGCATCTTTGTTATGAAATGCAACAAGTTTTCAGAACCAGAAACAAATTGTATTGAGCCACATTAAAAGAAAAATCGCTAACAGGTGAAAATCTGGAGGGACAGTTATATATGATATTAACTGGAATAAGGATAGCATCTCCTGCTATTTGAAAATAATCCCCGAGAGACTGAGCTAGAGACCCACCAACCTGAAGCCCACTCCACCTCAATATATCTATTAAATGCAGCTCTACCTAGATTGGCTGAGGGGAAAAAATATCTATGTATCACAAAACTTATTTCAGGGAATATTTTTATTCTGACTACCCATAAC
Source organism: Sorex araneus (assembly GCF_027595985.1). Taxonomy (NCBI): domain Eukaryota; kingdom Metazoa; phylum Chordata; class Mammalia; order Eulipotyphla; family Soricidae; genus Sorex; species Sorex araneus. The sequence continues at coordinate 161,496,862 of NC_073303.1, read as the reverse complement.
TCTATCAGCTGAAAACTATTCTTAGTTCCAGAATCTTTGCCTAAGACATCTTATAAAGTAAAGTAAAACTCTAGTTTGTATTCTAAATGTAGACATTATTAAAAGCTAGGTATTTCAAAGCTCATTTTGAAATTAGACTTTTCATGAAGCTACATGAGGGAACAAATAACTGTGGAGCATGTAGATCAGACTACTACACTGGTTCAGGTTTGGGAATATAATCGCTCTGGAATAGAATTTTTAAAAATTAGAGAATTTAAATCCCACACAATTCTCGAGTTTTCAGATGATCTTTAACCTAACTTTACAAGTACAACAACCTCATGACTAACAATAATACAGTTCTATTATACTTTTCCCTTGGCAAAATTCCTGCCTACTATCATTTTAATCAGTAAATCTACAAGGCATAAGGTATGTACTCTATCAATGTAGAAACTGAGGCAAAAAGGAATTAACCGATTGAGCCAGTGTTACCCAATCAATTTACATCTGGAAATCATGGTCTTTAATTCCCAGCATCATTCCTATTTGCAGAAAGCTACTGTGAGAGAAAAACATATTTATTTGTTAAACTGCTCTGGTTAAAAACTGAAATAAAAGGCTTTTAAAAAGAACCTAACATTGCATTTTTAATTAAACCGGAGTTGAGAAATTCTGAAAACAAGTAGAAGTTTCATTTAAGGGGAAGACAGATATAGAACTGATTCTTTATTATTTTATGATTTTTTTAAAAAAATACGACATAACACACTTTCAGATGTAGAAAGAAGCAAAACAGTATTCTGGTGTCAAAGAGGCAGCTGGACTGACTGAGGGCATTCTTTGCATGCAGGAGTTCCATCTGCCATCTGGGTTTGATCTGTGATTCCCCAAAGCACTGCTGACAACCCAGTCAGGAGCAGTCCCCACTACAACCAGGTGTAACCCCCAAGTCAAAAATAAACAAAAGATGCACAATATTCTGCTTGGTTATAGTTTTTTCTGTATGAAAGTATATGTGTATGTGTTTTCTTATGTTTGAAATGAGTTAACAACACCAATCTCAGATGGCTGTGGATTCAATTAATACACATAAACCATTTACGTGCCTGCCATAAAGTCCAAGCAGTTTTACCCATTTACTAGATGAGCCTGGTCTTCCTCTACCAGGAAGGGAATACCAGGATAGGGTGTTTGTTTAACTTGAAAGAAGGGAAGGACTTAAGATTTTATGTTACTAAATGCAGATATTAAAGAATTCACTGCTGATGCTCTCATTAGAATACAGAATACCAAGCATCTACGTTGTAATTTACTATGTAGAAATGTATTATGATTTAAAGGTCAGTTCATTCAATGTATTTTTTCCCTTTCCACAAGTGCTTAACAATGTTTCAGTATCTTCCTAACGGCAGGCTGAGACCATGACTCCAAATACTTGACTGAAAATCACGAGAGCAACAACTAAACTGTTTTTAAGAACTAAGTTCAGTAAAAGGAAAGAAAGAAAAAGAAACCTTCAAGAAGTAACAAATCATGAACACTGGTGGAGGGATGCGTGTTGGATCATCGTATGACTGAAACCTGATCTTGAGCAGCTTTGTAACTATGTCTCTCACGGTGACTCAATACAAAAAAATTAAAGAAAAAAAGAAACAACAAATCAATCCATAGCCTTCTCGCTGCAACACAATGCAAAGTTGCAATGAAAAGATGTGTTCAACAACTGATGCCAACTGATTCGAAAAACAATATCTCACTGCCTGAAAATACTACTAAAGGGGTGAGGGGAAGTCCTGCCTTCTCTTTTCATCGTGATGGTTCAGTAAAGGTTTGCGAGCTTCAGGAGCAGGGGATGGGGGGCGCGGGGGTGGGCGGCTGAAGTTTGGTACTTTCTCAGAGGGTTTAACGGGTTCAAGGAGGAATGCTCCCATTTGGGCCCCCCGCCCCCTCCTACCCCCGCTAGCACGTTGCCCTGGATCTGCTTAAAGCATCATCCCTAAACAACAGGCTGGAACTGTAAAGGGCCGGTTCTGAATCCCCGACTCGGCGAGTTCATCCTCGGGTGCATCCGAGCACTCTCCCCAACGATGCTAATGAACACTTCCTGACTTTCTGGGTATCCGACGCGAGTTCATTTCCCTGCCTGCCTCCTTCGGCTATCCGTCCACTTGAGCTGAACTTTAAGGGGCAATCGCAGCTCCCCAAACTTCTTCCGCGGCACCGCTTGGAGAGAAAACAAAAAAAGCGCACCTCTCCCCGCCACGGGCCTCCCCCTCCTTAAAGAAATAAGTAAGACTGTGGCTTCGCGGCCGAGCCTCACTTCTTTTCCTTTTCAGAAAAAGAAACGGCCTCGAGCCCACGCGCCAAGCGCCACCAACTTGAGGTGCAAGGAGCCAGGAAGCCCACCTTGGCCGTTTGCAAAGTCGGGCCACGCAGATGGGGGACAGCACTGTCGGGAGCATCTCCTCCCAGCGAGCCTGCAGACCCCGCTCCAGGCCCCGGGAGTCCCCCCCTCCCCCGCCCTCCGAGTGCCCCACGGAGGCGCCCCCAGCCTCGAGCTCCATCAGCCCCGGGGGCGCCGCGCACCGGGTTCGGGGGCCGCTCACCTTGCTGCGCTCCGGCGTCTTCGAGCAGCAGGAGCAGGAGTAGCAAGAGCAGGAGGGCCGGAGGCATGGGGAAGGAGGAGTTGGCGCGGGGAGGGAGGGGGCCGGGGCCGGGCAGCGCGGCCGCGGCCCAGACCCGGACCCCGTGCGCGCGGCAGCCGGCTCTCAGCACCCGCCGGCTCGCCATCGCCGCGGCCGCAGGGCCGCCTGCATAGTGCGGGCGCCCGGGAGCCCCGCGCGCGCGGGCCGTGGCACCGGGCGAGGAAACGGCGGCTCCTCGCCCCGCGCCCGGACCCCCTCCGCCCCTCCCACGGCTCCCGCCGCCGCCTCCTTCTCCTCCTCCTCCTCCGTCCCTTCCCTCCGCTCCCCGCCTCGAGACCCCAGGCTGGAGAGCAGGGGAGGGGACGGAAGGACGAGGAGCGCTCGAGCAGCGGATCGCGGCGGCGGCGGCGGTGCTACGAGAAACGCCCGTCCGCGCCGCGCTCCCCGGCCCGGCCGCTGCTCCCGGCGTCCGCCCCGCGGCTCGGGCTCGCTGGCAGGCGGGCGGGCCGCCCGCTCCCTCGCGCTCCCTCTGGCGAGTTTTGGCCACGCCTCCTTGGACACCACGGCCAATCAGAGGCCGGCTCCCGTCCGTCTCCCTCCGCACGGCCCAATCAATGCGTTCTCTCCCCCGGTCGGGGACCCGTTAGCTCCCGGGCTCACTCCCTGGAGCTGCACCATCCCTCGTCTCTCTCCTCCAATCACCTGTGGTCTTGGGAAGCGTCCCACCCGCCCTTTCCCAGTCCAGGTTCCTCCCCTCCACCCCGAAGCTCGGGCCCAAGGCGGGCCCCCCTCCCAGTGCGAGCGCCTGTTATTGTTGGGACCCGTGCCCGGGCCGATCCCGCAGAGGCGGCCGCTCGCTCTGTCAGTGACTTCCGGAACTTCCCCCATCCCGCTCTCCCGAAGCCTCCGGCCCTGCGTGCTCATCGCTCCTCCCCCGCAGCACATCAGGCCACTGGAGGAGGTGGGAAATCTGGATCCCGCAGGGTTTTCGCGAGAGACTGCGTCCAAGGGACCTTCTTAAATCTTTAAAAATAGAGCGTGTGCTTTATGCACTCTCCAGCCGGTTGTTGCAAGTAACTCCGCGTTAACGGATTCAGTGTTCGATTTTTAAAATTTGGTGTTTTCTTATTTCGTCTGCCTTTTACTATATAGGTGGGAGATCCAAAAAAAAAAATTGTATCTAAAGCATCCGTGGCTTAAGACAATTTAAATGTAGTCATCCATTCAGACATTCTATTTAGAGCTGTGGCGCACCTGCTATCTTCCTGCAAACCCTGTGCTGAGAGTTGTGGAATTTACAGGCATAATAGAGCTCTCTTCCAGAATCGAGTGGTGAAACGGTTAAGGAGTGCATCTTATAAAGGATGAAGGAAATAGAATGAGGAAAAGAACTGCTCTTGGGACAAAGAAAACGCAGGGGACTAGATGGTGCCATCCATGCCTGGGTGACTTTGTGTGTGGGGGGGGAGGGGGGTGGCATATTGAGCCACACTCAAGGCTGCTTAGTGGTTACTCCTGGCTTGGCACTCAGGAATTACTCCTGGCAGTGTTCAAAGATCATATAGGATGTCAGGAATGAAACCCATGTTCGAATAAAGGGCCTTACCCACTGTAATACCTCTCTTGTCCCCGCCCTGAATGTTTTTTTTTTTTTTAACACAGAGCCCAATGAGTAGGAAGATGTTCTAGCAAATACTAGAAAACTTGAGGAAATCAGCAGGCTGTGTAGCCCAATGAGTTCATTTGGAACATAGTGAATTTGAGATGCTCACTCAAGTCAATATCATCATCATCATCATCCTGTTGATCTTAGATTTTCTCAAGTGGTCTCTAACATTCATCCTAGCCCTGAGATTTTAGAAGCCTCTCTCTTTTTTTTTTTTTTTTTTTTTGCTTTTTGGGTCACACCTGGCGATGCACAGGGGTTACTCCTGGCTCTGAACTCAGGAATTACCCCTGGCCGTGCTCAGGGGACCATATGGGATGCTGGGATTTGAACCCGGGTCGGCCGCGTGCAAGGCAAACACCCTACCCGCTGTGCTATCTCTCCAGCCCCCTAGAAGCCTCTCTTTACTCGTCCTTCCCAATGGTGCCACATTGGAGGCTCTTTCAGGGTCAGGGGAATGAGACTCATCATTGTTACTGGTTTTGTCATATGAATACACTACACCACGGGGAGTTTGCCAGGCTTTCTGCTGCGGCAGGAAACTCTCAGTAGCTTGCCAGGTTCTCCAAGAGGGAGAACTGGACTATAAGATGTCCCAGAGCTTCCTTTTATAGTCTGGATGTTAGCCATTGATGGGATTACTTAAGTATATATTAATAATTTCACAATTTACTGAGCTTTATCAGTTCCTATTAGTAAGACTAATTCTGACAGAGTCTAATATAGACTCTGTCAAGTATAAATTTAAAGGAGAAACTACATCTCCAAATTCAGTGAGTTTAAATCCAAATTTAATGAACAGAAATTATTAACTCAAAACCCACGATTTGTCAAAATTAGGTTAATGATAACATGCAAAATAAAAATCTATTAGCCAAACTATCTCCGCAAGACTTTAAAAAATGAAATCTATAAAATGCAAAACTAAACGAAGCCAAGTAAAACACCCCAAAATATTTGTGGAGCGGGAGAGAGTACAGCCGGTAAGGTGCTTTGTCTTGCATGCACTCAGACTTGGTACAATCTCCAGCACCACATCTCACAATCCCTGCCAGGAGTGATTCCTGAGCAAAAAGCCAGGAGCAAGTCCTTGAGCACTGCCAATAAGACCAAAATCTAACCTGCCTGCCCCCTACCCTTGCTGACTTCCAAAAAGATATTGTGAACTTCAATTCTGACAAGGTAAACACATTACAGCAAGATATCATCCTATTTCCCTACCACCACCACCATTTTTAAATGCGTTTTTTCAAAACACAGATTTAAGATGCACACACTTCAAATTTTTTAAACTTAGGAACATAAAACCTTGAAATTAAGGGAGCCAGAGTGGCAGTACAGAGGATAAAGTGAGTATTTAATAAAGAGTTGGTTATTTTGGTCTAAAACTTATGTTGAGACACCCTTGAGGTTTGGGCTGGGAGTTATGTATAATGTGATTTTCAAAATCATGAAAAGGATTAATTCGCTCAAGTAAAAATTGGAGAGTTGGAAAGAACTTTGAAGGTTATCTTTTTCAATTCTCTGACATGTCTCTTTATTTAACCCTTCTAATAAATTTCATCAACATGCACTTATTACATGCCATTATGCTTTAGGCTTATAGTAGGCAGGGACTATATAATGTGCACTCAGAGGAGCCGACATTGCAGTGGGGAGAACACATTGTAATAAATTCAATTGCTCTTTGCATCTGTTGTTTGAACTGGAACTACAATTCACAATAAGAGTCAAGGAAGCCATAAGGCCAACTATAAATGCCTGTTGAATATTGAGTAAAAAGGCAAAGGTAGGAAGGTGATCTCAGAGTAAGTAAAGTAGGCTGGATCACAGGCTCCGTGGTAAATGGTATTATGGTGCTAAATGGGATTAATTCAGCTCAATGTTGAGTTAATGAGAAGAGCTGAAAGTCTGAAAAAGTAAGACTACAGCTAAGGTGTTATACTTTACTTTTTAACACTGGGAAATAACTAGGGCTGGGTTCAAAGGATTTAAAGAAAGAGTGACCTCTGATCATCAGGTTTTTATTTTAGAGAATTCAAACAGGAGAATGTGGGAAGAATTGGGGTTAAAAAAAGGCAGGACTAGGGACTGTATTGACAATACAGTGAATGAAGTACTTGCACACTGCCCTTGTGGGCTCAACCCCTGGCATTCCAAATTATACGATTGATGTCGCTGGTCTGAGGGTCACTGGCCTCAGTTCATATGAGGTGTGAACTCAGATCACATGAGGTGATCCAAGAGTCCCCTGGTGTGTTTGGAGCCAATCACCAACCCGGCTGGCTGGCTGACAACAATGGACAAAATGAGGCCACCAGGCTGGTTGGTAATCAGTGACCATTTATTCATGTCTCACAGCATTAGTTATAGAGAAATCATGGAGGATTGGGGGTAGCAATTGCATATAGATGTGGTTGAACATAATCATAAACAATGAACAGATGTAAAATGCCTTTCCTTCAGGGGAAATTCTTCTAGGAGATTCATTCAAGGGAAAAATCTCATCTAAGGGCTCAGCACTCTAGGTCCCTACTAGGATCTCCACCCAAAGGCAGAATTCCATTTACAGATATATTGCTTTCTCCCTTCCTTAGCTAGTAATCCATTTAAACAGTGATCTTAAATTTACTTTTTTTTTTTTTTTTGCTTTGCTTTTTGGGTCACACCTGGTGAAGCACAGGGATTACTTCTGGCTCTGCACTAAGGAACCACCCCTGGTGGTGCTCAGGGGACCATATGGGATGCTGGGAATCGAACCCGGGTCGGCCGCGTGCAAGGCAAATGCCCTAACCACTGTGCTCCAGCCCCTTAAATTCACTTCTTTTATATGTCATTTTATATGGACACAGTAAGAAATATATTAAGTTTAAAGGGTGGCTCTTTTTGGAGACATCTCGCTATATATCCCAGGCTACAATCTTCAGGCCCAGTTAGTCTTTCCTAACCCCAGCAGGTCCTTCTTCAATCACTTCTTTTTTTGGGTCATGACAGTTTGTCCACAACCGTACTCTTAACTTGTTATACTTCTTATGGAGCTTAGCATGTCCCTTTTCAAAGCCAGGTAGCTTATGATTTGCCCTAGGTCCTTGTCCCTCATTGGAACCCTCTTTTGGGGTGTTAGGAACTAAGGGCAACTGAGGCTTAAGTCAAGTAAATATGACAAATGCCCAGAAGTAAATATTACTTGGAATCAACTAACTCCCAAGTTACGAAAGCATAGTGTTAACTGTCTTCCTGAGTCTATACAAAAAGGACATTGCTCTGAAATTAGCTATGCAAAGGACATAAAGGAGAGAGAAAAGTAATATTTCATTTACAGAAGAATTTGACTTTACAAGTTACAGGGGATATATTTTGGGATTTGGAGATATATGTGATTAACAGGGGAAGAAGAGCACAAAGGAGAAGTTAAGGATAAACACAGAGCATTGGGAGTGCCTGATGGAACTGGGTGTGCCTTGGGAGCAGGAGCACTGTGGTGGGAGTAACTCAGTAAACCTAAGCTCCCTGCTGGAGGAGAAAGGACAAACTAAAGTTAAATCTAAAATTCTTGGAACTATAATCCAACGCCATATGATCCCTCAACCTCCTGAATAGAGTACCAGGAGTGATTCCTGAGTACAGAGTCAGGAGTAAGTCCTAAACCATGCTGGTGTGGCCTGCTTCCCCCTAAAAAGTACTGGAAGTCTGAAGTTGGTTCAGTGGTTTGTATTTTTGTGTTAAGGAGAACTGCCTTACGAAGAAAATTTTTTAAAAAATTATGAGTTAATGATTGGTTAAATGTGGAGAGAATGAAGGAGTCAAGGAAGACACTTAGGTTTTTAGAAAGCAACATTTTCCACACAGCAGAGAATGAGAAAAGGGAACTAGTTTGCATGAGGGAAGAAATTGAAGAACAGACCACACACAAACATGACTAGGCATTGCAAATGTGATAAGGAAATGTGACAAATGAACAAATAAACTAAGACTCCTAGTAGTTTCTTTGAGACAACCCATCTCATTTGTTAGACGAAGCATCTTAGAGGTTAATGAATGATAATCTTGAGTTCACAGAGGTGGTGACACAGCAAGATGTTATAAATCTTCCTAACATTATCTTGTCTACGGAAAACGGAATCAAAGGCAGAGAATTCACCTGCAAATTAGTAAACTTATGAACACCTTTGTGGGATAGTCCAAACAAGGGCTAATGCACCTGCTACATCTCATTAATCAGAAAAAGATCCAGACTGTATAGGTGAAGCAAAGGATAAGAGCACTTGCATTTTTTTCCCTTTCCGTTTTGCTGACTAGCATTTTTCAAAGTTAAAGTAAAGAATAGAGATGTAAAATACTCTAAATGAGGCCAGTGTCAAGAGAGTTTACATAAAGGAGGCCAGGAAAAATAGAAGTTGGTTTTAAAGAGGGATATTGAAAGTTCTTAATGACTGACACCAGTTAGCAATTTCTATCTTCTATACTTTAGCTTCCTGGGTTTTTCTATGGAAATAAAGAGTATTGGTACTTTGGCCAAAGAATGCCTTTGGAGAGACTTTGTTGCTGAATAGCACAAATGTGAGAAAACGTTGATGCTGTTTTTGTTCATGTTTCCTTCCAGTTTCTCATCACTGCTTCTACTGGGTAGAGATTATTCTGAGATGACCAAAATCTCTTCCTGGGACTCGCACCAAAAAATATCAACAACCATTTAGTTCAAGAACAATGTTGGATATAATGGAAGTCTTGTTTTTATTATCTTTCTTACTCCCTCCATTCTTCTCTAGCCAACTTTGCCTTCTTTCTTGCCCCAGGACATGATGTTTTGAAGCGCTGATAGCTGCTGAATCATTGAGAACAATACCATTTTGGGTAAAATGGTTGTCCAAAACTATTTTACCCACATCGCCCAAATGGTTGGACCAGGTAAGACAGGATTCAAGGAGCTGGAGTGATAGTACAGTGGGTAGGGTGTTTGCCTTGCATGCAGCCGACCCCGGTTCGATTCCCAGCATACCATATGGTCCCCCGAGCACTGCCAGGAGTGATTCCTGAGTGCAGAGCCAGGAGTAACCCCTGAGAATCGCCAGGTGTGACCCCAAAAGAAAACAAAACAAAAAAAAGAAATGAGGATAGTAGAAAAGAACCCTATGCCAGTTACTTTGCTGCCTAGGAAAGGAAATTCACAAGGAATTGTCTGGATTTTAATGGTATGATAAAGTAAGAATCACTGGCACCATAGTTGCTATTAAATGTCTGGTAAATATTAATAGAACAAAAGAGGCTCCTTTTTAATATGGCATTTATACTGAAAACCTTGAGATTCTGGTATGTAATGAATCACTGGTGGACTTTATCAGTGTGTATTTTTGGCAGGATAAAAGAAAAAGAATAAACAAGAATTTACTTTAGTGACCTTTCAAGGTGGGTGGGAGAGAAAAGAATGTAGAAGTTTGGGGGAAATATTTCAGACTTCAAAGATCAGAGCCCTAAGATCTGGTTACTGCTTTCACAAGAACTCTCCCTTTGTCCTGTTGACTGTCGGGGCAAATGTTTACCGCCAAATTTGTAGCATAGAGTCTGAGGCCTGAGTTCTGCTGAGACGTTCTTTCTTTCTGTGATCAAAGCTGATTAGGATATATACTTATTTTTATCTTGTAAGTTTTGTCAGATAATCATTTTAGTTAAATCTAACTTTTAAATCTATTTCTCATATTTTATTGACATATCTAAACTATTTTTCTAGGTGTGTGGTATAGCAAACATATGGTCCAGCATTAGGAACTTAATTAGAAACATTCCATTTATACGAGTGAACAGTGATAGTAAAATTAATATTAAGATTAACATTGGTGTGGATGGACATGGAGAGTATCATAATGAGTGAAATGAGTCAGAAGAAAAGGGACAGAAATAGGATGACTGCATTCTTTTGTGGGATATAATATATATGTATATATTATGAGCCTAATATCCAAGACCAGGGTAAGCAGGGGCCAGGAGGCCTGGTCAATGGTTGGAAGCTTATCTCAAGAGTAGGGGTGGGGGGTGGGGGCAGGGAGGAGGACAAAGGGCAGTTAAGACAGAGAAGGAACCAACATGATAATAATAGTTGGAAATGATCATTTTGGACAGGAATTGAGTGTTGAAAGTAGACAGGTATTAGAACATTATATGACTGAAACCCAATCATGAATACATTTCTAACTGTGTATACCACTATGATTCAATAAAAAACTAATTAATTAAGTTGTATATTTTGACAATTTAATTGACTTTAGTTATTTTCTATTTGCCTCCTCCATTACAACTACCTTTTTCTTTCTGTGTATCCCTCCCACCAATGAATATTTTTGCTTTCCCTGCGAACAAAAACATATTTACTTGATTCACTCACTCTCTTTGGGTCAGAACAAGAAGGGATAGGCTTGATATTTTTGTTTGATGGAGATTACATAAGATTTTTAGTTAAAGTGTGTAAAAACTGTCCCTTATATCATTGTCATACCTAGAAATTACATAATTGATTGTGCATAAGTGATTAAACTGAAGATGGGTGGTGAACATGTTAGAGTAGCTGAGATAATGTGGTTTAGGTAAGTCCTGGCTGCCTGCCCCCTCTATTATCTGTCCGTATTTTATTCAGAGTAACCTTCGATAGAACATCGGGTAGGGCATTTGTTTGCCTTGCACTCAGCCGACCCGGATTTGATTCCTCTGTCCCTCTTGGAGAGCCTGGCAAGCTATGGAGAGTATCCCGCCCTAATGGCAAAACCCGACAAGCTACCCATGGTGTATTCGATATGCCAAAAACAAAACAAGTCTCACAATGGAGACGCTACTGGTGCCTGCTTGAGAAAATTGTTGAACAATGGGATGACAGTGCTACAGTGCTACAGTGCAAACTTGGCTGGTAACATAGTCAAGAACTAGATAGAGTTGGAATGCTATTCAGCTTCTAAGAAACTGAGTGGTTTCATGAGAGTATGTCAATAACCTTAGACTACATTTTTGAACCCAGTGTTCCATTAAAAGTGCAATCAGACTGGCGAGATAGCCTAATGGGTAGGGTTCTTGCTTGGCATACAGCCGAGCCACGTCTGATTCCCAGCACATCATTCGGTCCCTGAGCACTGCTAGGAGTGATCCCTGCGTACAGAGCCAAGAGGAAGCACTGCTGAGAGTGTGTCCACACACAACAAACGAAAAGTTTAATTTAATCTCCAGCATAATTCCTAACTTCTCTAGGTGCCAGTTTCCCTCTCTGTAACAGAGGATGGTTGGATCTTATCATGGATTTAAATTTAGACATTGACACTGGCACCACAATTTGTGTTCATTAAAGCCACAGTCAAGTGTGAGTACTCAAGTGCCTGTTGGTATGCACCAGCATTGAAAGCTGAGTATTTTGGCTTACTCTTCAAGTCTGTGTTCCCCAGGGGCACGAATCTCATTTGCTTGTCTCTATGCCTCTTTGTTAGCTTATTTCCACTCTGGAGAAGTCCATATTCTCTCTTGAATCATATTTTCCTTCTTTCTTGCCTCTCACATCCTCTAAGCAAGTTTCATTTGATTAAAACTATCTTGCTTCAAAAAAAAAAAGTTTGACTGTTTTTCCAAATCCTTACACTAAATTCTAAGTCTTTGATTCTTATATCGCTGCCTCCTATAGAGAAAGAGGATAAAAATAGACTACAGAATTCCTGTCAGGGGAAACATGGTTTGTCCTGAAATATATGTACATTAAAGGTGTGTTTTGGGGCCAGAGAGATAGTACAGCTTATACTGGGTTCAACATCCCTAATATCCCACAGGGGCCCTGAGCACTTCCAGGAGTAATTCTGAGTGCAGAGCCAGGAGTAACCTCTGAGCATTGCCAGGTGTGGTCAAAACCCCAAACAAAACAAGCAAAAAGGTGTGTTTGGCTGGGAAAATGACCCTCCTGGTGCCTCTCCCCACCTAAGCATTCTGAACTGTAGTTCAAGAAGAGTGACCCAGTTGTTAGAATGACTGTAGCAAGTTGAAAGTAGCCAGTACCTTCAAGCATTGAGAGTAACCCATCAGGAAGGAGATGGGGCAGACCAGAGGAGATTAAGCTAGCCAGAGATAAAAACCAGAAACGGTAACTGAAGAACAGGTGAGAAACAGTGAAAGATTCCAGAAGTGAGAATGCGGATGCATTTTGGGCTGGAGTGGTAGTACAGTGGGTAGGGCATTTGCCTTGCATGCGGCTGACCTGGGGTTCAATCCCCAGTATCACATATGGTCCCCCGAGGACCCCAGGAGTAATTCCTGAGTGCAGAGCCAGGACTCATCTCTGAGCATTGCAGGGTGTGACCCAGAAAACAAAGAAAAATAAAAAAAAACACCCAAACGCATAGAAATTCTGGTTTTTGGAGTTACTGTTCTGTATGGCAGCCTTCCCTCCGCCTTCCTACCAAACGTTCCAGTAAGTCTCTTAACAGTCACTGCCCTGACTGCTTGAAAATTTGGGTAAAGGAGGTATAAGAATCTCAGGTGTGATAAATCTTTCTCCAACTTATTGATTCATTTGCAAAATAGACAGCATTCTCAGGATGTGAAATACATATAGAGAGGAAATAGTCAGAGAAATCAAGAGACTCCTAAAACCTGAGGTCTTGAGACATTTAAACTCCCCTCTGCTCTCTGTTCTCTTGACCAGAAGAAGTCAGTATGTGTTCCTACATTAGTCAAGATGTTTTAATTCTTTAAGTATTAGAACAAGGATTGAAAATTGCTTAGGCTGCTAGACACCTATTACACCAGAACAACCAAATAATATAATGAACATACTTTTATTTTCAAATAATAAAGAAAAAAAAGGAGTGGGGATGAGTCCCAAGCAGTGCTCTGGAGGTACAGGGCCCTTCCAAGATATTATTGACCAACTCAGAAGATGGTTCAAGGTGAGGGCCTGGCAATGTCGAGTTGCTGGGGTTCTGCTGTGCCAGAGATGACCAGGGTCACTTCTTAGTGTGTGTGGACGTCCAAACCTTGGGGTCTTCTAGGGGTACACCTTGTGATGTTCAGTGAACATGTGCTGGCTGAGATCAAAATGGGCTTGGCTCATGCAAGACATATGCTTCACTCTTGGTACTAGTTTTCTCTCCACAGAACCAAGAAAATTTTTATAGAAGTTGAGGGTTGTTCTTTTTTAATGTAAAGATTTCAAAATTATTTTTGAATACTTTCTTAAAGTTTATATCCTTAAAATTAATAAGCCAATAAAGCAGGAACTAATATTCTATTTAGCTGCAAGTTTTTTTGAAAATCTTCATCATTAAAGTCCCTAGAGTTTTTAAAACAAAATTTTTTTTCAAGACCAGGACTGTGGTTCAAGTGATAGAGCACACACCTTGTAGGAGTGAGGACCTGTGTTCCATCCTAGCACCACCAAAGCCAGAGGCTCCTGAGAACCACTGGGTCTAGCCCCACTGGCCCTTGGCCCACTTAAAAAGAAGAAAATATTTCATCTTCTTTATATAAAATTACAGACCAGCAAATGTTATTTGTTCTGGCTTTCTAACACAGTATCACTGTATCACTGTCATCCCGTTGCTGATTGATTTGCTTGATCGGGCACCAGTAATGTCTCCATATATTGTTACTGTTTTTGGCATATCAAATACACCAGGATTAGCTTGCCAGGCTTTGCCATGTGGGTGGGATACTCTCCATATCTTGCCAGGCTCTCCAAGAGGGGCGGAAAAATCAAACTCGGGTAGGCCGGGTGCAAGGGAAACACCCTACCCACTGTGCTATCGTTCCAGCCTCTATAACAACAACAACAACAACAACAACAACAACAACAAAATCTTGAGTTGTGCGTGGGTTCTTTAAGACAGTAAAACTCATTTTGTGAAAGGCCCTCGGTTCTTTATTATTATACTTTAAAATACACCATAAAAGTAGGTTTCTCATGTTGCTCAGGGGTAAATCCCATGCTTCACGTGTGAAGCCTGGGGCTCAACCTCAACATCACATGTACATGTAAAAAAAATACTCAGTAATTTACTAAATTACTTAGTGAAAGGTAATTCAGAGTTCACTATGATCATTTTGTCATTTGCTATTATACTCACATTGATACATGACAAATATTAAGAAAGTACTTCATTATCAACATAAATATATTCCCTCATTCTAGACAGTAACATATGCATGCAATTAAATCACCTGCAAAATATCTTCACGAGTGAGCCATGCTAAATCAGCCACCAGATGTTATTTTAATAATAATTTTGACAGTGTATATAATTAAATCAAAATTCTCTACAAATTACTAAGTCAAACAGCCACTTGTGTATGTTTATAGCAGTTACCCATTTAGAAAAATTATAGTCATACATGGCCAGCATGAAATTTTTACACCATCTGTGCCCTAATGGAAAACAAACTGAAACAAAGAAGCCGTGTTTGAAAGATGTTAAAATATTACATTTAAATGCCATCTGTAATCATATCTTTTTTTCCCCTTAAAGTTATTTCCAACTGTTTCTTATATAGTATGCATGTAGAGAATTTTGTTCTTTACTTATGATTTTTTTCTGGTCCTGCTATTATAAAAATTGTGTCTATTCCACAGTTCTATCTGTATTGTTTCACTCTATCATGATCTAGTCTTCACATTAATTTTCCCACTCCAGATCAATAAAAGAGCCAGCTGAAATTCATGAAAGTAGAATATCCTCAAAATATCTTTCCTTAAAAGTTGTCTTCACGAGGCTGGAGCAATAGCACAGTGGGTAGGGCGTTTGTCTTGCACGCGGCCAACCTGGGTTCAATTCCCAGCATCCCATATGGTCCCCCGAGCACCGCCAGGAGTAATTCCTGAGTGCAAGAGTAATTCCTGTGCATCGCCGGGTGTGACCCAAAAAGAAAAAAAAAAGTTGTCTTCACAAAGACTATACTTTCAGGGATCATTTCTATAGCTCATTACTAGAGAAGTATCTCTGATCATTTTTTAAAAAAATTTTTATTAGTGAATCACCATGAGTTACAGTTACAAACTTATGAACTTTCATGTTTGCATTTTGTAGAGTGCCTGAAACCCCGAAAAGGAGCCAGGGATTCCTCCCCTGAATATGAAGCTGGTTGCAGGTGTAGCTTCTGCTACAGCCTCTTCTCATTGATGGTCGATCGTTCTTCTCTTCACTTGGAAGAGGGAAAGGGAGAGGATGTAGTCTGAGTGGCGGAAGTGGGGAGGTTTGTCTTCACAGGCTTGAGTCAGGGACTATAATTCCACATCTTGGCCTCTACCCCCAAGACCCCAAGACACTATTTAAAAAAGAGATTTGTGGGCTGGAGAGATAGCACAGCGGGTAGGGCGTTTGCCTTGCACGCGGCCGACCCGGGTTCGAATCCCAGCATCCCATATGGTCCCCTGAGCATGACCAGGGGTAATTCCTGAGTGCAAAGCCAGGAGTAACCCTTTGCATTGCCAGGTGTGACCCAAAAAGCAAAAAAAAAATAAATAAAAATAAAAAAAAAAAAGAGATTTGTACTCTTTGTTCATTGTAGTACTATTGACTATAGTGCAGAGGGATGGTGCTTCAGAGGAAGCAATAACCACGATTGTAACCAAGTCATACAGATGACTGGATAAAGAAACTGTGGTAGATATACACAACGGAATATTACTTGGCTATAAGGAAAAAAGAAATTTGCCTCTATGTGTTTGGAACTGGAGGGTATCGTACTCATGCTGAGTAAAGTTAGCCAGAGGGGAGGAATGGATTCAGAATGATCTTGCTCACTCATGGGTATATAAGGAAACTTGGTATGGGAATAACAAATCGTGAAAAATATCAGAACCTGAGAACTGGGTTATAGTACTATATTTACCAAGAGCTAGAGGGTTGGGGGGGTGGGAAAGGATGCTGAGGCAACGATGGAGGGAAGCAGACACTGGTGGAGGGTGTGGTGTTGGAACATGGTGTGCATGAAACTCTATCATTAAGAGTACTGTAAGTTAAGGTGCTCCTCTCAAGAATGCTATATTTTGGAGGTGATATGAATTGAAACTATCTTGAAAATGTAAAATTTCTTCAAAACTGCAAAACTCAGAGGAGCTGGAGAAGGTAGTGTACTTTCCTTGCTAGTAGTTGACCCGGGTTTGATTCCCCAGCATCCCACAGTAGCCTGAACACCTCCAGGAGTCAGCCCTACTTGCAGAGCCAAGACTAATCCCTGAGTAAGCTCAGGTATGGTTGTCTCTGTCCACACTCAAGAAAACAAAGCTCTGAATTCTACATCACTCCCAGTGAATGTGAATTTTCCATCCTATTTCCACATTGATATGAAAAACAGATGTATAAAATCATAACACATAATTTCACAAGCTTTGACTAAATGACATACTTTACTAAGATGATACGTATAAAGAGGATCGCCTGCTATGGCTTTCCAAATCTGAAAGTCCTTCATGGAAACCTGTGTACCTCTTTGTGGAGGTGAATTAGAATATGTAAGAGGCTGTGAGTTCATTGGTGCCTTTAGCTTCTTCAGCTAAATGTAAAGCTTTTTACATCTAAAACCCTTTTAAGTCTGTTTCTTCCAGTTTGTATTCATCCCAAGCTATGTATCTCCCATATTCTTTCCCTCTTGCTGTAATGAAATGAAACACTTTGATCCATTAATGGAATGTAGTTGACCTCATGCCCTCTCTGTCATAATGTTGATTCACAGCCACAAGGAGCAACGGGCAACAAGCCAGGTTGTAGATAGTGTCTAAACTCCAGCAATAGTTCAAATGTGTGCTTGCTTAATGGGCCCCTCTGTCTTGAGCGAGCAGCTTGCCTGTCACATTGGGTACAGCTTTCTCATGGTAGAAATTAGTTGTACACAAATTCTTTTTCTAAAAAAAAATTTATAGATTCAGGTTAAGTAGTCCATTACAAAGCTATTCATGATTGGGTTTAAGCCATGTACCCTATTCTTATCACCAATGGATTCCTAGAACTCTTCGTGATCAGGATGAGATACTTCCCCTGAAATAACTAAAGAATCGTGTACTTGTATACTAGGTCAGTTCCTGTGCTAAGGATCCTGGCTAGGAAAAGGAGGGAAGGGGATTCATGTTTAGTTAGCACATATCTCCACTGGGTATTTTAATATATACCCTAATAACTTAATAACTTGTGATAGTATTATTATTATTAAACATTGATGTTTCATGGCAACTTGGTGAAGTATTTTTCATAGTGAATGTAATTATTCATGAGAACACACGTTTAATACATAGGCTAGGTTTTAGCTAGGTTGAGACTCCAGGCCTCTGGTTCTGATATCAGTGTTATTTTTTTCTACTTGACCATAATGCTTCCATGATATTCTGGGAATTTTGCTTACCCCAGTAAATAACCTAGACTCTGCACACAGGGATCATTCCCGGTGGTGCTCAGGGTACAATAGGGCTGCTGGGAGTTGAATTTGGATCTGCTATCAACAGCATACATGGATACCAAAAATAAAACTGCATTATTGTTTTGTTGTTCACAAAATTCTCATTTGATGTGACATCTCACAGCCACTATCAGGTAAGCAATGGTCCAGCGTCACAACTTCACCACAAATCTTGAAAGAGATGCAAGCCAAGCAGCTAAAACTCATGGGTACACGGGTCTTCGGGCTGAAAACTCTGGGGTGCCCTCAGAAGGGGGATGAGCTGAATCCCCACACAGCTGAAGCCCTAGCAGCTGCAGCCACACCCCAAAACCACTGCTGGGCAAACCATGCAAATAGCCCAGATTGATTGCTTCGCTACTAATCTCTGAAGACAGGCCAAGCTGATGAAAAATTCCAAGCACACTAGTTTTTGGCTGAAAACTCTGGGATCTCTTTGGAGAAGAGTCCAGCACCCTCCTCCCCCCTCCCTCCCCAAACCCTGGAAGTGCCAGAAGCCCTAGAAGCCACACCCATATTCCACAGCCACCACCATACAAGCAACGGGGCAGCCACAGTCTCACCACTAATCTCAGAAGAGGTGCAAGCCAACTCAAGCCGCAGACATCCATCAGCTCAGTTCTACAGATCCCAGAGTTCCTGGACCCCTCCAAATTCCACAATATTGATAGTCCTGTGGGAGTACACCAAATTAGATGGGAACATAGCATAGAAACTCAGTGAACAAAAATAATAACACTGAAGTCTCAACTAGCAACAAACAGCTTAGCAAACCCATTTTGAACTTAAACTATCCCATTATGAGTTAAAACAATTTTCAACATTTTTCTTTTACTCGAGTATGTTTTGATAATTTCATTAACCATTTTTTATAATAAGCAATATTACACAAATCATTTTGTTTCTGCTAAGGGGAAAGCTTGGGGGTGGGTGGGAAACTGAGAACAATGGTGGGGGTGGTCACATTGGTGGTGTGACAAAAAGCTCAGACAAAAAAGCTAGAGTCTAATTAATTGAGGGAAGCTTATGTAGAAAACCTATAATTTAAGAAACAGATTTCTAAAGTAAAATTATGGGGATTGAATGAATGAATTTTAACATATTAAACTACAGGTTTTTAGTGCGCTTTTACCATCCTGACTTCACAATACCAAAGACTATGGTGCAATGTGTATCTCAAATTAAATAGACTATTTTGAAACTTCAGTGAGATTCTGGTACATTCTCCAATGCCAGTACTTTCCAGGATGATTAACTTTTGTCCTAGTCCTGTTGTGGGCCTGTGCCAGACTTGGTCAGTGGCTACTCATCCCATACATACATGCATACATACATCCCATACCGTCTCAAGTCCTGTTCTCATTCTATCAGCTACTAACTAAATGCAAGAGCATGATAAATTGGCTTGGTGTCAAGATAACCTGAAAGGTTCAAGCTAATTTCTACTGGTCCAGTTTATCAAAAATGGTTAAACTTTCCAATGAAACATGGGATGAGTCTGGAGCAATAGCACAGCAGGTAGGGCATTTGCCTTGCACGCAGCCGACCTGGGTTCAATTCCCAGCATCCCATATGGTCCCCTAAGCACCACCAGGAGTAATTCCTGAGTGCAAAGCCAAGAGTAACCCCTGTGCATTGCCAGGTGTGACCCAAAAAGCAAAAACAAAACAAAACAAAAAACATGGGAGAATTTTATCACAAAATAAACAAGTTCTTGATATCCTTTCTTATCAATTACTGGTAGATAGCAGAATAATCCTTCACTATCTAATCCTGAAAGGGCCACTTCCTCTGTCAAAATCTAGCTTGTGTCTATTTTGCTTCATGGCCATTGCTCCTCCATCCTTTTAGCAGGGTTTATTACAGCCAAATGCATGAACTTCACCTGCATTTCCTAATAGTGAATGAGTAGCAAGGGATAAGCAATGAGAAGTTCTTGGAAATCACAAATACAGCTCTTTATTGAATTTACTGCTGCTATCATAAAATGATCCATAGAACATTCCTTTAAGAAAATGGGGATCTTAAGATTTGTCTACTGTGTCTGCCTTGGAAATCACTTTCCTGCCTTCCTGATTTCCTGGAAAGAAATTACCTTCCAGCTGACAAGCAGATCTCTGTCTGCTGTGATGCTGAAATGAGCAGACACTAACAGATGAACCTTAGTGCCGTTTCTAGGAAGAGCCACATGGCAACCAAATTCATTCGGGCTGACACTGCACAGTAGGTGTAGCTGGCTCTGGAGGTGGGATTGGAATGATGGTGTTTGGAAGTGTCATCTTTGGTTATGTCAAGTACCCTTCTCTGAAGCACCACCCCTCTGCACTGTTCTGGGATTTGCCCTCTGGGAGGCTCTGAGGCTCTTTTGCCTGATGGGGTCTTTCTCCTCTTCTGCATCAGGTGCAGGAGCTGTCTCCGTCTCCCATAGTTATTCTCTCCTATGTCTCCTCCACCCTGTATGTTAATTTTCCTGAACTTCCTCAGTCAGTCTAGGGAAAATGTTTGGCAATGAATTTCTCAGAGAAAAGACAAATAATGTAATAATATGAAAAAATAAGAACCACAAAGTCCACAGATCTATTTTGGCTGTTGGGGTGTGATCCCTCATATATGTTTACATCTGAAGAGATGAAATTAGTTGCTGATAGAGAGAAACAGATTATTTTATATTAATTGTCACTTGTCATCCCGTTGATCTTCGATTTGCTTGAGTGGGTGCCAGTAACCACAATTAAATTATTTTGGACACCAAGTGGTGCTCAGGGCTTACTCCTGGATCTGTTCAGGGAACCATATGGGATGCTGGGAATCTAACCCAGGTGGGCCAGGTGCAGAGCAAGCTCCCCCCCCACTGTACTATCTCTTCAGTCTCTATGTTATATTAATTTTAGCATCTTTTCTAGTAAAAAAATCCTAATAGGTTTTCAGTAAAGATGTGATGAATGAATAATGTGTCGTTGAAAAAGAATTGTGAATTGTCAGACTCCAAAAAATTTCTCTTTTTGGATAGATGACAAATGACAGCTTTCTGTTTACCAGCGTTTGTCTTTAGCTTCTGTTGTAAGACCTATGCTACAAATAAGATGATAAAAATAACCCTTAATTAGTTACATCTCTGTGTTCATATTTTTGTTATTTTTCAACCAAATGTAATCCCAACTGATATGTGTGTATAGAGGAAGTGAGGCACCACAATCCTACTGAAACAAAGTATAGAGCACATGCTGAAAATATTCTAAGAAACCTTTGTATTGAAAAGACTTTGCTCTAAATTATGTATAATGGTCCCTTTCATGATTCTGAATAAAAAGTAATAGGGAGACTGCTATTCTCCATTCTCTAATCTGGTTTAATAAATTAAGGTTGGATATAAATATGAATAAGACAAGGTTCAGTGACACACAAAATATATGACACAAAATTGAGTTCAGTGCATGAAATGAAATGGATATAAATGAAAATAATGGAGATACTGCATGTTTTTGGAGATTCTTGGAAACTCAGAGAGGATGCCTTGAAGAATCAACAGAATTTCAGTAGGTTGAAAAAGAAGAGAATGGCATAGACAAGAACATAGATAGAACTCCGAGGTATGAT
This sequence comes from Sorex araneus, assembly GCF_027595985.1. Taxonomy (NCBI): domain Eukaryota; kingdom Metazoa; phylum Chordata; class Mammalia; order Eulipotyphla; family Soricidae; genus Sorex; species Sorex araneus. The sequence goes on along the minus strand of NC_073303.1, from coordinate 161,475,562 downwards.
TGTAAGAGTTATCAGTGACCTTATAAACTATGCTTTTCTTTGTTTTAGAAAGTTGTCAAAATATTATTTTAGATGTTGAGATTCTTCATCGATGTTTTAATTCAGTCCTGCAAGTGAATCTAGACTAGTTTAGTGCAAATTTATTTTCTAGGATGATTTGAAAGATGTTTACTTTAGCAACATCAAAAGTATAATAAATGTGATCTCCATAAATACTTGTTCCCATTGGATAAAGTTTGACAATCTTAACTGCAAAAGAATACACAAAGAAAGCAAGGAAGCCTATAGACCAATACAGTATGCTTGTGAATACTGATAATGTAGCAGAATGCGGAAACATCTTTCTTCATCACAAAATATTGTCTTTATTTCTTATAATGCAATTTATGTTTTACTTCTTGATGGTGGAATAGAGTCATAGATATTATGGAATTGCTTGCAGAGCCTTTCTACTACAATCATGAACAGATCGTTCAAATGACTGCACAGACCAAAGACTTCAGAAAAAGAAATTTCACCTATAAAACTATGTCAGTATGTAGGCACAGAAGCTGGAATGAAGTTTCCATCATCTTCTAAGCACTGTTGATCTGCAGTGTAGCATTTCACAGCATAGTCTCTGGAATGCCGCTCTTATTGAGTGGCACACAGTCTCCGTGGCAATGCACCCCAGGCCCTTCTTTGGGATGACTTTTGTTTTGCTTATTGTGGCTGAAGTGGTTTCCGTGCCAAAGTTTCCTTGTGTATTCTGCCTTCCCTTTTTCCTAGAACATTGGCAACAGGACTATTGGCAGGTCTGTTATCCTGACTGTCTTTGACTGCCCTTGCCTCCTCAGATCACCCTGAAAACTGGCATTCATGTATTCAGTTTTTGTTGGGCAATTAGTGGAGATGTTGTTTTTTGGTGTTGCCTCTTTTTTCCCTTCCAGATGCCAAGGTCTTCTACTTCTGATTTTTTTTTTAGTTTAAAGAGAATCTTAGTGGTGCAGTAATATTGTAAGCCTAAAACATAAATATTAATACTCTTGTCATGTGTGATATTTCAATTAAAAAATTGAACTTGAAGTTTTGACTTGCTTTTAGGATGACTATCACACGTTGTCCATTCAGAAAAACCAGATGATACACAGTTATTACAATACAGGGATACAGAAAAATTCAACATGATTTTTCTAAGACTGTTGACAATGATAGTAGAATAACAGATATAATCTGGCGGTGCCCAGAGCCCCCTAGGATATTGATCTTTTCTCTTTACCTTTCTTCAAGTAGAAGTGCAGCAGGTTCAAATCTTTAAGAGTAGAGCTATGTTTGGAATTTTTCCATCCAGCCATTATCTTAATACCTTTGAATGTACTCTCACCAGCAGCTCTCCAGACCTTCCTAATCTCCAGTATCTGAGCTGGTAGCTCTTTATCAGGCTGGAGTGCAGTCAGGAGAGGGACAGACACAGAACAATCTCTTTCTATGTGGATTATAAAGAAACATAGCAGGGAAGAACAAATACCTATGGCAACAGAAACCCCGAGAACTGATTTTTCAGAGGAAGCCAAACACGGAGGGGGTGTGGGAGTGCAGGGAGATAACTGCAGAGTGGAGAAAGACACTGGGACAAGGAACTCTGGTGGAGGGTGTATGGCTGGAATGTGTTGTGCATAAAACCCTATCTTTTACAAACCACAGTGCCTAAAACCAAATTAAAATTAAAAATAATAAACTTATAACACTTGACATCGCTGAAAACTCTGCACCCTCTACCATCATAAGGCTGGGGTCTACAGGGGCCTTATACAACCCCAATTTTAAAATTCCTCCAGTTCATTCCCTATCTATAATGTCCTCATTTCTTTTACTTTGTCATTCTATCAGAGTCTTGTTTAAGACTGTAAGGCAGTCCAAGTTTGACAGTTTTATTTGTTCCTTTTACATATGTGTGCCACATTCAGTTTTGTAGATATTATTGATATACATATCATACATAGTAAGATATTTTTGTGTTGCAAGGAGAGGAAGGTATTTGATTTTGTTATCAACATCACAGAACTGCAGTGTAATTACGGTTACTTTAAGCAAGCAGCTTTGAAAGGAGAGCTCTGTCTCTCTTCATAATCACAACATTAAAGAAAAATTGTTTCTGTCAGCTTCCACTCCCCTGAGTGGAATGCAGAGAAGATGACGGGTCTTCGCAAATAAGATTACGAAAACTAAAGGAGAGCTTTAAAGAGAGTTATGACTACAGTGAAGGTAGGTGAAAACTATAGTGTTTTTTTAAATTAAAAATCACATGGCAAATATTTCCATGTACTGGTTCACACTGAAACCTTTCCAAAAGAGTAAAGACAAAAACTAAAAAAAAAAAATTGTGATTGATGAAAAAAAAAATTCCCTTATTTGAAGCCATCAAAAACTAAAGTAGGATGAAATTCTTTCCTCCCAAGGAGTAATTGTGAACTGAAGTGTGGGCTCTGAACCAAGAGCTGATATTTTTATGGAAATATTATGGAAATGAGCTCTTTTAAAAACACAAAGAGGTATTTAGCAAAGGCTTATTTGGGAAGTTGCTCTTTTTATCATGTTCAAAATACAGTAAGAAAAGCATGAGAAGAACATGAAGAGGATGGGAAAAGCATTTAACCTACAATTTCATTTAAAAAATGCAAGTTCAGGGCCTGAGAGATAATACAGTGGGTAGGTACTTGCGTTGCACACATCCAGTTGATCCCCAGTATCAGATATGATCTCCTGGAACCTGTTCTGAATTATTCCTGATCGGAGCCAGGAGTAATCCCCGAAAAGCGACAATTGTGTCCCAAAACAAAAGCAAAATCAAAAAACCTAGGTTCAAATCCATCTTCAGTTCTGACTATTTTACCTCTCATACAATGACTACCTCATCTCAGCACAAGGCAAATAATACATTTTCCATGAAGTTTTTGCCAATATTAATAGTTTCACATAAACAAAATATTACTATCATGCCTGTTCCCCAGCAAATGCTTCACAGATTTGTAATTTAGAATCTGGGATTTAAACAAAAATTACAGTGTAGGAATTAAAGTGTAATGTACAACTTAAGATAAATAGAAGGAAATAGTATGAATCGAAAACTGAACATATATCCATGTGTGGGGATCCCTGGGGTGTGTGAAGAGCTGGTAGAAGAGTAAACAATAAATGAAGTAGTGAACATGAAAAGGATGCTTTTGGGGAGTAGATTTATATATCAACTCTAGGCCAAAGATCATCTTGCCATGAAACAATACTTTTACTTCTTTGAAAATCAAATGAGAAATAGCAGTGACAAGCGGCAGCAGCAACGCCCATATGGCATCTGCCATTTTCTAGAACTCACAACCCAGAGGTATGAGCTTGCAGTGACGTGGTGCGCAAGAGATCATGGGATGGGGGTGTTACGGCACACTCTCCGCCCAGATGAGATCTGGAGCAGCTGCCCAATACATGGCCCCTCTGCTCCTTAAAGACTATGACCTGGGAGGTCTACTAACCCATTTTGGCACCCTCGGCTTCTGATAGGAATGCATTTAGACTGTGAACTGAGCTAAAATAACAGAAATCCAAAACTGCATGAGCTCATATAATCTTCATTCTCAACAATGGAAAACAAATTATCAAATGATGCCTTTTCAGCAGGTTTGATTGTTGGGGGCAAATTCCAAATAATAATAGTCAGTTCTCTGTTGAAATATTGAATGTATTCAAAGTATAGAGAGAATAAAGTGAAGATCATTAGCCACTCAGGTGGGGGGTGAGTGTGGGAGGGGGATATATTTGAGTTCTTGGTGGTGGAACATGTGCACTGGTGAAGGGATAGGGGTTTGATCATTATATGACTGAGACTTAAACCTGAAAGCTTTGTAACTTTTGTCACAGTGACCCAATAAAATAAAAATTTAAAAAAAGTAAACATCTTAACTCTTTAAAAAAAAAGAAAATCAAATGAAATTCTGTAGTAATTTCTGGCTCTAACACAAGGAAAAAGAAAGGTATACTTTTAGATTGACTCTACCACTATGAGTCAAGATTTAGAAGAAAAATTTATTTTCTTGGGGTTCCTGGACTCCTAGAAGAACTAGTAAGTCCACTTTGGGAGGTGCAGTGCACTCCCTGAAATTGTATGGAAAAAATATTGTATACATTTGGGTATTTTAGTAACAAACAGCATTGCTTTCTTCAGATTGAATGAGAGTTAGGTTAGTAGTTAAGGCTTAACATTAATTCTATGCCCCTCTCATTGTGTAGTAGTAATTACATTTTGGGAGGTCTCGAAGGGTATGGTTGATCTAAGGTTAATTTTATATCCTGTTATTACAAAGGAGTATGATATTAACCAGTGCTGGTGGGGATGTGGTGGAAGAGGAGACCTCATTCACTAATGTTGGAACTGCTGAATGGCTCAGCCGCCATGAAAAACAGTATTGAGACTGTGTAGAACTACCAAAGGAACAAATGATTCCATTTCTTGTTATCTTTCCTCAAAACACAAAAACCTTAATTCAGAATGGTATTTGCACACTTATTTTCATTGCAGTGTTTGTCACTATAGTCAAAATCTGGAAGCAATCCAAGTACCCAATAACCAGAGTAAATAAGAAAATTTTTGTCTAGATAATTCTGTCACTGTCACTCCATTGCTCATTGATTTGTTCAAGTGGGCACCAGTAACATCTCTCATTGAAAGATTTATTGTTACTGTTTTTGGCATATCTAATACACATGGGTAGCTTGCCAGGCTCTGCCTTGAAGGCTTGATACTCTCGGTAGCTTGCCTGGCTCTTTGAGAGGGGTGGAGGAATCGAACTCGGGTCGGCCGCGTGAAAGGCAAACACCCAACTGCTGTGCTATCGCTCCAGCTCTTTGGTCTAGATATACAGTAGAATACTACTTCGCTACAAGTAGGATGATGCATATGATGCATGAAGAGCATATCAAAAACTTGGATGGAACCAGAAGGTATAATGCTAAGCAAAGTGAATCAGAAGGTCAAGGATAAATCTTGAATAATTTGATCCATCTCTATTATTAAACACTAATATTAATATTATTGTAAATGAAACCTCAATAAGAGACATTCAAATTAAATTAGACTTAGCAAAATTGATAGAAAAATAAATTAAATTAGAGAGAATAAATAAACTTAAGTGTATCTATCACTCATTCTCCCTACCCCCTTGAGCTCAAAAGATTGTTCTTCCACTAAATGCACATGTCTGAGAAAGCATGTGGTCTATCATGAAATTCAGTTTATAACCATCAGGGATTACATTTGACTTGTGAATAAAAGACCAGAGAGATTTAAAGTGCTGGAGTCCTCATGATATGGTTGAACTACTTTGGTTCAGCAAAATCCTAAAGCCTAACCTACACCTGGACTTGCTCTTTTGTTTTTTTTCTTTTTGGGTCACACCTGGCGATGCACAGGGGTTACTCCTGGTTCTACACTTAGGAATTACCCCTGGCGGTGCTCAGGGGACCATATGGGATGCTGGGATTCGAACCCGGGTCGGCCGCGTGCAAGGCAAACGCCCTCCCCGCTGTGCTATCGTGGACTTGCTCTTTTGCAACTAATATTATTTATTTTTCAGGGGTGGGCGTCCACACCCAGAGTTTACTCCTAGCTCTGTGCTTAGGGATCACTCCTAAAGTCCTCGGGGGACCATATGTAGTGTTGGAGGTCAAACTTGACTCAGCCACATGCAAGGAAAACACCCTGTCCACTGTACTATCTTTCTAGCCACTGTAACTAATATTTTTACTTTACAAGTTTGAGTATAGTTTTCTTTTATTTGTATTCAATCATATATGAATAAATATAATAATCAAGCCACTGTACTTTTCCTGACTTTGCAAAGATGTTGCCAAATCCAAATTTAAACTTTAATATTGGACTATCTACCCTGAACCTTTGGCTAGGCACATCACCTGCGTTCTATCTTTAGCACTCTCTTCTAAACCCTGAATTCTTCCCAGAGCCTATAACTTAAAAAAACTCTTTATACCATTTCAGGTCACAGAAGATTTGAGAAGATAAAGATGGAAATCTAAGACCCTCCCCTGGGTAGATCTTCTCTTCCCATGATTTTGTGAGGTTGCTTCTTCCAACATTCTAGACGGAAATCTAGACATCATTTATTAGAACTCAGAGTAAAATCTGAAGGGAATACAGAGAGTATGTTGTAATTACCAGCTTCCTTGTGTTTTTAAAACACCAATGACTTGCATAAATGAATAAGAATCTGATATTCTAGGCTGAAGATCATTGAAACAGCTGAATATAAAACAATAGCTGCAAACATTTGTCCGGTACTTCTATATCTGTTCGATGCGATTTTTAACCATCCCATTTAATTATTATTTTAGAGATAGGAAACTTGTGACATTAGAAATATCAAACCACTTACCTAAGGCCACAGGGCACAGACATGATAGAGTCAAACTTGGAATCCAAGTGTAATGTCTTTAAAGTATATGCATTTCAAAAATTTCTTTTAATTGAACTACCATGAATTACAATTTTACAAAGTTATTCATGATTAAATCTCAGGCATACATGCTTTTGGCTATCATGTTTTGATGCCATCAGCATGGTATAATAGTTAAGGCTTAAAAGGATTCTTTCAGATTTGCTGAAACAAATGGCAGAATATAATGATAAGGACCATCTATTCTATGGATGTCATAATAGTCTATATTAAAAAAAAGACAAAAAAAACTTAACTTATCATAATCTAGAAAAAAATAAACAAATTACTCCTTAAAGGCTTAGCACAACTCCAGACTTCTGGAAAGGAAAGAAGGATTTAGTAGAGAGGAGTAAAATATTCTATTATATTCTAACTGCTCGACAAATAGATTAACTGGGAACATCTCACCTAAGTCTGGTGTCAGGGTTCATGAGTAATACTATCATAGACTCAAGACATCTAAGATATTAGCCAAACTTAAGTCTAGTTACCATAAGGATATGAAATGGGACAAAATATTGTTAAAAAGGACATATATTAGCAATATTTAGATACTACAAGACCTGCTACATAAAAAGTTTAGTCTATAATACAAGACAAATTTTAGCTCAAATTCAAAAAGAAACATCGAAGCAATTAAAATATTCTATAATATGGAGGCTGCCCTATTAATACAGTGAACTCACAAGCAATAAAAGTTTGAATAGTATAGGAGTTAGGGCATTTGCCTTGCACACAGCTGACCCCTGTTCAATCTTGGCACAGTCCTCAGTTCCTTGAGGACTTCCTGTAGAGACCCTTAATCCCAGAGCTAGGAATAGCCCCCTAAACATGGCTTCCAATCCCCCTCTTGGCAAAAAATAAAAGTTTGAAGGAGTATCCAGATGACCATTTGTTGAGTACAACTCATTTTTTGAATCTGGGTAATAATATTAATTGAAATGCCATACTCAAAAGCTTTTAAAGGTATCTGATATTTCAAAGTAGTTGTGAACCAAAAATATGGTTTCTCAAGCAGTTATTGAATTGGAAATGTCAAATTAGTATGGACATCTCAAAAACTCATTTGAATATATAATGATGGACAATATTGCCATTCTGTTTAAGAGAACAATATGGAAATCAAACTTCTAAACTATTTACCTAGTATTTTGCAAAAAAAAGAATATTGCAAGGGCAATTTTAACTGGATGTTTTCTTTATCCTTCATGTTTTTAACTGCTCTGTCTTTGGGAGGATACTGCAATAAATTAAATTGTGTAAGTTAAGTAACTGAAAACCCTGTCAAGATGCCCTGTACAATGAGTGTGCAAATAATGAGTGAGGAAGGGAAAAAAAGGTTAATGTAATTAGAGAGATGAATTCTGGGTAACCCCAAAGAACAAGTCTTGTGAGTCATCTTCGTTCACATTTCTTTGAACTTAGTATATCCTAAGGGAGATGAAGCAATTGCACAGACACACTGTCTTATCCTTTCAGTACGATACAACCCACATTCCTCTATCCATTCATCATCATCAGTGGTATTTGTGTTCAATGCTGTCATGCAGAGCTAGTTGCCAACAATTATTAAAAAGAAAATCAAAAGGTTATGCATTTAGGAGACAAAGAAAAAACAATTTCACAATGTGTACTATGAAGGCATCAATCCATTAAGGGGGAAAATCACTAAGGAGCTCTTCAGATATACTTTTGCATCAAGAACCATCTCCAGAGACTGACGAAGTAAATGAAGTGATTATCTGTCACTCACGATTTCTCTTCTCTGAAATGAAATAAACAATGGCTGTGACAGTTGCAAAGAAGCTCTCCTATCTTTTGCTCTTCACTTTCCTTTCATTCTCACTATTGAATGTGAAAGTGAGTTTCTTGGACTTTCCTCATTACCTGCTTCTTTTCTTCAAAGACAAACAATAAAAGTACTCTAACATTTTATTACCTGAGAAATTTCATAAAGCAAGAATCATGTAAGTCATGGGGTTAATACTATCGCTTCCAACATCTTAGTAAAGAAAAGGAATATTTTAAATATATTTCCCTCCTTTTTCTTCCTTCTCCCTTCTTTCTCTTCCCTTCTCTCTTCCTTTCTCTTATCTCATCCAAGTTCTCCATCTTCTTTCCCCATAAATTTCCCTCCCCTTCACCCCTTCCTTCCTCTCTTTCTTCTCTTCTTTTCTTTGTGTGAAACAATTTCTTTCAAATCATCATTTATTTCAATCCCTATCGTTTTCCTATAATAGTAATAAATTTGCATTTATATAGCTCCTATTATGTGCCGGGAAATGTTCTAAACATATCACACACTGGTTCATTTAATCTCAACAATCCTAGGATTTCTGCAGTATTGTTACATCATTTAATAAAAAGAAAAAGAGGTATAGAAAGGTTATTTAGGGGGTATGGTGCTGACTGCAGGTAAACCTGTACCTGTGGAGCAAGTGCATCGGCAGTTTGATGGTGCCTTCAGACTTCCAGATACCCTAAAATTGCTGCTGTGCCTTTGGCCAGACCCCAACAACTTGGGGCCAAGTTAACTAAGAATTAAATGACCAAAAGTTAGGTATGTGGGAGACACACACACAAACCACCTCTGGCTCAGCTATATAAGCTCATTTATTAGCCTTATTTCAGAGATCCATAAATCTCGAAAGAGATCAAAAGATGCAGTTAGGGCCTATAGAGCAGAGGTAAATGGGAATCCATGACTGAGAGCCCCAGGCTCACTTGGGTCAGGACTTGGCCTTCTCCCCCCAGATCTTCAGTTTTCCAGTAGCTTGGCAGTTACACCCATAAATTGCCCCTGGCACCATGTAATCTCATCAATGGCCATGAACCAGAGACTATAAACTAAGGCTCCCAGAAGAGAATGTCACAGAATTTTCTGGACATTATATTCTATCCATAGCAAGCAATACAAAACAAATCATCTAGCATTGCCTTTTTTTGGCAGGTTTGAGTGATGGTGAGACTGGTGTTGAAATATTGAATGTAACCAAAGTAGAGAGAGAGTATGGGGAAATTGTCTGCCACACAATCAGGTGAAGGGTTGGAATGGGGAGGGGCAGGGGGATACTGGGGATTTTGGTGGTGGAAATTGTGCACTGGTAAAAGGATGGGTGTTTAATGATTATATGACTGAAACTCAAACATGAAAGCTTTGTAAACAGTATCTCATGCTGAATTGAAAACAAGGGGGGAAAATAATAATAAAATAAAGTTAACATTCAGATTAGAATAAAAAAAAGAAGTAATGTAGATTTCTTGCCCAATTCAAACAGCTTAACCACTGGTTGAATAAATACTGGTATTTCTACATTATTAAAAAATGAAAAAGGTTATTTAATTTGCCAAGATTCATATGGCTAAGGAGCTTGAATACAGGCACTAGTTTCAGACTCCATGTTTGAATCAATGATGTATACCTTTCCTCTAATTCTAGGGTTTTATTAGACATTGAAGAAGAAGGATATTAGAAGGAAGTAGGAAACTCATTTCCCAATTTGTGCCAGGTACTCAATATAGTAACCTCTTTCAAATCTTAAAAATAGGTGAAAATATTTTAATGTCATGATTCTATAAGGAGCTGAAAAAACTACTCACACTATTAGCAACAAAAAAGCAAGCAACCCAATCAAAAAGGAACAGAAAGACCTGAAGTGAAACTTTCCTAGGAGGCACATAGATTTCCCAAATATTTAAAGAAAATGCTGAACATTACTTCTTATTAAGAAAGTACAAATCAAAAGCACCATGAGATATAATTTCCCACTGGTGAGAATGACCCAAGAAAAAATTAGAAACCAAAAATATTGGTGAGAACATGAAACAACAATTCTACTACAGTGTTTGTTGGAACATACATTTTTAGGTTATTCAGAAAAAAGTATGAAGAATCCATTAAAAAATAAATATGGACACACCATCTGATCCAGAGGTAGTAGTCATAGCCATTTATATAAAACAAGTAAAAACACTAATTTGAAAGGTACGTGTACCCCATGTTTATAATATTATTATTTACAAAAGCCAAAACCTGGAATCAACCCAAATGCCTATGGATAAGTGAAAAATATATGAGACTGTGTTATATACACTCTGTGGAATTTTACTCTGCCATGAAAAGAGAATAGCCTTCCTTTGAATGGCAGAAAAAAAGCCATTTTACTCTGGGGAAATAACTGGGAGCTTAGAAGGCCTGCCTTGCAAATGCAAAGTCTTGTATTCATATCCTAACACTACTATGTGCACTGCAAGCAACAATGGCAGCTCTACTATCTGTAATTCCTGACACCGGAAACAATTTCTGGTCATACCATGTATGTTCACAAAAGGGGCAGTGGCACCTTGATCAAGAAGTGTGACCTCTGCTGAGCACTTGTATAAGGCCACAGTACCCCTGACAAACTCTATAGAGTATTTACAAGCACCAAAATGGAATGGATACAACCTATGATGTGACTGAGGTCTAGTATGCGAGCACTGGAACCCGATAAAATTTGAAGGGTTCAACTAAAAATGTGTGAGCACCATAGCTAGGGGTTCGAGAAACCCTTGTCTTTGTAACCATGAAAAATGAAGGAAAGGGAAGGGGGCGGGGCTAGTGTTGAAGAGATGGGCAAGGAATGTAGTAAACAAAAATGTTTAAAAGAAAAAGATCAAGATATACAGAGATAATACAGCAAGTAGGGTGTTTGTCCTTCACACAGACAACTTGGATTTGATCCCTGGAACTCCATATGATCCCCACACATAGCCAGGTGTAATCCCTAAATTCAGAGGCAGAAGTAAGCCTTGGGCACTGCCAGGTGTGGCATGAAACAAACAAAAAATTTAAAAATCAAGGAAAAATATTGAAACATGCTGTTTGGGACAAAATAGATGGAACTTCACGCGATTACACAAAGGGAAAACAATTACCAGATAACTCTACTCATCGCTGGATCACTGTATCACTGCCATCCCGTTGTTCATCGATTTGCTCGAGTGGGCTCCAATAATGTCTCCATTCGTCCCAGCCCTGAGATTTCAGCAGCCTCTCCTTACTCGTCCTTCCAAAAGGTGCTGTATTGAAACCTCTTTCAGGGTCAGGGGAATGGGACCCAGTATTATTACTATATTTGGCATATCGAATATGCCACGGGGATCTTGCCAGGCTCTGCCAACTCTATTCATATGGATTGTAAATAGCTAAACATACTAACTAGCAAAAACCAGTAAAACTATTAGACAGAGTGAAAACTATGGTAGTTGCCAGAAGGCAGGGATTGGGAGAAAGTGACAGAGGGCTAGTTTTTGTGGTAGGTTGGCACTGACATTTTGGTAGGCACGGTGATGGGAATGGTGAGGTTAGTATGAGGCTATAGTCATGAAAATTATAAAACTGAAAATCAATGACAGATCAGTTAAATAAAACATTGGATTGACCAGTCAAGGCTTCACTTTCTTCCCCCTTTCAGTCAGTGTTCAAAAATTTACTCTTTCATCTGGAGACTTAAGGGACCAGGGGTTTCATCTGTTCCTGAGTCATATTGCTGACTCTGATTTGAATCACATTTATTTTCTTTCTTTGTTACCATAACTCCTAAAATGGAAAATTGAGAGAAGATGATTTAAAAGAATCAAATTCATAATACTGTAAGAATTATTATGTTAAACCAGTGTGTCCTAAGTTGGCCAATACTGACCACCCTGGGGTCCTGAAAAAGTGCTGAGGGGCAGAGTAGGAGATGAAGGGCAGAGAAGCATCCTGTGTAGTTGGGAGCAGGACCACATTCTATCAGCCGGAAGTTAAAAATTGAACTTTAACCTAGACTTTGCATTTTATATAATGATGAACTCGACTAGAATCACACATATAAACTACAAAACAAAAACAACAACAACAAAAACTAATAAAACTTTTGGAGAAAAAAATATATAGAGTAAACTCTTCATGACATTGAATTAGGTCAGTAATCTTTTACTGTGATACCAAAAGTTTGTTTTCTAACTGAAAATATGGGAAATTGAATGTTATGAAATTAGAGGCTTTTGCTCTAGAAAGGCAAATTTAAGAAACAGATGAATTAAAGTCTGAGAGAAAAAAATTCGCAAATTACATAATTGACATCTAAAGTATATTTAAAGAAAGCAATGATATGTACTTGCCAAGACATACCAAACTTTACAATTTAAAAGAATTAGTCGTATTGGGTAGGCTTTGTACCTCAATCAAAAAACCTGTGTGAAAACAAACAAAAAGATAAATATACTTAAATAATTCCCAAATTTCACAGTATGAATGAAATTCAATTTTTAAAATTGATAAACGATTTGAGCTAACATTTCAACAAAGAATACATACGGACCAATAGACACATTGTGCAATAGACAAAAAAGTGCTCATCATCACTGTTTAGCAGGGAAATGCAAATAAAAATACAATAAAATGTCCCCTCATACAGGAGACTAGCCTATAAAGGAAAAATCCTGAAACAAGAAGCACTGATGGAGATGTGGAGAAAAATAACTCTCAGTAACAGTTGGCTGGGATGTAAACAACTGAAATCTCTAGAAAATATAGTACAGTAATTTATGAGAAACTAAAAAATAGAACCACTATATGATTCAGCAATTTCATGCCTGATAATGTATCCCAAGAATACAAAAATACAAGTTTAAAAAATATATACACACCTGTGTTCATTATGGTGTTATTTATAATAGCTAAGATCTGGAAATAATTTATAAGAGATGAACAGATAAAGAAGTTGTGGCATATATACACCATGGGATAATACTATTGAGGGGGAAATAAGGGAAATTAATCAGAAGGAGAGAGACAAATACTATCTGCTCATATTTGATGTAAAAAGTAATAAAGTAAAGGAATAGATAGTGCCTCATAGAAGCAAGCACAGTATACATTTAGGAATCTTGACATTTTTGTTATGATCATAGTATGGTAACATTGTGTCCCTACAACATATTAACATTTGCTTTATTAGAAATAAGTTATTTCAATACAAAACAAATTTTAAAGGACAAAAACAACTCAAAAATGGCTGAAGAAAAAGTATATTTAATGTTCAGAAGGAGATACAGAGATATTAGACTGATTGCATCAAAACCAGGATTCTTTTTATATGAAATAGTACATTTGTTATTATTATCACCCTTCTCTTTAGTTCAGAAATTGAAAGTTAAGGTTGCTAAAGTAATCATATATTTACTGAAATAAACTATTCAATGGATAACTGTAAAGGATGCTGAGATTTTAATAGAGATGTACTGTTTTTCAAAATGAATAATATTGCTCCCTGGGGGAGTGCAGGGGTGATGCAGGGGATGGTGATAGCCTCAAATATAATCGGGGGGCTCTTTCTGTTTGTGGACATAATGAAGATAGATTTCTAAGGAAATGCTGAGTGATTCTATTTACTGAATAGGAGGCAGTAGATCAATTATGCATTGGCACCTCTCCTTTAGAGGATTTAGAGGATAACAAATTAAGATATAGCTCTTTCTGATTCTCTTTTTTTTGGCGGGGGCGGGGGGAACCACCTGGGGATGCACAGGGGTTACTCCTGGCTCTGCACTCAGGAATTATCCCTGGTGGTGCTCAGGGGACCATATGGGATGCTGGGAATTGAACCCAGATCGGCCGTGTGCAAGGCAAACGCCCTACCTGCTGTGCTATCGCTCCAGCCCTCTTTCTGATTCTCTTATAAAATAGAATGAGCTAAATAAATGAATCTGCTGCCTCTGGTAGTTTTAAGTCTTGTTACTCTCCTGGGGTGTGGAAGAAATATTATGAAACCCTAATTTCTTTTTTTTTAATTAATTTATTTATTTTTTAATTCGTGAATCACCATGAGGGTACATTTACAGATTTATACACTTTTGTGCTTATGCTTCCCTCATACAAAGTTCGGGAACCCATCCCTTCACGAGTGCCCATTCTCCACCACCAGTAAACCCAGCATCCCTCCCACCCTCCCCGATCCCATCTCCCCCCACCCCGCCCTGCCACTGTGGCAGGGCATTCCCTTCTGTTCTCTCTCTCTAATTAGCTGTTGTGGTTTGCAATAAAGGTGTTGAGTGGCCACTGTGCTCAGTCTCTAGCCCTCATTCAGCCCGCAACTCCCTTCCCCCACATGGCCTTCGACTACATTATAGTTGGTGATCCCTTCTCTGAATTGCCCTTTCCCCAGAATGTGAGGCCAGCCTCCAAGCCATGGAGTCAACCTCCTAGTACTTATTTCTACAATTCTTGGGTGTTAGTCTCCCACTCTGTTATTCTATATACCCTAGATGAGTGCAATCTTTGTATGTCTGTCTCTCTCTTTCTGACTCATTTCACTCAGCATGAAACTTTTCATGTCCATCCACTTAAATACAAAATTCATGACCTCCTTTTTTCTGACAGCTGCATAGTAGTATTCCATTGTATAGATGTACCAAAGTTTCCTCAACCAGTCATCCGTTCTAGGGCATTCGGGTTTTTTCCAGATTCTGGCTATTGTAAATAGTGCTGCGATGAACATACATGTGCAGATGTTGTTTCTATTATACTTTTTTGCCTCTCTGGGATATATTCCCAGCAGTGGTATTGCTGGGTCAAATGGGAGCTCAACCTCTAATTTTTTGAGAGTCGTCCAAATTGTTTTCCAGAAGGGCTGAACCAGTCGGCATTCCCACCAGCAGTGTAGAAGGGTCCCTTTCTCCCCACATCCTCTCCAACAGTGGTTGCTTTTGTTCTTTTGGATGTGTGCTAGTCTCTGTGGTGTGAGGTGGTATCTCATGGTTGTTTTGATCTGCATCTCTCTGATGATTAGTGATGTATAGCACTTTTTCATGTGCCTTTTGGCCATTCGTATTTCTTCCTTGGTAAAGTTTCTGTTCATTTCTTTGCCCCATTTTTTGATGGGGTTGGATGTTTTCTTCTTGTAGAGTTCAACCAATGCTTTATATACCATTGATATCAACCCCTTATCTGATGGGTATTGTGTAAATATCCTTTCCCATTCTGTGGATAGTCTTTGGATTCTGGTCACTGTATCTTTTGCGGTGCAGAAGCTTTTTAGTTTAATGTAGTCCCATTTGTTGATCTCTGTTTTTACTAGATTGCTTATTTCTGTGTCACCTTTGAAGATACCTTTATCTTCAATATCGTGGAGGGTTTTGCCGACCTTGTCTTCAATGTACCTTATGGTTTGTGGTCGAATGTTGAGGTCTTTAATCCATTTTGATCTGACTTTTGTGCATGGTGTCAGGTCAAGATCTAAGCCCATTTTTTTGCATGTGATGAAACCCTAATTTCATCACAGATCATGCATCATAGTCACCAGGAGAGTGACTTTTTAAGAATACAGATTCTGGGACTCCTCACCTATAAGATAAGCTGACCACATTCTCTTTGGACAGACAGAAAGGCAGAGTGGCCAATCCCAGAATATAGATTTCTTGTTCCAGTCATTGAGCCAGTTTCATGGTAACTGCCAACTCAAAGGATTAGGAAAAAAATTTCGAGGCAACACTGAAGGCAAGGACAGAATATATATATATATATATATATTTTTAAATTTATTTATTTTTAATTAGAGAATCATCGTGAGGGTACAGTTACAGATTTATACACTTTTGTGCTTATACTTCCCTCATACAAAGTTTGGAACCCATCCCTTCACCAGTGCCCATTCTCTACCACCCGTAAACCCAGTGTCCCTCCCACCCTCCCCAATCCCATCTCCCCCCACCCCACCCTGCCACTGTGGCAAGGCATTCCCTTCTGTTTTCTCTCTCTAATTAGCTGTTGTGGTTTGCAATAAAGGTGTTGAGTGGCCGCTGTGCTCAGTCTCTAGCCCTCATTCAGCCCGCAACTCCCTTCCCCCACATGGCCTTCGACTACAATGTAGTTGGTGATCGCTTCTCTGAGTTGCCCTTTCCCCGGAACGTGAGGCCAGCCTCGAAGCCATGGAGTCAACCTCCTGGTACTTATTTCTACAGTTCTTGGGTGTTAGTGTCCCACTCTGTTATTCTATATACCATAGATGAGTGCAATCTTTCTATGTCTGTCTCTCTCTTTCTGACTCATTTCACTCAGCATGAAACTTTTCATGCCCATCCACTTGACTACAAAATTCTTGACCTCCTTTTTTCTAACAGCTGCATAGTATTCCATTGTATAGATGTACCAAAGTTTCCTCAACCAGTCATCCGTTCTGGGGCATTCGGGTTTTTTCCAGATTCTGGCTATTGTAAACAGTGCTGCGATGAACATACATGTGCAGATGTTGTTTCGATTGTACTTTTTTGCCTCTCTGGGATATATTCCCAGCAGTGGTATTGCTGGGTCAAATGGGAATTCAATATCTAATTTTTTGAGAGTCGAAGGACAGAATATATTGTACTTACTCAATGTCTTTGCTTGTTTTCTCTCAGCCTTTGGACTGTTTTTCATCAAACACTTGTTTTTTTTTAACATGTTTAAGCTTTTTCTTATTACATTATAAACATCATGTAAGACTTGATCTCTATGTTAGTATAGCCATAGATTCTCTCCTTTTGGCATTAAGGAGTAGAACCACTGGCCTTCTTCTAATTCTTTTCCAGATTCAATGATGCAATTACATTTATGTCACATGTTTTTGGAGAACACAAAACCACTGTTTTGGATATTCTCTTGGCTACATTTCAGCTTCTTGAGAATATCTTTAACTACTCTTCTGGACTCCACCAATCTCTTCCCCTTCATTGAATGTAGCATTAGTTTTTAACTCTTGACTTGGAACGTGTGGGGGACCGGGACCCTGGGAAAAGGAGGACTTAGCCATTTCCCCAGACAGGGAGTGCCCACCAAGATATTGTATTATGTAACAGACATCCTGTACCAAGGGCAAGACCCACAAAGATGACAGGCATATCATGTTCCAGTCTGCTGATCCCCCTTACGCAAATGCCCCGCGAATGCCCCGCGTGATCCACCCTGGCCCCCTTGCAGAAGCTTTGCCCCTCAGCCTATATATTCTGTAAACTTTCCTTCAATAAATGAGACCTTGACAACAGTTCCTTGCTTGGTCTCCCTCTTCTTTCTCGCCCTTGCTATTTCAGGTAGCGCCTCTTCAGACCCTGGAATAACTTAGTCCCGTGGGACGGGACAGGAACGCATGTAGTTGAAAACAATTTTCAGCTACAGGATATACTTATAGGTGGAGTTACAGAACTGACCAATTTTCTTTAAAGAAAGTATTGTAAGATCCATGAATATGGCTCAGTGATAGATCCTTGCGTGTGAGGTCATAAAGTTTGGCCTTTGGCACTGCGTCACCTCTTTGAGAGCAATCACTGGCACTGCCATTGAGACCTCTGATACGACAAGAAGTATGACGTCTGGTGCAACACAACTAAGAGTGTGTGAATTCTTCAGTTAAGGTTGACTCCTGGTTATCACAGCAGCAACAATAACTGTAACCACAAAGGGAAGAGAAAAGGGAAAAAGAAGGTATTGTATATAATCAATATTTAACTCAGTGTTATCCGTATACCAGTTATCATTACTATCAAGGAAACATTTTCATCATATAAAACCATCTGAGTGAAAAGTTTCCATTTCTCCTACTTCATGTTTTATGTTCAGGACATAAGTAAAAGGATAGATGAGACATAATTGTAACTTAGAGATGTGATGTGTTTTGTTATATGAGTTGGAGGCCTGATATATCCTATAAAAAAGGTAGGAAAAAATAAACTTCAGGAGTTTGCAAATTATTTTGATCTTGTCATCTTGTTTAGAGATTGAAAAATATATGAAATTTAGAAAGGTTAGGAAACATATTAGAGGTAACACAACTGAGCTATTGATTTAGCCAGTATTAGAAAATGGCCTCATAGTGCTTGTTTAAGTCAACATAAGTGATGTGAACCAAAACCTAGCATTCCAAATAGTGTCTAAGTTAATGTTGTTTTTTTAAACATCTATTTTATGAGGTTTTAAGAAACTCATAATTCAGATATGTTTTAAGGAAAATTCCCTAGCAGGATTTGATATTTCTGTATTTAAAATAGTTTTTTAAAATATTTGATTGAAGGCAAGTAAAACTGCTCATTAAGTATACATACTTTCTGATTTATGAGACTCTCTAAGTATGCTATCCAAGGGAGGTACTTGGAGAAGGAATGAAAATGCCAAAGAGAAGCCACAGGGGAGATATGAAATTATCCTAGTTGCAATGCACTTATAATAAATGTTTTCTTTAGTAACTTTCTTAATATTTAACATTGTTAGACCAGATAGATAGCTCAAAAGGCTGTAGCACTTATGAAAGGTTTTCATGGAGGAGATCTGGGTTTGATTTCTGATATCACATGTTTCCTTAAGAGTATGCAGGAATAAACCTCAACTGCCAAACTGGGAGTGGTTTGAGCAATGCCAGGTGGGGTCATGTACAGTGATTGGTGGGGAATCAAACCAGGATTGGCTGCATGCAAGAAAAGCACTTTATCCTCCCTACCATATCTTGCCCCAGAAATGCATCTGTTTGACAGATCTATTGCAGTTGCCTGTCTGCTGCCAAGATTTTCCCACTATAGATGCAAGAAAATGTTGTCCTTGCACATTCATCTGTCTGATTGTGACCACCCACATTGAAATCAGAATACAGGAGATAACAAGAAATACATAAAACTCAGAAATCTTTTAAACAGTGAGAACTTGTTTTGCTCCAAAGAAGAATCTAAAATTTGAGTTTACCAGTTTAAAAAAACAATACTGCCCCCCCCCCAAAATCCTCAAAACCCACAAAGCAAAAAAAAACCCCGAAAAACCAAAAAACCCATAACCAAAACGATATGGATAAGTGTTGACACTAACAATAATGCATTTCTATGGCGAATTATTATACTTTTAATTGAATCACTTATCACTTGTATCATTTGTCGTCCCATTGATCTTTGATTTGCTGGAGCGGGCGTCAGTAACATTGCCATTTGTCCCTGTCACATGCTAGTGCAGCCAAATGATATCTGCTTGCTCCAGGAACAGGAAGAGCCTCAACCCGTTACTTTTAATTGAATATAATTAATAACAGTTACTGAAATCTCAACATCGTGTAAAATGGAAATTCTTATTTTTTTGAACTGAGTTATAAAGAATAATTCGGTAACACAAACAGGAATTTTTGTTGTTGTTTTGGGGCCACACCTGCCTGTGTTCCTTACTTATTCCTGACTTTGTACTCAGGGACACTAGCCATGCTTCAGACACCACAGGGGTACCAGGAATAGGATTAAAGGGCTGTGGGGTGGGCTGTGTGCAAGGTAAGCTTCTTTAACAGGATATCTTATTTAAATGTTTTTGGATTTGTTTGGGGCCATACCCTGCTGTGCTATGTGCTTCAGGACTCTGCAGTGCTGGTAAGTAAACCCGGGGTTTCTGCACGAAGAGCGTGTGTTCCAGTCCTTTGAACTCTCCCCCAAGCCCAAACAAAGCAAATTTGGGGGGGAGAGAATTTGGCTTTAAATGATCAATTTTCATCTTGACATCATCTGTGGTGATATTAATATGTAACTAAATGAGCTCGGGGCAAAGGCAATTAGTTGGTTTTGCCAAATTCATAACCATCATGCCAGTTTAGTTAGATAAAGTACAATCAAATCAGATGGCCAGAGTAGGAAATATCAGTATTTCGTTTTCTTATGTTTTTTTTTTTTGTATAGTCTTGAACATACTATTGGGGGCAGGGGCTATTCAAAAAACATGCTTTTAAACAATATTCCCTCCTCCCTTCTTGTCCTTTGGCTTTGCCATTTGTCTCTGTACACTGGGACCACGTGAAGAAGGGGAGTCAGTTTTTTTTCTGTAATTAAGGCAAGAATCAGACTCATTATCTTTTGTTGGCTCTAAAATTGTGACTCAGATCAGAAAATGAAAAAAGATGGCAGAAATCTGTTACAGATGAGAAAATACATCAAAGTTTGTTTCTCCGTGTTGAAATCTTTTCCTATCAAGAAGTGATTGATACAGGAAAATCTAACATATTTTATGATTACTATATATGATTACTACTGTTGAATGTTTATAAATTATTTAATCCTAAACACAACAACACATCTAGTAGGTAGTTCTACTTTTGCCATTTTCAGTTGAAGAAATAAATAAAGCAGAGCAAGTTAATCTATTTGTTTAAGATGCAGAATTCATAATTTGTACACCTGACATTTTTTTAAATTTTTATTTTATCACCATGTGGAAAGTTACAAAGTTCTCAGGTTTATGTCTCAGTTATACAATATTCAAACACCATCCCTTCACCAGTGCCCATATTCCACCACCAAAATCCCCAGTATACCCCCCGCCCCCCACCCCCAACTGTATAACTGATGAATTTCACTTCATTTTCTCTTTACCTTGATTACGTTCCATATTTCAACACAAAACTCACTATTGTTGTGGGAGTTTCCCCCCAAAAAAGACAGCCCTACTAAGGAAGCATTTGATAATTAGTTTTCCATTAAAAGATTGTATGTTTTCAGTTTTTAGAAAAGGTTCAGATGTGTCCCAGTCCCGCATCCCAGAGCCGTGTTAGTTGCTGCTCATTGTCGCCAGGGCTCCATCTGGAGAAGGTGTGGTGGCTGCACCTCCTCCGTCTGGATCCCCGGTGTTGCTGGCCCTGATTCAGGTCCGGGGAATTGTCCGGCCGCGTTGCTCACCAGAATGCCTCACACCTGACATTTTAATACTGATTTTATCCTTCAACTATTCCTCCCCTTGATCAGAGCTCAGATTAGAAATACTTAAAATGAAGGCAACTTATGTCACAAGGAGTGGCTCTGAGCAGAGTGAGGGTTGTCCCTGAACAACCTTGCATGTGGCCCAAACCTTCCCCCCCAATTAAAATGATAAAATAGATAGACCCAGGAAGGATCATGATATGTTTTCTTTAGTTATTTCTGCCTAAGCATTTTTTATCAACTCCCTAGAGAGGAGATGACATTAACACCAGGAGCATAGACATCTACTGAATATTATTTTGTTTTAATGTATGATTTTAAATTATAAACTTCTAATCTTATTATTCTACCAACTTTAATTGAGAGAGGTAGGGTTATGAGCTGAAAGCACTGATTTTTCTGTGATAGACTTTCCTTCAGAAAGTTCAGTACTGCATGACTTATAAATCTCACATTTCCCCCATTAATTTGAACATGAGACATATTCCTAAACTTATTTTGCAGAATGAATCAAACGTAAGCTAAAATAAAATGATATTTTCCCTATGACTAGAAAATATCAAAACAATATCAACACATCTCATCCAATGTTTCTTTCCCCTGGAGAATCAATCTTATAAAATAGCTGACATCCCATCTTGTTCTTATTATATTTAAGTCAGATAATGAACTGTGAAAAGAATGTTACATGTCAGTGAACCCAGTCTTTATACTAAACAGCTTCAGAGAAAACTGTAATAAATGTCAGTTTGCCATTTTTTCTTTTAAATTGTGACTCTTTCTGGGTGCAGCCTTGGTGGTACCCCAATACTATAGTGATCCTTATAAATTAAAAAAAAGTAATTCTGTGGCTCCTTTGAAGATAGAGCCAACTACAATTTCCATGCTATCAACTTATTCTTTATTTTCTTAAAATGTGGAATATCTTTGGGCTGGTGAGATCTTGAAGAGCCTAAGGCACAAGCCTTGTGTGTAGTGGACATTGGTTCGATTCCAGTTCCACTGGTCCCTAAGTATCGCTGAGTATACAGGAGGCCCCCAAGCACCAATGGCTGTAATCCTGGAGGTCTCCAAATGTGGTCTTTGGCATTGCAAGGCCCAAGCTGCAGTGCATCCTGGGCTTTTGCATCAAACCCCCAGCCCAGGTAGGGGAGTATCACTGGAATGTTCTCTGAACTCCTTAAAAGATACTTGGGAGCTCCCACACCCCACCTTCAAAGAGATAGCAATTTATAAACTATTTGAAGACGGGTTTCTTCAAATGCATATCACCTTTCAATATAATATTTACATTATACAAAGTGATATTCCATGTCACAAGCCACCACTCCCTATATATCATACTTTATTCTAGCCATGCCCCCACATATTTTACGGATAAAACAGACCATTATCCTTCCAAATGGTGAAAAATCACACCCTGCCCTCCATCCATTATAGCGAGTGTTAAACCTCCCAAATGTTCCATAATGATGCGTGATTCCCAAAATGAGAGAGAGAGAGCAAAAGGGAATGTCCTGCCACAGAAGCGGGGTGAGGTGGAGGGGACAGGGTAGGGGTGGCAGGAGGGATGCTGGGACCATTGGTGGTGGAAAATGGGCACTGGTGGAGGGATGGGTACTCGATCATTGTATGACTGAAATGCAAGCATGAAAGTTTGTAAGTCTGTAACTTTATCTCACAGTGATTCACTAATAAAAAATTTTTAAAAAATTAAAAAATTATAGTAGTGTTCTTAGTTTTTCATAGCAAGACATGTGAGTAAATTTATGAGTCATCTCATTATTCCAATGTATCAGCATAACACATTTACCTTGTGCTGAAATCACTGACCAATGTGTTAGGAAGATTCCCTTAGAAAAAAATTTCTGATCCGGATGTGTCTGTCTTGATAAATTAGCTAATTTAGGGGAATGACTCCAAGAAAGCCAGATGAGAGTCAGATGAGTAACATGCATGCCCAACATGACAGAAATATGTGAATCATTTCTATTAAAGAGGAGCCTGTCCCTTGCTAACTTTCAAGCCTGAGTTTACTGAGATGAATGAAAACATTTGTACCATGCCAGTTCTGAGTAAAATCTTTGGATTACAGAGAAGAGTCTGCCAACTTCTGCTTTCTTATTAGAAATTCTTGCTTATTGAATGATTTAACTCAGGCTTGTGTTGGACTCCTGAGGGCAGAGTTACATGCAACCATTAGTCAAGATGCCATCTCCTGGGAAATATCAATGGACCTCTTGGAGGTATAGAATGAGAAAAAATGACTCAGACTAATAAGCAGTGATGAATAAGAGGTATATAAGAGAGGGGGGGTTTCTGGTAAGGGTACACCAAAATACAGTCTTGCCTCTGACTTTATTATTAAAATTTGTGTATATGGGCACCATTACCTCCAATATAATAAACTACAGTGTCTGAGGAAAATATGTTAGGCTTTAAAATTGATATAAAATGCTTATACTTATCCAATAGTGGGTCTCTGAAATTGTGTATATTCATCTTACTATAGTAAGATTTAAAAAAACTGAGCCTGAAAAAATCCACCAACATAAATGTATGGAAATGTATGGAAAAATGAACATAAGAAAATTTGAAATATTTCTGAACAACCAGAATGACTTTGTTAAAGAGTTCAATTTGATTTAAGTCACCTCAGTATGTGTGTAGAAGTTAGCAGGTGTATAACACTAAAAAGTAGCACGGTAGCACTGTCCTTCCGTTGTTCTTTGGGCTGGAGTGATAGCACAGCAAATAGGGCGTTTGCCTTGTACGAGGCCGACCCGGGTTCGATTCCTCCGTCCCTCTCAGAGAGCCCAGCAAGCTGCTGAGAGTATCCCGCCCACACACCAGAGCCTGGAAAACTCCCTGTGGCATATTCGATATGCCAAAAACAGTGACAAGTCTCACAATGGAGATGTTACTGGTGCCCGCTCAAGCAAATCGATGACCAAGAGCTGTTTTACTAAAACATTTTAAATTGCAGATTTAAATGTTGCATACATCCCAAACTGCATTAGTGGTATTTCTTTACTAAATTCAAAATTTTGGAGGTTTTGAAAATTAAATGCAAAATAGTGCAGAGTTTAAGGCACTTGCCTTGCAGGCAGCCAATCCAAACTGGGCACTGCATATAGTTTCCCCGAACCACCAGGAGTGATTTCTTAGAAGGAAAAGGAGTAGGTCCTGAATATGGCCTAGTGTAGCACCCCACCCCAAACAAATAAAGTTTAAAATAAGATAAAAACAGAATCTCAAAGCTTGTCACAGAGTGGGAGGGGGAGTGCAGTTAAGACAGAGAAGGAACCACTCTGGCAATGATAGCTGGAAATGATCACTCTGGATAAAAACTGAGTGCTGCAAGAAGATCAAGCAGTGAGCATAATATGCTTTCAGTAACAGCCTTGCAAACCGCGGTGCCTAAAAGGAAAATAGGAGAGAGAGAAGAAAAGTGTCTCCTATAGAGGAAGGTTGTGGGGACAGGGTTGGGGGCGGGCTAGAGAGAAACTGGGACATTGGTATTGGGAAATGTGCACTGATGAAACACTGAGTATGACTGTAACTTAATCATGAACAACTTAGTAAATGTATAACTCACCATGATTCAATTAAAAAAAAAACCCACCAGAATCTCATACAGGTTTCACTGAAAAAAAATCCAATGCAGACCCCACCTCTGGGAAACTCGCCACTGTGAAAGATGACGATGCTGCAGATTTCAGAGCAAGGGAGCCATTCCTGTGGCAGGGGTGATGATGGAGGGTAGGGCTGGAGGATAAATGGCTGAGCAAGGACTAAAACCTGGAATTTTGCACTGAAAAAAATAAAAAGACGGATGAAGTGAAAATTGGACGGGACTTTTATCTCCACTCTAAAAACATCTGAACTGGAACTAGCAAGATGTCCATGGATCCCCAGCAATCCCCTGGAAACTGACTCTGAGCACTTTTAGAGCAGGAAGCATCACCTGGGTAAATTCTGCCATTCTAAGCCAATGGTGAACAGCAATGGGAAGGCTGACATCTGACTTCATCAGGTCAAGTATTAATAAAAAGGTTAAAACAAGAAGACTCCTCCTCCCAATGCGAACGTGGCTGATTATAGGCAGGGTACTGAAAGGAGCTATTCTACAGAGCAGTAAAGCTGGCCCAAATATTACCTCTGCTTGTTGTATTGACCATTTGATGTGATCTCAAACCTGGCCAAACAGGTGAGAACCAAATAATTTTCTCTAGGGTGGTTTCACCTTGGTAACACAAAGTGTCAATTGCTGCTAAATACTACTATTCTGACAGCAGGACTCGAATGGGTCTACAGGTACTGTAATACTGGCATGTGTGACTTGTGGGTCATCTGACATAGTAACCAATGTGTCCACAAATTTCTAGCAGCATTGTAATAGCTCTAGTGACCACAAATCCCAAGTGGGTATCCAAGAAACACAATCTCAGAGCCATCAGCATCTAACTTTGGCAAGTGTGAACCCCTGGTCATTGTTCAGGCCTGCTTGGCCTGATATCTACCCCTATTCATTCATCACAGAGCATCAGAAAAAATGCACAAATGGAAAAATCAACCATGCCCATAGACAGGGACAAAAGCCAGAAAGGTTTCCAAACATGCCAGAACTTTCTAAAGTGCCTGGAAAAGACTTCTGAGCAACAATCCTATCAATGTTCAGTAAAACAAAGAAAACATCCATAATTTCAAAGAAAGTTGGAAAGTATAAAAAAACACATCAAAAAACCAAAAATAACCACTCCTCCCCCAAGCCAATTAGTAGTACACTAATGGAGTGAATCTGATGGAGAAGCTCAAGCTTGAATTAGCAATCTCAAGGATAAGGTAAATGACATCAATAAAGAAGCAGAAAGAGCAAAACACACTTAAAAACATGAAGAGTGGAGATATAGTACAGTGTGGAAGAGTACTTATCTTTCATGCAATCCATCCAAGTCTGATCTTGGAGTACTGCCAAGAGTGATTCCTGAGCAGAGAGCCAGGAGCAAGCCTTGAGCATCCACATGAAGAACAAAACCTAAACCAAACTGAACCAAACCAAACAAAACCAAAAAATCCATATATTTGTGGGACACTAAGAGAGATAATATTCGTATCATAATGCTGTTGGAAGAGAAGTCAAAAACTCCTCCAATCTGAGAAGAGAGACCTCATACTGATACAGGAAGTTGAAAGAGAGCAAACGAAATAGACTTAAACAGAACACTAGATACATTATAATCAAATGACAAGAATAAAGAGAGGGAGGTTCTGAGCAATAATAGTACAGTAGATGGGGCATTTACCTTGTCCAGGGGCCAAACTGATTTGATTCCTGGCACCCCATAAGGTCCCCCGAGGCTGCCAGAGGAATGATCTCTGAGTACAGAGCCAGGAGTGAACCAGAAGCAACACCAGTGTGGCCCACCTCTGGGATCCCTTAAAAAAATAGAAAAAGAGAGAGATAGTTTATTAAAAACGAGAGGGTCTACAATTCACATATAAAGAAAGCCTTGTAAGTCACCCCAGATTTCTCAAATGAAACTAAGCAAGAAGGGAATTGGAGTCAGAGCAATAACAGAGGGAAGGGTGCTAGGTTTGATGCTGAGAACGTGGGTTCGATGCCCTCCACCACTTATAATTCCACACATCACATATGATCCCCCAAGTCCTACATAGAGTTATCTATGAGCACTGAGCTGGGAGTAAGCCCTTAGCATCACTAAATCAGAAAAACAAAAAGAAGTGAATTGTGGGACACATGCAAAATATTGAATAAAAGGAAACTTTCACATAGAATCTTCTACCCTACCAAGTTATTACTTAGATTCAATGATAAAAAATTTTTCAGACAAACAATAGCTAAAGATATTCAGGTCTTCTAAACCTGCTCTATACTAAATGACTTTCTATAAAAGGCAAGTTACAATACTTAAAGTAGAAAGATAGGTTAAAAAACATAAAATGGGAAAAGAAGGAGGACAATAAGTGGAACCTCTAAAACTCAAAACAAGATTTTTTAAATTTCAAAAGGAAAATAAGCATAGAAAGTTAAATTTACACTACATGGTTTCTTTAAAGAAAAAATACTTTAAAATATTTTTAATATGAAGAGGTAAATGAAAACAGATCTACACATAAAAAATCAATATCTAAGTGCAAGATAGATAAAGGTAAAACAAAGTTACAAAATCAACCCGCTAAAACAAAATTACAAAATTAATCTGCAAACACCCCAAACTTCATTGGGAAATGACAATAAATTTATTTTATTCTATTCATTTTTTATTTTATTCTATTTATTTTTATTCATATTTTATTCTATTCATCAATGGATTGAATCCCTCTAATCAAAAGACATTGACTAGCTGGGTGAATCAGAAAACATAGGAATGAAAAATGTTTCTTTGTGTTGGTTTTGTAGCCTGTGACTTTACTGATTTATTGTTTCTAATTCTTTTTTAAATTAATTTTTTTAAATCACCATGAGATAAACAGTTACAAAGTTGTTCATTATTGAGTTTCAGTCATACAGTGTCCCAACATCTGTCCCTTCACCAGGATATGTTTTCCACCACCAATGTCCCCAATTTCCCTCCTTTCATCACCCTTCTCTCTCTCTCTCTCTCTCTCTCTTTCTCTTTGGTCTCTCTCTGTCTCTATCTCTCTGTCTCTGTCTCTCTCTTTCCTCCCCTCTCCTTTTGGTCATTATGGTTTGTGGTATAGGCACTGTAAGATTATCATGTATATCCTTTACCTGCTTTTAGTACTCAATTTTTGTCCAGAGTGATCATTGACCATTTCCAACTATCTGCCAACTAACTTCCCTCCCCCCCCCCCCCACTACTTGAGACAAGCTTCCAATAATGGTATTAAAGCCTTTTTGTAGAGTCTTTAGGCTTTTCTATGTGTATTGTTATGTCATCTGAAAATAGTGAGAGTTTGCCTTTTTTCCAGTTTGAATTCTATTTCTTTTTCTTTTAAATTTTTTGTTTTATAAGTTACTTCACAATATTTGATCACATTTAATATTCAAATACCAATCCCATCACCATTACACCTTCCCACCACCAAATTTGGGATGTTTCCATCCCAAGCCCCAAGCCCTGTCTCAAAAACAAAAATGAAAGAATACATGTTGTATTGTCTGTTATGAAGAACTGCTAAACATGCTTACGAAAAAGTGTTCATGTAGAAAACAGTGTGAAGATTGTTCCATTTTGGCAGGAGCCATTAAGACATTCTATAGGATATCACTAGCACTGTTAAAGTTTGGGTGATGTGAGCTTTGGTATATGTGTCTGAAAATATTTATATATGCATATATATTTCCCTCTATGATTTGTTGTCTACTATCTGAACCCCATCAAATATAGTGTGGTAATTATGGAAAATGGGTAGGGAGAGTCTTATGATATATCCAGGAATATGTTCACTCATATGTGAAGCTTGGACTAAGCATGTGGAAAGCCGATTGGAGCGTGGTGGCAGTTGGGTTGTGGAGTTTGGCTACTGGGGCTGGGTCCCTTGGGGCGGGGAGGGCTCTCACCTGCCCCTCTTTGGGGTGCCCCAAGTGAAAACAGCCTGGTGCGGAGTCCGGTGGCATGGTTATGGGGGCCTTATTTTATGCTCCCTTCCAGGAGAAGCAGCTATGAGTTCTGGAGGGTGGCTGATGAGGAGATTATCTGGCACCGGCAGGAGGTGGCTTATGGGCGTGACCCCTGAGTCGCCTATTTATTTTTCTTAACTAATTGCTATGGCTTGGACTTTCAAGCCTATGTTGAATAACAGTGGTAAAACTGGAAAATTTTGCCTTGTGCCTGTCCTTAGAGAAAAGGGTTTCATGTACTGAGTATGATGCTAGCTGTGAGTTTGTTAAATTAGGTCTTAAGTTTATGTGGTAAATTCCTTTCTCCATTTTGGTGAATTTTTAATCATAAATGATTGTTGAATTCAATTGAAAAGTGCTCCTTGTTTTTTTCTCCTTTCTAAAAACTTTTTCTGATTTTCACATCATTGATTTCTCCTTTAATTTTTATTATTTTCTATCTTTTACTTATCACAATCGTGATATCCCGTTAATCACCGATTTCTTGGGCAGGCTCAGTAACATCTCATTTCGTCCTTTTCCTGAGATCTTAGAAGTCTCTCTTGACTCGACCCTCCTAACCATGTTGCACTGGGGGCTCTTCAGGGTCAGGGGAATGAGATCCAGCTTGTTACTGGATTTTGCATATGAAAACACCTTGGGAAGCTTGCAAGGCTGTCCCATGTGGGCAGGAAACTCTCAGAGGATTGCCAGTTTCTCCCAGAGGGAGAAGTAGGCAAAAGATATCGCTTCTGAGAGCTTGCTTTTAAGTCTCTCTCTGGATGTTGGCCGTTGATGGGATTATACACACCTGGGTTCCTCTGCTGGTACCTTCATGCACGAGTCCTGTCCGAACATGTGGTGAGGGGCCTCCAGCATGGCTGCAGCTAGGTTCTGGTGGTCTTCGGCCGCCAGGAGCTCTGCTTGGGGGTAGGGAGGGAAGCTGGAGCCCATCCCCTCCGAGGAGCCCTGGGGAAGACAGCCAGGCGTGTGGGCAAGAGACTCTTTTACTTATATTGAAATTAATCAATTTTATTCAATTTCCTGACATGTGGACTTTTTTTTTTTTGGTTCCTGGACCAAACCCAGTGGTACTCAGGGCTTACACCTGGTTCTGTGCTCAGGATCATTCTGGTGGTGCTCTGTGGAGCACATGGGGTGATAGAGATAAAGCTTGGGTCTGTGGCATGCAAGGCAGGCACCTTACCAACTAATCTCTCTGGCTCCCACGTGACTTTTTTCTTATTCATTTATACTTTTTTTTGTTTCCTATTGCAGTCCTTAATTAGAACACTTTGGCCAATTTTATTGATGTAGGAACAATTCAGATACAAAAAAATGACAGAGGTTCAGTTTAATTTTATCTCTCTTAGATTCAACCACTAGAAATATGTCTCGGGAATCAAATTTTTTCAATATATACTAAATATTTGCTCATAATTAATATTTCCTACCACTTGACAAAGAAAACTAATAGGATCACTATGAATAACTTAATAAGAGCAATTGAGATAAATGGTCTTGTTGAATTAAAGGGTCAGGAAAAAACATTTGCAATGAGAAAAATCTAGATGACTGTCTTTTGTTAAATACTCTTTTATATATATATTTAAAGCATAGTAATATATATATTTTTGTCAGTTTAAAATGATCTAGACTCGTGTTTTTATTTTTTGAAAGAGAATCTGTAGGTAGTATTTTGCTGAATTCACCGAGCAGACATTTATGATAAAAGATGTAAGATTAATGAACATGAACTTCCTTTAGTGATGAGAGTAGATAGGAACTGTGGGAAACAGACCTAACATATTAGGCTAGTTTCTAAAATTCACTTAATAGATATTGTTGATCATTTGCTATAATGGAAAGTATAGTATTGGTCACAGAGTGCAAAACAAATTTGAACAAAATACAGTCCTGTACTGAAACATCCTCTGATCTAGAATTAAAATCTCATTTGTAATTTAGGCATTGAAATAGCAATTTTATGAAATTCCCTAGGAAAAGATAAGAAATGTTATTTTACAGAGTTCAAGGGGACATTTTTCTGAGACCTGATCTAGGGACAGGAGCTGAATTTTAGAGCTTAGCACAGAGAGGAAGAGAAAATTGAAGAGAGTCTCAGATGACATGAGTGACATCAGTTTGGGTTCAAACACCTTTACTCAATGTACTTCTTTTGGGGGGCTTTGGGGAGGGCTAAGACCTTCCAAGTGGTGCTTAGGGAGCCTGAGGGCCACTCAAAGTGATTCCAACTAACAGGGCTGGGGATTCAATGTGAAGGCCCTGGAATGCCACTGGTGCTGCTTCAGGCCTATGGTAACAGGGATTGCCCAGGTCACAGCATGGGCTAGGGACTAGTCAGGGCAATATCTGGTGGTGCTCAGGGGGCTTCTTGGCAGCGGCTGAGAAGCTTGGGAAGTCATGTGGTGCTGGGATTAACCTCGTAGACTACGGGTAAGGCATGTGTGCCTTACCCATGGCATTTTCTCTGTAACCTCTCTTCAATTTGCGTCTCATCATCACTACCACTAATTCATAATGCCGTTATTAGTTTTTGTTTATCCTCATGCAATTGTTTCCTCATTAATTCTCCATGTCTCCAGCCTCTCTTCTCTAACTTATTCTCTGAAATACATTGCTGAAATATTCCAGCACTACTAAAAACTGTGTTTCTCATTTGCACCTAAAAATAGAGTCCATATACAGAACCCCTCATATCTGGTCCAATTCTTCCAGTGACTACTGGTACTCATAAGGGGACATTTAACTGTGTCTGAACACATTTTGGGTTATCACAGCTCACGGGAAGGTATTCCTAGCATCTAACTCTGTCAAGCTACCCTTGACATATTCGATATGGCAAAAACAGTAACAACGTGCTCTTCATGTTCCTGGAGTGAGCAGATGCCACTGGGCTGCACTGGCATGCAATGGAGACGAATGGAGAGGTTACTGGCTATTGCCAGTATTGTCCACTCTAGCAATCCATGAGCAATGGATGACAGTGATACAGTGATACAGTGAACTGAAGAGATCAGGCATGTTGGTAAATATCCTAGAAGTACAGGATAGCCTCCGGTAACACAGAATTATCAGACTCCAAACATTAGTAGTGCCAAGGTTAAGATACCCCAGTTTGGTAAAACTTAATTCAGTGGTGTTATTATAACAAAAAATACAACAGGTTTTGGAAAAAAAGAGATCATTGATTGCTTATGAATTAAATCTAAACTAGCAGCTATGAAATCCATAGGTAAATAGCAAAGTAACTGATCAGCTATAAGCATTTAGCATATGCTTTTTATCAGTCAAAATCTTCACACAGTATTCAGTGCATTCAGAAGCAATTCAGTGCTTCAATACTACTTTAGTAGCTTTCAAGAAAACTCTTACTATATTTGTGTTATACTTAACAAACACTTTTCTTCTCATTGCTGGACCGATATATACATTTTTCCTCCATTCTTGGAATTACGATTCTAAATTATTTTTTAGAATATTTTCCTGAGGCTTATCTTCCAAGTACCAGCTTAATTTTTAAATGTAAAGAGAAACTTTGCTAATTTCCTATACTGCTAGTTGCTCTAGTATTTCCTTATGCCTCACCTATACCATAACTGCATGCTTCACAGAAAATTTTAATTATACCGTATGCTTCTTGTTAGAGAGTGAACTCTTTGATTATCGGGTTCATGATTCATCCACCTTTGCATTCCTTTAAACTTATCACCATTCCTGACACATAAAAAGTGGAGGAGTATGTGTTGATTTAGTAATTACATGAGGAGGGATAAAAACTATCTGCTAGAAACAGGGAATAAAATGTTCTAAATTAAAAAGAAGTATAAATGAAAGAGTAGTAAAAAGTCAGACCACAAAAGTTTGGGTTTCTTAGATTATAGAGAGCTATCAAGACCTACAGTTAGTGGTTTATTTGGGAGTATTTAGAGAAACTAGAATATTTTTATAATCAAGGGGTGACACCAAGTGGTACTGTAGAAACATTAATCTGGTGGAGGTATTAGAAAATATTTGGTAATTATAAAGCATTTAATCATTTAATCATAATGTATGAGTCTTATGTAAATATTGCGGGTTGTAGTGCTAAAGAGAGCATGTGAACTTATTCTTGGGTCTCTCCCAAGCCTGAAAGATTAATCAGAAGGCAGTAGAACACTATAATAATCACATTACTTCTCTCAGGGGAACCATGTATTCCACTATAAAGATTGTGGATCAAAGTGGGTAGACTATGACAGGGAGTCTAAATAACCGTTACAACAAGCTACAGCCAGGCAGGCCCAGGATAGAAGTGTCTGTGCTTTTTCTCATGAATATATTTTCTTGGTATATTATACAGAAGACATTGCTATTGGTATCTGGGTTTTATAAGAATCTGGTACCTATTGTTTCTTCCAGCTTATCTTTAACATATTCCATTTCAAAGCTACATTTGATTTCTTTAGGGGAATCTCCTCTTTACATGATCTGAACACACCTACTGCTAACTGTCTAATTATACTCTGCCTTCTCAGGTACATATGGCTTGAACTTGATTTAGGCTCAATCACTCACAGTACTACATCCACCAGGATAGGTGTGCATGAAAATTAAATCAGACCAATCAGAATTCTTCTCCAGAAGTTTACAATTGAAGGTGGAGAGGAATTATATTCTTCCATTTAGCAATCTGTAAAGATATGGACCACATTGTCTGTGGTTATTTGAGTTAATGCACAGAGAGCTTTGCATGGAGAAGAAATAAAGAAACAAACACAGAAAGAGTAGATTAGAGAGCATCAGAAGTAGGAACTGGATGAAGATAAAGATGGTGTCAATACTGAGATCCAGGATCTAGTCTGAATAACTGATCTCTGTGGATTTTCTTCCAAGTTAATGACACATCTTTATGTGTCCTAACCAGAGGAGTGATTCACTTTCCTCTTGGCTAAACTTAATTTTTGTTGGAATATAGTAATATGTAACCAAAAAATATTATGACTATAGTTATCCCTTAGCTGAGGGAGTAATAATATAGGAAAGAAACATGACATTTGAAACTTGGTATTTGAAATATAAGCTCTTATTGTTATATAAAACTTTTCCTGTCAGAGATTCAACCTGATAAATGTGTGTGCATACATGCACCTGATATATATATATGATATATATCTGATATATATGATATATATGATAGATACAGAATCTCCTACCCTGCGCCAAGCTGTCTTCACCAGGGCCCCTCGGATGGGGGCGGGTTGAGTTTTCCTCCCCATCCCAAGCAGAACCCTGGCAGCCGAAAACCTCCAGAGCTCAGCCACAGCCATGCTCAAGTCCACTCTCCACATGCTCAGATGAGCCTCACGCATGAAGGAACTGGCAGAGGAACCCAGGTATGCCAGACCCAGGACTGAGATTTCCGAGCCTGCTCAGATCGAGACTGGGCCTCTTCCACCCAGATCGCCCATTTTCCAGTAGCTTAGCAGTCAAACCCACCCTCAAACTGCCCCCGGTGCCATGTAATCCCATCAAAGGTCAAGATCCAGAGACTATAAAACAAAGCTCCCAGAAGCTTGCCACCTCTTATATTCTAGCCCACTTATGTACCTAAAGCAAGCACACCTGTATTTGACTTTAACACGCTTGTATTCTCTTATAGACATTCTCCATCCCTCTCGGAGAGCCGGACAAGCTACCAAGAGTAGCCAGCCCACACAGCAGAGCCTGGCAAGCTTCCTGTAGTGTATCTAATATGCCCAAAATAGTAACAATAATGGGTCTCATTCCCCTGACCCTGAAAGAGCCTCCAATATGACACCATTGGGAAGGACGAGTAAGGAGAGGCTGCTAAAATCTCAGGGCTGGGAGGAATGGAGACATTACTGGTGCCCACTCAAGTAAATTGATGAACAATGGGATGACAGTGATACATTGATATATATATATATATACTACTGATATATATGTATCTATATATCTGATATATCAGGCTTTTTTTAATGAGCTACATTTCCACTGCAAATTCTCCATAGTTTTTATTAGAAATACAAAATAAGCATCATCCACCCTGACTCCTTGACTACCTATTATTTGTAAGTTACATTTAGAAATCCAGAAATTTATTAAAAATGAAAGCAAAAATGTTCAAAATTCTAATATTGGAATAGCTGCAAATACTTAAAACATGAAGAATTTTGTTCACATGTTGTTTCATCTCAGCAGTGATTCAAAGTGTGTATTATCACAGCCTGGCCGACCTGATAAGTTCAAGAATGACTTCTCTCCTTTGAAGACTTTGTAACAATTTAAAGGCAGATGTTTCTCTCCCTTCTCTCCCTGTGATAATGCAATTTTTAAGAAATACTTGTTAGGTCATTCAGATGATTAAGTATTTCTCATATGCCATTACTCTTTATCTGAAGTTCTTGGCTCCAAATTCCCCAAGCCTTGGAATTTCCTCAGTTGAGATGATAGAGGTGTCTTTTGGCATGTTAATATGGTGACTTTCTGAAGCTCCAAAGGATGGGGGATGCTTTTCTGGTGAACCAACCCTAGTTAGACTTCAAGTCCTATCCCCAAACCTCCAGGGAAGGATTGTGGGTGAGTGAATGAGTTTAGTGGCATGAATGCTTTGAGCACCCTTTACCCTTGGTTTGTCCTGTATCTTTATTTCATCTGATTTACATCCTTTTTTTTCTGAGCTACATTCTTTAACAACAAGCCTGTGATATAGTAAGTAAAATTGTAGTGTAGGCAGGTTAGTAGTCCATGAGCAAGTGGGAGGATGCTCATGTATCTAGAGGCGGATCACCCTGGATGCTGATAAAATTAGAGAAAACTGCTGAAAACCAAAACACCTAAGTATGAGATCTCAAAGTCTAAGGATGCCAAAAAAGTCAGAATTCCTCCAGATTAGTACATTCAGAGAGTACTAAATTACCTGGCTCTTATACCTCCCTGTTCACAGACCATATCAAGAAAGATGCAGAACACGACCCTCTCCCCACACCACCGTACCACACCCTACCTTGCTCCTGTGGGTTTTATTTCGGTAACCATGAGAAGAATCCAAAATGACTCCACATGTGCTGGCACAAGGTGCAGCGAAGGAAACCAGAGGAAGTTCCCAAAGACAAGTATCTAGAAAAAGATGGTTAAATAACCTGTGTCATATGACTCTACTGCTGCTCCCACTCTCTGGGTGAACAGCTCCCAAAGCCTCTGGAGTGTGTTATTTTCCCCTTTCTTTTATCAATCGATATCTCTTGCTCTATTCTCTTTTGGGTGTCCTGAATTTTGTTAAGCCAACAAGAACCAAGACAAGAACCATTGCCATTTCTCCCTGGTAAAAGTTGAACTCCTGCTAACAAAATATTCCACTACAGAAAATTAATCAAACCCAAGAAAGGAGTTGTGGGACCTCAGATTCACAGCTAGTTGGTTAGAAGGACTGGTATTAATCCAAGCTTGTGATTGCACCTTAAATCTAAGGACTGGGCTTGCAGGGATGTTAACTCTGCAGTCAATTGATTAGAAGCACACACAATAGCCTGAGTTTGCAAGTGGCATCTGAAATGAGGATTGGAAGACAGATAACAGCTTTTCTCTATAAAAGCTCTTATCTTCTGGTAGAAAGTGTCAGAACTGAGTTGAATTTTTGAACATCCTACTGATTCTCAGAATGTTAATATAAGTTGTAGTATGTATGTGTGTGTCTGTGGTGGTGGGGGATTTCTGCCTCACTATGCCTCTCTTTCTCCCTCTTGCTCTTTTTCTCCTCTTGCTCTTTTTCTCTCCCCTCTCCCTCCCCCTCACCCCCCCCCCCCCCACAATATAAAACAGTGGATACAGGGACAGGATAAGAGTGGCACACACTGATTCAGAGAGGAAAGGATGAAGGCAGCCAGCAGTCCAAGTTGTGCAATTTCTGAAATCCTATAGAGGGGACATTGTGAGTAACAGTTTTGGGGAGCTTCTTTATTTCATTGGTCTGTAATTCTGTTTCCTAGAGTAGCCTTCTTGGTTACAATTTGTTGCAGAAAGTGTCCCTTTCTCTTTATTCTCCTGTAAATAGAAAATGAGCATTAAAGACATATGATTGTATCCTTGGGGGTTACTGACTTTCTTAGCCCATTCTCATTAAGAAAGTCTCATTTTAAGTCAACTTTTTAAAAAAATTATTTTTATATTTTGCTTTTTGGGCCACACCCAGGGATGCACAGGGGTCACTCCTGACTCTGCATTCAGGAATTACCCCTGAGTGGCCTTGTGTGGAGAGTGGCCTTGCACATGGTGGTGGCTGGGTTCTGGAGGTTTTCAACTGTCAGGGCTCTGTCTGGGGAGAGGAGGGAAACTCAACCGCCCCCTCTGAAGTGCCCTGGTGAAGACAGCCTGGTTCAAGGTCAGGACATTTTGTGGTGCTCTCTTCCACGAGTTTTAGTTTATAATCCCTGGGCCTTAGCCATTGATGAGATTACATGGCACTGGGGGCAGTTTGTGGGTGTGACTGCCAAGCTACTGGAAAACTGGGGACCTAGGGGGAGGAGGCCCAGTCCCGATCAAAGCAGGCCTGGAAATCTCAGTCATGGGTTTTTGCCTACTTCTGTGCAGACCCTATGTGCGTCTTTTGACATCTTTCAGGATTTATGGGTCTCTGAAATCAGGCCAATAAATGAGCTTATATAGCTGAGCCAGAGGTGGTTTGTGGGTGTGTCTACCACTTACCCAACTTTTGGCTGTTTATTTTCTTGACAAACTTGGCCCCAAGTTGTTGGGGTCTGGCCAAAGGCATAGCAGCAATTTGGGGTTATCTGGAAGTCTGAAGGCACCATCAGGCTTCTGATGTACTCATCCCACAGGTAGACCTTGACCTGCTGGTGGCACCATATCTCCTACCTGAGTATTTCAACAGATGCATTCATGCAAAAGATTCACCTGAGTCTGTGGGGTCTGGTAGTGAGCACGGCAATAATTGGATTCTGGAGGATTTTTGGCTGCCAGGGCTCTACTGACGTGAATTGTGGGGGCTCACCTACCTGACTCTGGGGTACTCTGGATCTGAAATTCAGCCTGGCATGGGCTCTGGAGGCATCTCTTGTAGTTCAGAGTTTGGAGAGCTGCCATTGCCTGCATCTGTCCAGGTCCCTGCGTCCACACTGCTGCCATCTTGGCTATTCTCTATACCATGTATTTTACACTCAAAACACATACTAACATTGAAGCCTCAGATATTAGTTTTCTTATTGTTCATTACCCATTCAACAAAAATAGTTTCTTTGTTGGCTGTTTTTGTAATACTAACATCCTACATTCAGGTACTAGTTTCTTTGGGGGTGGGGGAGTATAAAGAATGCTAGTTGCCACATTAGACATTCTGAAAGCCTAGTACTTATATAATGAAATTAATTTTTATTTTGTTTGTTTGGTTTTGGGTCATACCTGG
Organism: Sorex araneus; assembly: GCF_027595985.1. Lineage (NCBI taxonomy): Eukaryota > Metazoa > Chordata > Mammalia > Eulipotyphla > Soricidae > Sorex > Sorex araneus. The sequence continues at coordinate 161,437,338 of NC_073303.1, read as the reverse complement.
TATGCCCAGGGTTTACTCCTGACTCTGCTCAGGAATCCATTACTGATAAACTCAGGTGACCAGATGCGGTGCCAGGGATTAAACTTGGGTCAGCTGTGTGCAAGGTAAACAAACACCTTTCAACAACTATCTCTCCAGCCCCTGAAGGTTTAGTCTTATTCACATTCCATGTTAAGAAAAAGTTGGTAAACAGAATAAGTGAATTGCTATTCCACATACTCTGGGAACCAGGTTACAGTATGTTGTTGCTGTACTGCCATAAATACTTGGCTTTTGAGGTTCCTCTTCCCAGAAAATGAAGGAAGCAAAGGCATACCAAATCTTAATTCTGCATGCCCAGAAATAATAAATATATCCCATACATAGGGTCTATTTCTGTTGGATAGTCACTTAGTTCTAATCTAATTGAAAGGGAGAATGATAAACAAAAGGAAATCAAGGGAGATTGATAAACAGAAGGAAGCTTGCGGAATGGGCCCTAACTGTGTCTGCCCCTGGGAATTACCATAGCAGTAAGCAGATGTGAGAAAACTAGGCATTAGACAGCAATGTCCCAAAAAGAAAGTGTCTGGTAGTCATTAGCTCTGCTCAACAAATATTTCCAGTTCTCATTCCTGGCATGTTTGTACTATTCTAGTTCCCTGGAGAAAGAGTGGTCATTTGCTGTGGCCATTCATTGCTTTGGGCAATGAAATGTGAACAGAAGGATATGTGTTTCTTCCAGGTGGCCTCTTTAAGAGCAGTATGCAATTTGTTGGGTAATCTATTCCCATCTGCCTCCAGGGCCAGCAGTGCTCCAGGGCTGCTTCATTAGCCTGGGTCCCAGAGTGAGGATGACTTGAAGCAGAAACTCCCATCAAATCACTTTTGACGTGTCGAGAAGGTAGGAAAGAGATGCCCATTTCAATCAATGGAAAGTTGACGTACAATGCTAGTTGTTTATCACTAAAATAAATTTCATTCCATTTTGATATTCCTCATCTTTGTTGCTTAATGCCATTGACCCAATTGTAGGCATTTTTAAATCATGCCACTGCTTGTGTTACTGTTGTTTCTTTTGGGTGTTTCTATCGTTCTTTTATTGCAGTCACATTCTTAAATAGTACAGCCAACCTTTCTAATAGTTACTGTTCTGGAGCTATTGAAAAGAATATAGAGAGGGACTACGGATTTCGCGTAAGTATTAGAGCAATATGCTTTGCATGTTAGTGGCCCTGGGTTTGATGCCTAGCACTTCATGCTCCCTGAGTAATGCTAGGGTGCATGGGCACTTTGCCAGAAGTGGCCCTGTCTGTCTCTCGATGTTGGAAATGGCCTCCAAAAGACAAAACAGAAGCAAAACACCAAAAAACAAAAAAAACACCATAGCTTTTCTTAGCTTTGTGTTCAAAGCAATATTTTTTTCCTCTGAAAGCGAATTTTTAGTAGAATGTCCTTCAAACATAAGCCAAATACATTTCCTTCTATTTCTTATTCTTTCTCCTTCCTGTGTTTTTTCAGTTTTATATGTTTCATTTTACTGGAGAAAAATAATAGGAGGAATTAAAGAAAAACACAGAACAATTTGTGCCCACTTTCCTAGGTACACCCCCTATGCCCAAACTTGGTAACCCCAAGCTACTGTAAGAGTATTTGTATATTTATAAATATTTTTGATACTTACTTTCAATACTTAGGGGCAGTGGTAGCTAAAGAAGATGTGGCTAAAATTTCCTTCCTACTGCTTCCCAGCTTTTCCTCTTCAATAGTACTTCACGATCACGAGCACAAAATCCCGTTTATCACCGATTTCTCAGGCGGGCTCAGTAACCTCTCATTTCATCCTTTCCCTGAGATCTTAGAAGTCTATCTCAACTCGACCCTCCTAGCGATGCCGCACTGGGGGCTCTTTCAGGGTCAGGGGAATGAGATCCAGCTTGTTACTGGATTTAGCATATGAATACACCATGGGAAGCTTGCAAGGCTGTCCCATGTGGGCAGGAAACTCTCAGAAGATTGCCAGTTTCTCCCAGAGAAAAAAGTAGACTACAAGATATTGCGAGGCCACTTTGCAGCTGCACGCTTCTGAGAGCTTGCTTTTAAGTCTCTCTCTGGATGTTGGCCGTTGATGGGATTACACACACCTGGGTTCCTCTGCCGGTACTTTCATGCATGAGGCCTGTCTGAACATGTGGAGAGGGCCCTTGAGCATGGCTGTAGCTAGGTTCCGGTGGTCTTCAGCTGCTGGGAGCTCTGCTCAAGGTGGGGAGGGAAGCTGGCAGAGAGCCTCTTGCCCGCAAGCCTGGCTGTCTTCCCCTGGGGCCCTCGGAGGGGATGGGCTCCAATAGTACTTACTTACATAATTTTGAATTCTCTGAAGATTTTTGTGTCCCTTGGTTTTTTGAAGAACCACCTATCTGTAGTGAAATGTTCTGTTTTCCAATTTCAAAAAGCTTTCTGTTTCAGGGATGGAGAGATAGAACAGGGTGAAGCTCTTGTTTTGCTCTCAGCCTACCCTGATTTCAACCCTACCATCTAGTAGGGTTTTGCTCTCAGCCTACCCTGATTTCATCCCTACCATCCCTACCTTCCATTGATGGTCTCCAAACAGTAACAGAAGTAACCTCTAAGCACAGAACTCAGGCTAAATACTGAGTCAAATGGGGCCCCAAAACACACACAAAAAAAGTCTCTTAAAAGTTTTCAAGATTTTAAATATAGAGATTCTATTGATAATTTTATTGAGTTTAATATTGTTCACTGTATCACTGTCATCCCGTTGTTCATCTATTTACTTGAGCGGGCACCAGTAATGTCTCCATCCGTCCCATCCTTGAGATTTTAGCAGCCTCTTCTTACTTGTTTCGCCAATGACTGGAGTCTCTTTTCAGGGTCCGGGGAATAAGTATTGTTATGTAATGAACATTGTTACTCAATATATATTTGTGGTAGATAGGCCAGATCTCTCCCATTGTTCTTCCTCATATTTACCCTCAACTCTTCTACTCCACATCCTTTTTCCTTAAGCACATTGAGTTATGTAGACAACAGTTGCAGTTCCTATGCCCTCTGGGTTCTCACTACATGTTTTGCCCATTGGGAGCTTGGGCAGTAGATTGGAAGGAGGCAAAGGAGAGAAGTTCTGATTCCCTTTCTGCAAGGCTTCCTCCTGCTAAGTCTTCAACAGTTGTTGATTCCCACAAGGGAACCCACATGACCTTCTCAATTCCTGTGCTGTTCTCTCCCTTCTTAATAGTTTGATTATGATGCTATTACTTGCCCTTGGATATATGGTTGCCATAATCTACATCATTGCAAATGTCTGTAAATAAACCCTTCTGAAATTAATATATTTTACCAGACCATCTGTTTCCTCTTGGGACACAAAGTAATTCAGTGAGTGTGTATGTTTGAATCTACTCTCTGTGTTCTGATTTTCTCTTTTATTGCTGCTGCTGTTGTCGGCACTTTACCATGTATGATGTCAATTATGCATACCCTTTCTGTGTATTTCTATTTGTTATTGTGTCTCTGGACTGCCTGTATACTCTCTGCCAAATAAATAAAGACTATAATTTTACTATAATCTGTGTACTTTTAAAAGTAGCTTACTAATTGTAACAAAAATAGTTTGAATAGATTAAAAATTCTAAAGTATGTGAACAAATATTGGATAGATGCTATAAACCCCAAATACCTTAGGAAATATTTTCTACACATAAGCATAATTTTACACAATTTCCTGCATAATTACCATAACAACATTGAGGTAAAATTAACATTGGTAAAATGCCACCACCTGAATCACAGATATTTAAGGTTTGCCTTTAGTTCCAATTATATCCCTTACAGTAAACATAATTTTAGTTTTTTTTTTGTTTTTTGGGCCAGCTCTGGCTGTGCTCAGGGTTTACTTTTGGTCTGTGTTCAAGTTCAAGGATCACTCTTGGAAGTTCTTTGGGTATCTTGTGTGGTGAAAGGAAGGGAGCCCCAGCCAATGCACACAAGGCCCTTGACGATCTCTTAGACCCCATGTATTTTAATTTTAAATATCTTGTTACACTTATCAGTCATTTTACTTCATTTCTCTTTTAATCATGAACAGTTCCTCAGTATTTTTTTAACTTTAGTGGCTTTAAAACTTTTTTCAAATTAATATAAAAAGGCTCTATGTTAAAGTTATTGAATATTTTCTTATGATTAGATTCAAGTTATGCTTCATCTAGAACTGAAATACCATAGTAATGATTTTGTATTCTTATTGCATCCAATTAAGTGGTACATGCTTTTAATTTGTCCCCTTACTAGAGATGTTAATTTGAATAATTTAAGTGATGTTTGCCAGACTGCTCCATTAAAGTAAAATCATTATTTTCTTCTTTGAAATTAATTGGAATGTTGGAGAGTTTAGATTATGCAAATATTCCACTTAAAGCCAAATTTGCACTCACTAATTTTAGCATGTATTGAAATTGGCTGAAATAGTTATTACTATGGTGGTAACTAATAGTTATTTTTTAATTTCACTATTCCTCTTCCATTCTTATTCTGAATATAACTGGCATTCTACTATGTGGAACTTATAACTACCAACTCATTGAAAAATTATTTGTACATATTAATATGAATTTAAAATTCTTGCCTATTAAATGAGTGTCAATCTTTTATATACCATATCCATTTTGATGCCCAGATTTCTGGTGGGTTTCCTTTGGAGATAATGTCAACAATTATTTGACCATTTTCTTGTTATACTGTCTGAGCCATTTAGGTTCATTTTAAATTTTCCTCTCTCTATACCAATATAAACTTAGCCATTTCTGTAGTGAACACTGGTTTTTTAAGTGGAGGATTGTGTTTAGAAAACAAGATTGGGGAGCTTATACTCAAAATTAGGGATATATTTGTCTCTCTATATAGCTAGGGGTATATATCTGTGTATATGTATTTATACCTTTATCCCTTTGATGGGGTTTGATTTATCCCATATATATCTATATCTATATATATACCATTTATCCCATATATGTATTATCTCTCTATATATGTTACATATTACTAATCTGTCATCAATATTCATAAATATACTATCTAACCACTGCTTATAGCAATGCATATTTCACTTGTATCACTTGTCATCCTGTTGTTCATTGATTTGCTTGAGCAGGCACCAGTAACGTCTCCATTCATCTCTGTCACGTGCTAGTGTAGCCCAATGTCATCTATTCACTCCACGAACACGAAGAGCCTCAAACTGTCCGTTCAGGGTCTTGATGAAGAAGTCTGACCATGAGGGGCCGGAGCGATAGCACAGCGGGTAGGGCGTTTGCCTTGCACGCGGCCGACCTGGGTTCGATCCCCGGCATCCCATATGGTCCCCCAAGCACTGCCAGGAGCAGTTCCTGAGTGCAAAGGCAGGAGTAACCCCTGAGCATCGCTGGGTGTGACCCAAAAAGCAAAAAAGAAAAAAAAAGGAAGTCTGACCATGACCATCTTGTAGGTGGGCAGCCAGGTATTCTTTTCACGTTTCATGGCATCCAGTCAGTAACCACTTTAGTCCAGCAGTTTTCTCTAAATTGAATTACTTGTCCGGCTCATCTGATTTTTGACACCTTGGCAAACAAGACAACGTATCTGATTCTTTTTTTTTTTTTTTTTTTTTTGCTTTTTGGGTCACACCTGGCGATGCACAGGGATTACTCCTAGCTCTGCACTCAGGAATTACCCCTGGCTGTGCTCAGGGGACCATATGGGATGCTGGGATTTGAACCCAGGTTGGCTGTGTGCAAGGCAAACGCCCTACCCACTGTGCTATCTCTCCAGCCCCACGTATCTGATTCTTGACCATTGACGGAGGTCAGAACTCCAGATTCCTTCTCTCACTTGAGTGAAACATGATACTCCAAGCATTGTTCTTACAATTCCTCTTTGGGATACCTGAATAGATTTCTCATCCTGTTTTCGTAGGGCCCAGGTCTCTGAGGCATATGTTAGTGCAGGAAGAACAGGGGAGTCGAAAAGATGTGTCCAGAGATGGAGTTTCTTTGTCTTCTTAACCACTTCTTTGATGCTCTTGAAGGCATTCTACACCGCTCTCTTCCTCCTGAGCAGTTCTGGCGCCAAGTCGTTCCTCATGTTGAGTTCTCGACCCAGGTACACATAGCTGCTGCATTCAGAGATGTTTGTTCCATTGAGAGCAAATGGAACGTGAGGAACTAATCTGTTTCTTATGAACACTGTCTTCGTGAGATTCAGCTGCAGTCTAACCTTTCCACACTCATGGTTCAAGTCAACTAGCATTCGTGCTGCTTTGCTAATGTTTGGCATTATTGGAATGATGTCAATAGCGAAGTGAAGGAGGTGTAGTTGCCAACAATCTATCTTCACTCACATTTCTTCCCATTCCAGTTGTTGCATGTTATTCTCGAGGGTGGCACTGAAGAGTTTTGGTGAAATGGTATCACCCTGCCAAACCCCTCTCTTAACATCAGTGATCACTTCCTTGTAGAATGGTGAGATCTTGGTGGTGAATCTTTAGTACAGCTCACGGAGGATCCTGATGTACTCAGTTTGAACGCCCTTTTTGGCTAGGGCTTTGATGACCGCTTCAGTCTCAACAGAATCAAAGGCCTTCTTTAAATCAATGAACTTTAGACAGAGCTGCATCTTGAACTCTCATGAAACCTCAATGAGCTTGGTCACTGTGTGGATATGGTTGATCATGCTGAATCCTTTACGGAACTCGTCTTGCTCGCATGGTTGTCCTTCATCTAGTGTTCTGCCAATCCTATTCAGGATGACTTGAGTGAACAACTTGTGGATGTCTTCCTTCTTGTACAACAGGACAATCCTGCTGGTTTTCCATTGGGATGAAACCTTGCATTTGGACAGGTAGCGTGTGAAGAGCCTAGCCAGTGTATTGATGAGTACTGGTGACAGGTTCTTCAGGTGTTCAGGTCTGACCTTGTCTGGACCAGGTGCTGTATGCTTCTTTACTGACAAAATGGAGTGTCAGATTTTGGAAAAGAGAATGCTGGGAATGACATATCCATCCTGTGGAATTTATTATGTGGGCAGATGGACATGGCTATTGAAGAAATCCAAGTAAAAGTCGTGTATAATCTTTTCCATTGCCCTTCTGGAAGATGTGAAAGATCCATCAGGATGTTGAAGGGTAGTCATCTTGGTCTTAAAGTTGGTGAAGGATACTTTTGGCATTGAGAATGCTTTTCCTGGCTTCTGCCACATTGGCCAACATTGCTGCTCTTCTCTCTTTGAGGTCTTCCTTTATCGCTTCTCTGCACAGCTTTGCAAGCTTGGACATTAGTTTGTTATTGCCTGAGGCCCGCACCAAATCACAATGGTGAATGAGCTTGAGAGTTTCCGAAGTCAGGCATCTTTTTGTGGATTTCTCTCTGTTGAGGTTCCTCAAACAATCATGGAGGCTCTGAAGCAGTTGATTTTGTCAAAGACTGCATCTTCCCATATTACCTTGTCTGGACCAGGTGACAAAGAGAGTGACAAAGAGAGCTCCCAGTTGGTGGTCATTCTGAGAGTCCTCTAAAACTTTGCAGCCCTTTCTTCCCTCTCTGTGAAGTAAAATTTCACATGAAGTAGACGGTGGTCTGATCCTGTTTGAAATTTTGGGACAACAGTGATGTCGGTCAGTCAAAACCCTCTATTGAATATGATGTGGTCAATTTCATTGTGGAACTGTCCACCGGGAGACTCCCATGTCCAACGTTCAGATTCGGCCTTTTGGAACTATGAGTTACCATGGATGGTCTTGGTCGACAAGATGAACTCAGACAGTCTCTCATCCTGTTCGTTCCATTCTAGGCCATGGGTCTCGATGTGAAGTTCTTCAGGTGACCTTCTTGGTCCTATCTTGGTGTTAAATTTTTTTTAATTCATAGTTTATTTTTAATTAGTGAGTGAACGTGAGGGTACAGTTACAGGTTTATACATTTTTGTGGTCATGTTTCCCCCATACAAAGTTCAATAACCCATCCCTTCACCAGTGCCCATTCTCCACCACCAGTAAACCCAACATCCCTCCCACCCTCGCCAGTCCCGTCTCCCCCCCACCCTACACTGCCACTATGGCAGGGTATTCCCTTTTGTTCTCTCTCTCTGATTAGGTGTTGTTGTTTGCAATAAAGGTGTTGAGTGGCCATTGTGTTCAGTCTCTAGTCTATATTCGGCCTGCATCATCTTTCCCCCACATGACCTCCAACCACATTTTACTTGTTGGTCCCTTCCCTGAGTTACCCAGAATGAGATACCAGCCTCCAAGCCATGGAGACAACCTCCTGGTACTTATTTCTACTATTCTTGGGTGTTAGTCTTATAGTCCATTATTCTATATTCTACAGATGAGTGCAATCTTTCTATGTCTGTCTCTCTCTTTCTGACTCATTTCACTTAGCATGATGCTTTCCATGCTCATCCACTTATATGCAAACGTCATGACCTCATTCTTTCTAACAGCTGCATAGTATTCCATTGTATAGATGTACCAGAGTTTCTTCAACCAGTCATCTGTTCTAGGGCACTCGGGTTTTTTCCAGATTCTGGCTATTGTAAACAGTGCTGCAATGAACATATAAGTGCAGATGTCATTTTGACTATACTTTTTGGCTTTTCTGGGATATATTCCCAGCAGTGGTATTGCTGGGTCAAATGGGAGCTCAACCTCTAGTTTTTTGAGAATCGTCCATATTGTTTTCCAAAAGGACTGAACTAGTCGGCATTCCCACCAGCAGTGTAGAAGGGTCCCTTTCTCTTCACATCCTCTCCAACAGTCGTTGCTTTTGTTCTTTTGGATGTGTGCTAGTCTCTGTGGTGTGAGGTGGTATCTTGGGGTTGTTTTGATCTGCATCTCTCTGATGATTAGTGATGTAGAGCACTTTTTCATGTGCCTTTTGGCCATTCGTATCTCTTCCTTGGTAAAGGTTCTGTTCATTTCTTCTCCCCATTTTTTTATGGGGTTGGATGTTTTCTTCTTGTAGAGTTCAACCAGTGCTTTATATACCATTGATATCAACCCCTTATCTGATGGGTATTGTGTAAATATCCTTTCCCATTCAGTGGATAGTCTTTGGATTCTGGTCACTGTATCTTTTGCGGTGCAGAAGCTTTTTAGTTTAATGTAGTCCTATTTGTTGATCTCTGTTTTTACTAGGTTGCTTAGTTCCGTGTCATCTTTGAAGTTACCTTTATCTTCAATATCGTGGAGGGTTTCGCCGACCTTGTCTTCAATGTACCTTATTGTTTGTGGTCTGATGTTGAGGTCTTTAATTCATTTTGATCTGACTTTTGTGCATGGTGTCAGGTGGAGTTCTAAGCCCACTTTTTTGCATGTGGTTGTCCAGTTGTGCCAGCACCATTTGTTAAAGAGACTTTCCTTGCTCCACTTCACATCTCTTGCACCTTTATCAAAGATTAGATGATCATACATTTGAGGTTGTGTGTGGTGATATTCCACCCTGTTCCATTGGTCTGCAGCTCTGCCTTTGTTCCAGTACCATGTTTTAATTGTTACCACTTTGTAGTAGAGTTTAAGGTTGGGGAGGGTGATGCCTCCCATCATCTTTTTCCCAAGAATTGTTTTAGCTATCCGTGGGCGTTTATTGTTCCATATAAATTTCAGGATTGTTTGCTCTGTTTCTTTGAAAAATGCCATGGGTGTCCCTATAGGGATCACGTTAAATCTGCATAATGCTTTTGGGACTATTGCCATTTTGACAATGTTTATTCTCCCTATCCATGAGCAGGGGATATGTTTCCATTTCCTCATGTCCTCTTTTATTTCATGGAGTAGAGTTATATAGTTTTCTTTGTAGAGGTCCTTTACTTCTTTAGTTAAGCTGATTCCAAAGTATTTGATTTTCTGGGGCACAATTGTGAATGGGATTGCTTTTTTCATGTCCCTTTCCTCTGCCTCATTGTTTGCATATAGGAAGGCCATGGATTTTGGGGTATTGATTTTATAGCCAGCGACTTTACTGTATAGGTCAATTGTTTCTAAGAGTTTCTTACTAGAGCTTTTAGGTTTCTCTCGGTATAGTATCATATCGTCTGCGAATAGTGAGAGCTTGATTTCTTCCTTTCCGATTTGAATCCCCTTAATATCTTTTTCTTGCCTGATGGCTATTGCTAATACTTCCAGTACTATAATAAAGAGAAGTGGTGAGAGTGGGCATCCTTGTCTTGTCCCCGATCTTAGAGGAAAAGCCCCTAGTTTTTCTCCATTGATGATAATGCTTGCCATAGGTTCATGATAGATGGCTTTGACTATCTTGAGAAAAGTTCCTCCAAAACCCATTTTGGTGAGAGTTTTTATCATGAATGTGTGTTGGATCTTGTCAAATGCTTTCTCTGCATCTATTGATATGATCATATGGTTTTTATCTTTACTTTTGTTGATGTGATGGATTATGTTGATTCATTTCCGAATGTTAAACCATCCTTGCATCCCCGGGAAGAATCCCACTTGGTCATGGGGTATGATCTTTTTGATGAGTTGTTGGATTCTATTTGCTAGTATTTTGTTGAGGATCTTCGCATCGGTGTTCATCAAGGATATTGGTCTATAGTTTTCTTTGTTAGTGGTGTCTTTGTTTGCTTTTTGTATTAGGGAGATATGTGCCTTGTAGAAACTGTTCGGAAGGGTTCCTGTCTTTTCAATTTCCTGGAAAAACTTGAGGAGAACTGGCAACAAGTCTTCTTTAAATGTCTGGAAGAATTCGCCAGTGAATCTGTCTGGACCTGGGCTTTTGTTTTTGTGGAGACTTTTGATTACAGTTTCGATTTCCTTGATATTTATGGGCCTATTGAGGTATTTCACGTCTTCTTGGCTCAGTCTTGGGAGATTGTAGGAGTCAAGGAATTCGTCCATTTCTTTTAGGTTCTCTTGTTTCGTGGCATACAGACTTTCAAAGTAGTCTCTGATGATCCTTTGAATCTCCTTGGTTTCTGTTGTGATGTCCCCCTTTTCATTTCTGATTCGGTTTATTAGGGTTTTCTCTCTTTCTTTCTTTGTGAGTCTTGCTAGCGGTTCATCAATCTTATTTATTTTCTCGAAGAACCAGCTCTTTGTTTCATTGATCTTTCGGATTGTTTTTTCGGGTTTCCATATCGTTAATTTCTGCTCTAAGTTTTATTATTTCTTTCCTTCAATCTGGTTTGGGTTCCTTTGGCTTGTCCTCTTCTAAGAACTTGAGCTGCGAAGTCAAGCTATCTATATAGGCCCTTTCTTCCTTTCTGAGGAAGGCTTGCAGAGCTATAATTTTTCCCTTTAACACAGCTTTAGCTGCGTCCCATAGGTTCTGGTAGCTTGTGTCTTCATTCTCATTTGTTTCGAGGTATCTCTTGATTTCTTCCTTGATTTCCTTCGTGACCCACTCATTGTTCAATAGTGAGTTGTTTAATTTCCAAGTGTTTGATTTGGTTCTCCGCGTCTGTGCGTGATTAACTTCCATCTTCAGTGAAAACATAGTTGATACAATTTCTATCTTCCCAATTCTATTAAGGTATAATTTGTGGCCCAGAACGTGGTCTATTTTGGAAAACGTTCTGTGTGCGCTGGAAAAGAATGTGTATTCTTTCTTTTTGGGGTGTATAGCCCTGTATAGGTCTATTAGACCTGTCTCCTCCATTTCTTCCTTCAGGGCCATCGTTTCCTTGCTGAGTGTTGTTCTTGTCGATCTATCCAGAGGTGATAAGGCAGTGTTGAAATCTCCAACTACTATCGTGGTGCTATTTATGTCCTCCTTAAATTCTGTTAGGAGTTCTTTTATGTATTTAGCTGGATGTTCATTAGGTGCGTATACGTTTAGGAGTGTGATTTCTTCCTGCTGTACATATCCCTTGATGAATAGAAAATAACCTTCGCTGTCCCTTCTGATCTTTTTCAGCCTGAAATCTATGCTATCGTATACTAGTATGGCCATCCCCGCTTTTTTTTTGAGGGGGCTGTTTGCTTGCAGGATTGTTTTCCATCCTTTGATTTTGAGTCTGTGTTTGTTCTGACTATTCAGATGTGTTTCTTGTAGGCAGCAGAAAGTTGGGTTTAGTTTCTGAATCCATTTTGCCACTCTGTGCCTCTTGATTGGTGCATTTAGACCGTTAACATTAAGAGAAATTATTATCATGGGATTTTGTGTCATTTTTCTGTAGGGTTTGTTGTTCTTGTATGTTTTTTCCTTGTCTTATAGTAGCCCTTTGAGTCCTTCTTTTAAATTTGGTCTTAAGTCTATGAAGTTCCTGAGCTGTTGCTTGTCCGTGAAATAGTGTATGGTTCCTTCAAGTTTAACTGAGAGTTTAGCCGGGTAGAGTATTCTTGGTGAGGCATTCATTTCATTAAGTTTTTTCACTATATCCCACCATTGTCTTCGGGCTTGGAGGGTTTCTTCTGATAGGTCTGCTGTGAATCTAAGGGGTACGCCTTTGTATATGATCTCCTTCTTTGATCTTGCTGCTTGCAGTATTGTCTCTCTATCCACGGCCTCCATCATTCTGACTATGATAAGCCTTGGGGATTTTCTATTTGGGTCCCTTTTAGCTGGCACCCTTCGGACTCCTTGTATCTGGATGTCCGAATTCTCTAGCTCTGGGAATTTTTTAGCAGTGATGTCTTTAATGGTGTTTTTTTCATTGGGATTGGTTCCGTGTGGTTCCGGCACTCCCATGATTCTTATGTTGTTTCTCCTGAGGTCATCCCCTAGGACTCTAACTCGCTCTAGAGCCATTTTGAGGTCTTTTGCCATTATTTGTTGTTGCCTATATGCTTTGTGCAGCTCATCTTCAAGCTCACTGATTCTGTCTTCGGCTGTAGTCATTCTACTATTGAGGGCTCCTATGGAGTTTTTAATTTCATCTACTGATTCTTTTAGTTGTGTGACTTCTGTTCGTAGCTTTGAAATTTCTGCTCTCATTTCTTCCTGGATTATCTTGGTGGAGCGTCCCAATGCTGCATCCATATCCTCCCTTAATTTATTGGAAGTTCGTTCCATAGTTTCTTTGATTTCGTGAACCATCATCACAATTTCCTCTCTGAATTCTTTATCTGAGAGGAGGTTGTATTTCTGGGAGGTCGCTGCTGAGGTTAGTGAGATATTTTCTTGGCTCTCTCCTGGTGGTGGGGATTTTCTCTGTTTCTTCATGTTGTTATGGGCTTTACTATCTGGAGCTCTTGTTAGCTTGGGAGGAACCTCAACTGAAGACTTGGGGCTATGCTCTTTTTACACAGGACTTTTCTGTGCAACTCGATGTGTTCACTGACAGTTTTCATGAAGTTAGGATAGGCTGGGTTAGTTGAGTATTAACATATAGTGACTAAGATGATCAGGGAGTTCTTCGGAGGAATGGGTTCTATCAATTGTGGCCAAAGGACAATGCATGGGATGGTAAAAAAAAACAACTGCGGCCCCCGCTCTGAAAAGAGGCCACACCCACTTTTGAGGCCACGCCCCCTAACGAGAGGACACGCCCCTAACCTGTTTGGACACGGGAGGGAGGGGTCAGGCACGGTTGGCGAATGACTGAGACCTGCCAGGCAGGGCTGGGGTGTTCCGAGTGGGCCCACAGCCTCGGGCACGGGACGCGGGGAGCACTTTTCCTGGTGGCCGGTGTTAAATTTTTTAATGCATATTTATGACTTCAAAATCTAGTACAGAATTAAAAGTGATTTTTTTCTGGGTCTTAGCTCTGTCCTCTCAAGGGGTTGCATTCAATCAAGGTCCTTGTCTACCAGGTCTATGGTTCACTTTAGAAGAAGGAGCTGAGTTACTTTCAAGATGACTCAATAACAGGTATAACAAGTTGGGACTAGTTGTTTGCAGGAGGGCCTCAATTCTCATGGGGCTTACTTGAGTATCATTGAATACGGGAAACTATTTTCCTTCAGAGTGAGGGTTCAAGAATATCTGTTATGCATCATAATCTTAAAGTTTCACTCTCTCGGGCTGGAGTGATAGCACAACGGGTAGGGCATTTGCCTTGCACGCGGGTGGCCCGGGTTCGATTCCCAGCATCCCATATGGTCTCCCAGCACCGCCTGGAGTAATTCCTAAGTGCAGAGCCAGGAGTAACCCCTGTGCACTCCTGGGTGTGACCCAAAAAGCAAAAACAAAAATAAAATCCCATTGGCTGCCACAAAGTTTCACTCTCTCATGTTCAAAACATCCTATGGCAAACAGAGGTCAAGCTATTTCTTATTCAGTATGACATAAGCGTTCTTTAGGAAGTATAAACACCTGGAAATGTGAAAGTTGTAGAGCCACTTTAGAGATTGGATGCCATGACTGTTGTTTCTATTTATCAATACATATTATCTACCCACAAAATATTATGTGTTTATAACTATATAATAAAGTTCAATTTAATACCATAGGACTTCTTTCAAGTTTCAATTCTTCCTATCACTGTGAGAAAGCTGACTCCCATTATATTAAATTCCCAATATATGAACAATCTTTAAGCATACCAGCAATCAGTGGATTCAATGTCTATCTCCTCCTGTGTAAATGTCCCTACCTCCAAACTACTGGAGTTCTAATCCTCTTTCAGGCCACTAATGCTACTCCTCTCACCTGCTCAGCTTGAACCGAACTGCCAGCTCACTAAGACCCCACCTATAATGGTGTCTGAACTGAGTTAGTCAAGAAGGTATTATTCCCTGTTCAGGAAGTAGGTATGACCCAATTTTGTCTTGCTATCATTTGCAGTTTTACAATGAAAGACTGCATAATAGTTTAGTTTTCACTGGAGAAATGAAACTCTGGATTTAACAGACCCTGCATCAGGCTGAGTCTCATCTGGGTACCCTGGAGAGGTTTGGGTGAGCCTTTCACCTGCCCAAACAGAGCCTCAGCAGATGGAAAGCTCCAGAACCCAATTGCCACCATATTCACGGTGGGACTCCACAGGCTCTGACAAGCCTCATCCAAGGTTACATCTGTTGAAAAAATCAGGTATGCGAGTTTTGTTACTGAAATCACCAGGCTCTTATAGAGTCAGGGATGGGCAACTTCCCTCCATGCCCCTGTTCTTCTGGGAGCCTGAAAGTCATGCCCATGAACTGCCTCTGGTGCTATATAAGCTCATTAACCGGCCATAATCCAGAGACCCATAAATCTCTGAAGAGATCAACAAGCAACAGAGTTGCCTCTGGACCCCAAAGTCACCATCCAATTGAAAATTTAACTTTAGCCCTTTGGACCCTGCTGCGGAGCGAGCATGATGGAAGAGCCCAAGGAAGCGCTCTTGGACTCCAAACAGCCCACTGAACTAATTCCGGCATGGGACCAGAGACCCCACGGTGCGCTGAAACAGTGGGAGCCGGGCATCCCCCAATTCTTTTAACCTCTCTCTCTCTCCACACCTCCCCCCTGAGCACAGCGCAGGATCCGCGGTTTTCCTGAGCGCAAAATGGAGACGGCGATCCAGATGAAACGGGAGGCGCGCGCGCTTGCGGGAGGCCCCAGGGGGCGGGGGCGGCGACCCCCGCCCACAGCAGATAGATACTTAAACCCACCTCCCCCACGTGCGCTTCCCTTTGGACCCTGCTGCGGAGCGAGCATGATGGAAGAGCCCAAGGAAGCGCTCTTGGACTCCAAACAGCCCACTGAACTAATTCCGGCATGGGACCAGAGACCCCACGGTGCGCTGAAACAGTGGGAGCCGGGCATCCCCCAATTCTTTTAACCTCTCTCTCTCTCCACACCTCCCCCCTGAGCACAGCGCAGGATCCGCGGTTCTCCTGAGCGCAAAATGGAGACGCCGAGCCTCTCTCTAGGCTTCTCCATCTTATGAGCACCATAAAAGGGTAAAAGTTTGTAGTGATGTTATTTCTGGTTGTACTTTCCCTGGACTCTATACAGAAACCCAAAACCGCGCGGCCGCTGTCGCGGCCGCGCGACATAATGTCATCTTAGCATCAGCAATATGTAATATGTCCCTTTTTAATGGGTCGGACTTTTGTGGGAGATCCTAACAAGAATAGTAAGTCTGTTGCTGAAATATTGAAGGCAATCAAAGTGGTAGCCATCTCTCTAGACTGAACTAAGCTATATCCCCACGCCGGCTGAGAAGAAATATCCTTCTTTCTCGGGAAGAAACGCGGCGTGGTGTCAAACATAGTGTGATGTCCATTAAGCAAACAGACCTGGTGGCGTGGGAATGGGATATAAGGGGAAAAATTATGTACATGGAACAGTGGGACGCTGGTGGAATCTCAAGCCGGAGCCGATACCAGCGCAAGCCCTTCGGTTCCAGAAACTGCTTGCAGAAACTCTACTAGTCTATCAACTAAGCCAGAGCCCCACGCCTGCTGATGACGGGAAATAACCATCCTTTTCGGTTTTTTTTCCCCTTGTCAGGCAGCGTGGCGATTACCAAACAGGCGTGAACTCGGTGGCGCGGGGCAAGGGGGAAAAAGAAAAGTTATGTAACAAACAGCGGGACTTAATATCTCTATATTCTTAGCAGTGGAGAACTATCAAATGCCTCCTTGGCAATAGGACTGCTTTCCTTTTTTGGGGGAAACCCCAACAACGGTAGTGAGTTGTGTGTTGAAACATGGAATGTAATCGAGATAAGGCATAAACGAAGTGGAACTTATCATGTACAAGGGTGGGGACTGGGGAGGTGGGAGGGGGTGGCAGGTATACTGGGGGGGTTGGTGATGGGAGATGGGCACTGGTGAAGGGAAGGGTGTTTGAGAATTGTATAACCGACATAATCCTGAGAACTATGTAACCCTCCACATGGTGATTCAATAAAATTATTTAAAAAAAAAAAAAAAAGAAAATTTAACTTTAGCTGCATTACCCTATTTAAAATTTTAGAATTCTTGGAGTGACATCGCATACTCTACACCACTAATGTATCAGGAATAGCAAATTGGATGGGGTGTAAAGTAAAAGGCAACAGATCTCAATTAAAAAAATTGGCACAAAAGGCTCAACCTGTAACAACATGTTAGTAATCTTTCATACAAGAGTGAGATACATTTTTCACACATTTTATTTTAAGAAACCTTTTTTGATCATTTTTAGTGAAAGATTCATAACAAGCAATGCAAAACAAGTTACTCTATTTACTGCTTTTGGGGCAGGCTTGGTTGGTGGTTGGGAAAATTCAAAATAATGGTGGTGGTAAGTTGTAAAGATGGTGGGATTGGTGTTGGAATATTGTGCAATAAACTATAGTGAACAACTTGAGAAAAATTTCTGGATTTAGTCTAAACTGAACAAGTGTGTCTGTAAGTGATTCTTGTTTAATCTGTTAGGGATACTTGCACATAGGCTATACTTGCAGTTTTATACTGCTTTCCATTTTTTTCTAATTTCCTCTCTCTTCTTCCACCCTTTCTCCACATTTTTTCCTCATTTCCCCCTTTGCTTTTCTTCATACTCTCTCCTATTTTTCTAATTTTCTTTTGCTTCAAGCTTCTCACAGCTATTTTATTGGCACACATTTTTAGTAGCTTAAAGTTATTAATTATGTGGTGCTTAAAAAGCAGATATCCATTTATGTCTCATTAACAAATGACTTGCCAAGTTCTCTGAGAGGGAGAACTAGATAATAAGAGGTCTACCAAGAGTATCCTGCCTGCACAGCAGAGCCTAGCAAGCTCCCATGGTGTATTCATATGCCAAAAACAGTAACAATGATGGGTCTCATTCCCCTGGCCCTGAAATAGCCTCCAATGCAGCACCGTTGGGAAGGATGAGTAAAGAGAGGCTGCTAAAATCTCAGGGCTAGGACAAATGGAGACATTACTGTGCCTGCTCGAGCAAATCTATGAACAACAGGATGACAGTGATACAGTGATACAGTGATAACAAATGACTATATTAAATTTTTTCCCACCTTAGTTGTTTGTATAAAGTAAGTGTATTTTAGAAATGAGACATAGGATTTTAAGAGTCATCTTTATTCCTATGCTCTGAGGAAGTGACCTGAAGACTATAGTTTTTGAGTAGGAAATATGAAGAGGCGAAGAAGGATTTCTAACAATTAATCATTAGTATAATAATTTACTTTATTAAAGCTACTTGCTGAAGAATCACATAAAGCAGCAACCCTACTCTAACCCTTTCCTCTCCCCAGAAATTAGGTAGATTTGCTGAGGATTATGAGTTAGATTCCAGACCTGCACAGAGACAAAGTCTGAGATAAAACTTTTTTTTAATCTCTGAGATAAAAGAGTTGCAATGGCGTGTGTGTGTGTGTGTGTGTGTGTGTGTGTGTGTGTGTGTGTGTAAGATTTGGAATGTGAGATTGGACTTTATTAAACCACCCATAGAACTGTATAAGTTTGGGGAATTTAAATAGGAGTGTTTTTTCTCTATATTTATAGAAAAATATCAACATAGCTCTTATGCTCTGTGGGTAGAATTGATGTAGGGGCAGAGGAATAACACACAAGACATGTCAGAACTAGGGGACTGACAACTCTGAGCTCAGCAATTCTTCCACCTCACTTGAGAACAAGATGTAAAAACTGACAAAGGATGAAGAATGTGCACACAGGAGAATGCATGCTCAGTAGGACTGGAGGATGTGAGCAGATTATTTTTTACTAAGGTATTGTATTTAGTGTAGTACACTGCAGGCTGCAAGGTTATCTTTGCATGAGCTATTCTGTCATGGCAGTTATATACTATGGAGGTTTTATCATAACTTATGAAAGGCATATTTGGAAATAAGGTTAATGCCATACATTATCTAAAACAACACTTAAGAAATATTATTCCAGCAAATTAGAAAAGGGAGAAAATAAACAACTGTAGAAAATAAGCATTTTAGCACTGCATTGTAGCACTGTTGTCCCGTTGTTCATCAATTTGCTCAAGCAGGCACCAGTAACGTCTCCATTGTGAGACTTGTTGTTACTGTTTTTGGCATATTGAATACCCCATGGGTAGCTTGCCAGGCTTTATAATGCAATAATTAACACTTTACAGGAACATGGAAAACTTCTTAGGCAAAAGAGTGTAATTAATAATAATATAGAATATATAGGGAGTCTTCAAATATTACTTATATCTTGGGCTTTTGTTTCACTATACTAATATTTCAAGAAATGGATCTAAATTTGATCTCTGGTTACTCTTCGCTTATACTTTAAGAAGATAACAAAATAAAAACATTTTTTTTTGCTTTTCGGGTCACACCCGGCGATGCACAGGGGTTACTCCTGGTTCTGCACACAGGAATTACTCCTGGCGGTGCTCAGAGGACCATATGGGATGCTGGGAATAGAACCCGTGTTGGCCGCATGCGAGGCAAATGCCCTACCAGCTGTGCTATCGCTCCAGCCCCACAAAATAAAAACATTTATCTAGCATGAATTTTGACATAAACTCTCTATGTTTCCTAAATGCAATTCTTTTGGGTTTATGTATTTAATGTGCTCATTTAAGTGGAAAGAAGCTTTAATGTAAAGAAAGCATACTGAGATAAAGTGAGTGAATACTGGGACAGGAAGAATAAAAAGGGAATATACATCTTGAAGGTTTGTTTTCAGGAGTCTCTTGGAAAATGAAAGGATACAAAAAAGCTTGATTTTATTATTCTTTACTTCAAACAAGTCGACCAGTCTTTTACCCTTTCTTGGAATTTAACTCTCATTTGTCTTAATAAGACTACTGAAAGAAATAAAATTAATAAAATTTTCAAATGAGATTTGTAAACTGTTAGCAAAATTAAAAGATGGAAGAACTGTGTTCAAATTTTGTTTATGGAGGTCACTTTTCTCTCAGCAGGAAGAGTACATAGGGATAAAATCATGAGCAATACTTAAACTTGGCATAAGGCTCTAGTTTTCAAAATATATAGTTATATATTTTCAATGCAAATTATTTTTGTGACACAAAATATATTTGGTTATTATAGTAGAAAAACACTATTTTGCTTCTATAGTTATTGGTCACAACTTTTTAATCATAAAAGTAATTTAATTTTTAAAATAATATAGTACTTTCTGCAGTCTCCCAAATATGAGTGAGAATAACTCTGCCTCTCCTTGGCTGAGTGATTTAGACCTGATAGACTTTACTTATTTTACCCCCTGGAATCTGTGATTTTTCATTCCAGGATTATGATGTGAACCAATACATATTAGGGAGCAAAGTTCTGGTTCTTCAGCTGGAGCAGAGCAACGGTATGGCAGGCGCTTGCTTTGCACGTGGCTGACCCTATTGGATCCTCTGCACCACATATGGGCCCTAGAGCCTTCCAGGAGTGATCCTGAGTGCCAGGAGTAAGGCCTCAAACAACAACAAACAAAGAAGGAAGAAAGAAACCTGGCAGCTGAGAACCACTGTATAGAATACACTGTATAGAATCACCCTAAGAACAGAAGCAACCAAAAATGGAAAAGGACTAAGTGCCAATGATTATCTATGACATTCTTCTTTTTTATTTAAAATTTTTTTATCTTTGTTTTTGAGCCCCACCTATGCTCAGTGGTTACTCCTGGCTCTGTGTTCAGGAATCACTCCTGGCAGGCTCAGGGCTATGGGGTGCCGGAGATTGAACTGAGTTTTTGGCGAGCAAGGCAAGCGCCCTACCTGCTGTACTATCTCTCTGGCCCTGCTATTTGAGATTATTTTTTATTGTTTTCTCTTTTCATTGAATCACCGTGTGAGATAGCCGATTATAAAGCTGCTCATGACT
This sequence comes from Sorex araneus, assembly GCF_027595985.1. NCBI lineage: Eukaryota > Metazoa > Chordata > Mammalia > Eulipotyphla > Soricidae > Sorex > Sorex araneus. The sequence continues at coordinate 161,416,671 of NC_073303.1, read as the reverse complement.
GGGTTTCAGTCATACAGTGTTCCAACACCCATCCCTCAACCAGTGTACATTTTCCCAGCACCAATGTCTCCAGTTTCCTTTCACCCCCCACCCCCCAATTCCCTCCTTCCTTGCCTCTATGGCAGGTGTTTTTGTTCTCTCTCTCTCGGTTTCTGTTTCTGTCTCTCTCTGTTTCAATCCCTATCCTTCCCCCCACCCCTTTTCTTTCTCTCGATATTTGCAATTCCTTACAGAAGTTCTTTTCTAAGCATAGAGAGAGCTTTATAGAGCAAAGTTCTGCTTAAAGAGTTGACAGGGGCAAATATTAACTGATAGAACATCAATGTCAATTGCTAAACAACTAGTCGGCAATTCATATAGAAGTTTTAACTTGCCTTACCTTACCCAGATGTTTTTGAAATTTATTTTGGGTTTTGTGCTATATCCCATGGTGCTTGTGGCTTACTTGTGGCTCTGTGCTCGGGAATCACTCCTAGCAGACTCAGGGGACCTAATGGGATTCCAAGGGTAGAAGCCGAGTCAGCACAACCCCCTGTTATCGCTCTGGTCCCAAGATTTTAAAAGTTTTTATTTGGTTCTGGGGTGGCTCCTTGATCTGTGCTCAGGGGTCACTTTATGGTCAGGACCCACCGGGAAATGCCCGGGGACCTTATTTGGTGGCAGAATTCGAACCACTCTGGCAGTCAAAGCTGCATGCAGGGCAAGTGCCTTAACATCTGCTCTTTTCAGTCCCAGAGTTTTAAATGTCTGTAAACAAAGCAGTCAGCCACGGCTCTAAACAGTGTGTCGATAATAACTCACAATGCTTATAATAAATCTGTGTTGTAGGAATGGCCATTTTCTGTATGACAAAGGGGAGGAGAAGGAGCAGAGATATTCATACAAGTAATTCTGTTAGCAAGGGACAGACTAAGCCTGGGAACAGGATGCTGTCAATCATGTCCATCTTAGTAATCATGCTGCAGTGCCTTTTCAGATCAATGCTGGACCCCGGCCATATTTAAAAATTTGTATTGTGTGTATTTCATGAAGAAAATTGGGGCAGATGGGTGGATTTCCATAGCTTGTTGGTAAAGAAAGACTCTGAGAGACAGTATGCGATGAAGGTTAAAATCTGGGCTCTGAACTGAGACTTAAACCTGAAAGCTTTGTAACTTTCCACATGGTGAATCAATAAAAAAATTTAAAAAAAAATCTGAGCTCTGTATTCAGGTAGTCGAAGTTTGAATTCCAGTGAAACTAATTACCTGCTGTATAGATACATAATTTTATCTCTGTGTGTCTTTGTTGGGCTGGAGTGATAACACAGCGGATAGGGCATTTGCCTTGCACTCGGACGACCCGGTTTCAATTCCTCTGCCTTTTTCAGAGAGCCCGGCAAGCTACCGAGAGTGTCCCGCCCGCACGGCAGAGCCTGGCAAGCTACCCGTGGTGTATTTGATATGCCAAAACAGTAACAACAAGTCTCACAATTGAGACATAACTGGTGCCCACTCAAGCAAATCAATGAACAACGGGGACAGTACTACAGTGCTACAGTGTCTTTGTTTATTCGTTTATAAAATGTACCCAACAAACTCTTCAGATAGCATAAGGCTTTCGCCTTTTACTAAAATGTGGCCAATGGTAATTAATACATACCGTTTCAGGTTATAAAGATTAAAGAATAAAAAACCCCATGTGCCTATATAGTATTTAATAGACTACATAAACTACTGTTAATTTATTGTTATAATATTCTGTTGGATATTAACCCTAAGTGTTTTAGGCGTCATCAGTGGATTGCCCCTTTTTCTACCCCCAGAGAAGCTTACAGTGCTCTTACAAACACCCTTTATCCCCTGAATTTTTCTTTAACCTTTTCTTTGTTCTTTACCTCTCATTGTTACAATTCCCCAAGTCAGGTTTTGTTACATATAAGTCAAACCTTCTGGTGACTCTGAATTTTGTATTTGAAGTGAATTACTTGCTTTTCTATTTCCCCTATAGCCTTTTCATAATTTATTCTAGAGCAATGTTCTTTGCTTAAACACAGAAAGACTGTTAATGCTATGCTCCTACTATTTGAGAATTGACTGACTCTGAAATATATCTATTTTTGGGTATCCGTCATAGTTACTTGACTCAGGCTTCAGTTGCTGTAGTTCCTAACACTCCAAAAAGGGGGGTCATCACTGCAGGACCTGGATGGACCCGGGGTGAGTGTCAAAGCTACCCCAGCATCAAAACAGGACAGTCTAGGAAGCATAAAAGCATGGTCTTGATGCAAGCTGTTATGACTTTAGAGACAGGACCCCCTCATGTGAAAGGAAAAGCTGAACCGTCCTGAGGACTTAGTCTGGGATTTATGGTAGAAGCCCAGCAGTCTTTCCCTGGAGCCCAGAGAACTAAGTTTTGAAATCTATATCTCTTACTGTGTTTATCCAAATAACTGCAAGTATTAATAAGAAGTAAGCTTAATTGTTTAATATTTCTTAGCAGCTGGGAAAAAAGAAAAGCAATATAATGCTTGTTGCCCCTGGACAAATAGTCCCTGGGAAACAGAGTGTCTCCTTGAGTTTATTCCCCTCAAAGAATTGCCTCCATCCATATGCCTTACTTCTGTAAATGATCAATCACACTTACATGCAGTCCTATACCTCGAACCCCCTCAGATGTTCTGTAAGTATTCTAGCAGCTCTGCATGAAACGGGTCATTTTGACCATCAGTCTGTGGTCCCCTGTCTCTGTTCCTCTGTTGGGGAGACTGGGAGGCGGTACTCAACCACAGAACGAGTCATGCACCCACATTTCAAATTTACAATATCCTATGCATGGTTTTCTTCTTCATTACATTCTTCCTGTCAAAGGATGGGTAGTCTGCTGTGTTTGAAGCAGTGTTTTTTACTTCCACAAGAGTGCATTTCTATTAAAAAAAAATTTTGTGTGTGGTATCATGGATCGAACCAGATTTCATACATATAAGACAAGTGTTCTAAGAGTGAGGGATATGTGACATCCCTGCTCCCCCAAAAGTCCATTTTTTAACTATCTTCAATGTCTCACTCATCTATGATTTTGTCCCATTTGTTTATTCTAATTCTACCATATTTTTCTTTTGAAACAATGAGAAAAAGCATGGGATACATGGCACGTCACTTCCCATATCCTACCTTTTACCTCTGTCTTTAGAAAACTGAAAAAGTATGTAGTCATTTCCTATTTCTGTAGAATTCAAGAGACATGGTCTCATTGTTCAGTTCTGCAAATAGTTTTCTCTGGAGAGGAATTTAGGGAGTTCCTTATGATTTTGTATAAAAAGACTGTATATGTTAACTTAGTTTTCAAAGGTAAAACCCAGAATCAATTATGTAGTGACTTCTAAAATCTTGCCATTCTGAAAGAATTTGGGGTTATCTAAAAGGAAAATCTGTACAAATATTGTAGACTGTGGTTGTTCAGTTCTTGTGCTTTGTGGGGGAGAGGCAGCTACATTTATGTGCTTCAGGGTATTTCCCGTGTTCCCTTAGCTCACCCCAGTGGAGAACACTTCACTCGTAGAGATGAAGGGCAGAAGAGGCTTTTCTCTCCTCTACATCTGAAAAATAGTTATGATCTTCAGAAAGGAGCATGATGGCAATTAAAAGCAATCAAATGTAGTGCACTACATCCATCTTTCTCTTCTTACAATTTTCTTGATTAATCAGCAATGGAGATGCATTTAAATATAATTATCATATTTTATCATAATCACATATAATCTTAATTGTTTCCTTCCCCTGGACTTTAAAAGATAATAGTAAGGACTGGCCAAATGAAAGTGACCCAATTTGAACATTTTGTGTTTCAGTTAGATTTGGGGCTTGAAGAGAAGGAGAAAATTGATGTTATCTATTTGTCCTTGAACATTACATTTTATTTCTTAGATGTCTTATGTGTTCAAGAGATGTTAGAGGAACATATTTTCACTTGAGTATTTCATCTCAGTGTTAACAAGAAGTATTATGAAATGTTAGAGACACAGTTCTCGCTGAGGGATTTTCTCTTGGCCATGGCTGGAGCAGGATGTGGCATTAGATGAATAAACATGACCCTGTGCTCTTTCCAGTCACAGGGACTTGGAGGAAGATTAGGTAGGTTTTCCAAACACCGGTTTAAACTCTAGGAACACAAAGGTAGATAAAAGGAAGAAGCACTGCTCTCTCTTATCTTGGAACAACTTATTTTTGAAATTATGAATCATGATCCATTTAGCAAGTGAAAATGCTCTTAAAACAATATATTACTCAATGACTTACTTAGACTGAAAAACTGACGACAATATTTTCCATTATTTTGTGAGGTAACAGATTTCTTTTCCAAGTCAAGGAAGATTTTCTATGTTAAGTCCTAGCTTTGTAGGTAGTAAATTGGAAGGGATTATTTTTTGTCTAGGGTGTTGTCCTTTTGTTTATTTTTTGGCCACACCAACCAGTGCTCAGGGATTACACCTGGTTCGGCTCTCGAGGGTCACTCCTGCCATACCCACTGTACTAATGCTCTGTCCCATGGTTTGTTATCTTTCTTTTCTTTTTAATTTTATTGAATCACTGTGAGATAGTTACAAGCTTTCATGTTTGGGTTACAATCACACAATGATCAAACACCCATCCCTCCACCAGTGCACATTCCCCACCACCAATCTCCGACCCCCCTCCAATTTCCCACCCTCCCCCTGCTTCCATGGCAGACAATATTCCCCATACTCTCTACTTTTTGGCATTATGGCTTGCAACACAGACACTGAGAAGTCATCATGTTTGGTCCATTATCTACTTTCAGCATGCATATATGGGTTGTTATCTTAAAAGGTAAGTTTATAATGGTCATCATTGGTATGCTTGGCCCTATTAAGACAATATAATACTGATAAATAGGTAAATTAAAAAAAGGAAATTACCAAACTGTTGTTTCAATTCACAACAATTAACAATTATGTTAATCAATTAACTTAAGTGTTTGACCGTAGGAAATAATATGGAACAAGATTTTAAGATTAAAACTTTAATAGGGTAATGTATTGACAGACTTATTTAAAAAGGAAAGAAATACAGAGCACAGAAGCAATTGTTCTGTTCACTCCAGCGGAACACATACGCAACACATAAAAACACACATACATATTTTATTTTTTAAAAAGGAGATGCTCAATGGCCAAGATCCAGAGACTATAAAGTAAAGCTCCCTGAAGAGAGCGATGCAGAATCTCCCGCCCCCCGTGCCTGATTGTCTTCACCAAGGCACCTCGGAGGGATCAGGTTGAGTTTCCCTCTCTGCCCCAAGCAGAGCCCTGGCAGCCAAAAACCTCCAGAACCCAGCCACAGCCATGCTGAAGGCCACTCTCCACATGTTCAGATGAGCTTCACATATGAAGGAACCGACAGAGGAACCCAGGCATGCGGGACCCAGGACTGAGATCTCCAAGTCTGCTCAGATCAGGACTGGGCTTCCTCCACCCAGCTTTATTTTATAGTCTCTGGATCTTGGCCATTGATGAGATTACATGGTGTGTGTGTGTGTGGGGGGGGAAGTTTGTGGATGTGACTGCCAAATATACACAAATGTCAGGTTGTGTCTATTGGGTTGGGAAGTTTAGGATGGAGTCTTTAAGTGATGATCAAGTAATTCTATGAGTAAAAGAAGGTGTATAGAACAGTCAGCTGTCTGTTTCTACTGAACAAATATGTGCGGGATCATACATACGTCATTTTCAAAGTCTTGACACATATGTCCTTGCTCTAGTCCTGTCATAGTTTCAGGAGCAGATAAAGAGCTAAGCACAGACTTGGGCTTCTTTACACGCAGTACATAATAAGCCTCACATACTTTTGTTAATCCCAGTTTCATGGAGGAAAAGATGAAAGAACTAAACAATTAATTTGAAGTTTTGGGGGAAGTCATTCAAAGAAATATAGATATAATAAACCATTAAACCAGTTTTCTTCTTGTTAGCTAGTAATTTCAGAAAGGAAAATCTTCATTTACTCTACCACTAAAGTGATTCTTTAGGTTGTATCATGCTTGTTCTGTAGGTTGTATACATGCTTGTTTATCTGTGTGGTGCTACAGACCAAATCCAGGGCCATGTAAATGCAAGTGCTCTGGCATTCACCTCACATCCTTGACTTCACTGAAGTGGTTAGAAAATAATCAGTATCCATATGTGAGTCCCCTTCACATTTCTTTGTTGTTATCTACTATTTACACTAACCCTAAGCACATAGCTAATTAGTCTGTGATCCTAAACATTGCAGAATAGCATAACACAACGTTATAATAAATAGAAAAACTTTAAACTATAAAATATTTTTCATTCCATTCCTTTCAAATTTTGTGCTTAGGTGTTCATTGACAGGTTTCTTCTTTTTTGCCAGGTAATTGTGGTCATGTCCCTTAATGGTTACATACCCTGGTTTCCATATATATATACATATATATATATACATATATGTGTATATATATACATATATATATATACACATGTGGGCTGGAGTGGTAGCACAGCGGTAGGGCATTTATTTTGAATGTGGCTGACCAGGGTTGGATTCCTCCACTCCTCTCGGAGAGCCCGGCAAGCTACTGAGAGTATCTCACTTGCACGGCAGAGCCTGGCAATCTCCCCGTGGCATATTCAATATGCCAAAAATAGTAACAACAAGTCTCACAATGGAGATGCTACTGGTGCCCGCTCAAGCAAATCGATGAGCAGCGGGATGACAGTGACAGTGACAGTGAATATACACATATATGTGTGTATATAAATGTGTATACATATGTATATTATATATATACATATATATGGTCGTCAGATGTTATAAGTTTTGAATGAAGACTGATGGTACAATATACAATATTTCAGCTTGGAATTGGAAGCTTTACTAATGTCATCATACTTGCTACTCCCAACCTCACTTTATTCCTTTAGGAACTATACCTTCAACAAAGTGAATAACTAGTAATCTGAAATTGATCTCTTCTGCTAAAAAGTTTACTCACTTTCATTTTCACACAGAAACTTGCTATCTCTTGCTGCCTAGAAAACAATTAATAAGGACAAAAAGTTATTGTTTAAAAATTTGATGAGTCAGGTCTAAGGACAGGAACTGGTTTCCTTTTCTGGAATTTTGGGGTTAGCCAAAATTGGCTGTATGTGAGATGTATTATTTTTTTTCCCATAGTAGTTGGGTTGATTAAAAAAAAAAGGTATTCTGCTAGAATACTTTTTTTAGAGAGGATAACTTATTTGAGGAACATTGTGCTTAAATTAGTGCTCCTATTAGAGATAGATAAAACATATTTAAAAGTCTAGAATATTTTTCATTTATTGCAATTTACCGGGCCTATTATTCATCAGTTTCTGTGAGGGTATCTGTTCCAATACAATAAGATTATTCTATTTTTCGATGTGCTTTTGAAGTGGTTATTGCTTCAGGATACTATTATGTTTAGTTATTAATAATAAATTTGTTACAACAAAGGCATTTACTGAGAATCTGACAGGGATTTTAATTGTTATCAATTTTATGTTACTGTATTGGCATTTTTATGTTACTGTATTTGGCATGGGCTGGAGCGATAGCACAGCAGTTGGGCTTTTGCCTTTCACACGGCCAACTCGTGTTCGATTTCTCCGCCCCTTTCGGAGAGCCCAGCAAACTACCAAGAGTATGGAGCCTGCGCGGCCAAGCCTGGCTAGCTACCCATGCGTATTGGATATGCCAAAAACAGTAACAATAAGGCTCTCAATGAGAGACGTTACTGGTGCCCGCTCGAACAAATTGATGAGCAATGGGGTGACAGTGACAGTGACAGTATTTGGCATATGAATACACCACGAGGAGCTTGCCAGGCTCTCCCGTGTGGGCAGGAAGATCTCAGCAGCTTGACAGTTTCTCCAAGAGGGAGAAGTAGTTAAAGATGTTGCGCTGCCGCTTCTCGGAGCTTGGTTTTATAGTCTCTGGATGTTCTATAGTCTCTAGATTCTCTTGACCCTGAGAGATCCTCTAATGTGGCACCCTTAGGAACAACAAGTAAAGAGAAGCTGCTAAAATCTCACGGCTAGGATGAATGGGGACGTTACTGGACCTGCTTGAGCAAATCGACGATTAACTGGATGATAGTGATAGTGACCAATTTTATAACCCCCCCTTACAAATAATCAAAAGTCAGAACACTTAAGTAAATTAACTACATCAAACCATTAATATTTTTCCTATTAAGATTCAAGCCCCGGCCTGTCTGAATCTAATATGCAATTACTTTCTCTCAGACCTCAAGGCAAAACATTGCTATTACTTCAAATACCACTTTCGAAGAGTCAGATTTTTCTTTTTTTTAAATTCACAGTGTCCAAAACCAAGATATATTCTGACTTCGGGGTTCCATTCAGACCTGGCAGTCAGTAAGAACAGAATAAGTGAAGAAACGAATCCTAGTGACACTAGTTTGTGCATGCATTCAAACACCAGAGTCTGTGTGTGGAGCTGGATTTGACTCCAGGACTGACACTGATGACTCGTCCCAGGAGGAATGAAAGGGAAGCGGTTTCCTAGAGGAAGAGACTGAAAAATAAAGCTACGGAAGTTTTCTGATAAATTTACTAGACGTGATTTCTAGTCATTTATAAGCTTGTTTGTGGCTTCATTAAAAAAAAAAAAGGTATTTCCTATTGTGTCACTGTTGATCATCTTTATCTTTTCCACTGGGGTACATGATTTTCTTGGTCCGTGGTCAGGACATTTATTTCTATTTTCAAGGAGAAAAATAATCCAACCCACATTCTTGGATTATTTGATTCTGGAAATCAGTAGAGAAAATATGATAGCTTGGAGTAACCCCTGTGCATTGCTGGGTGTGACCCAAAAAGCAGAAAAAAAAAAGAAAGAAAGAAAAAGAAAGAGGTTGGAGAGATAGCACAGCGGGTAGGTCATTTGCCTTGCACCCAGCCAACCCTGGTTGATTACCAGCATCCCATAGGGTCCCCCCAGCACCTTGACGGGTAATTCCTAAGTGCACGAGCCAGAAGTAACCCCTGTACATTGCCAGGTGTGACCCAAAAAGAAAAAAAAAAGAAGAAAAAGACAATTGCTAGAAATCTTCCTTCACACCCTCTCTCCCAAAGCATGGGATATCTGTAATCTTCTGATTCTGAAATGCTGTGGATGTGTAAGATTATCTCAGTATGTTCAGCAATAATTTTTAATAATGCTGACAGAATGGACGAATGGGAGCTAAGTACCCTTCTTAACATAAGAGTAATATACACTCCGGCTTGCTCTTCATGCTGTGTTCTCCCTTGAACAAATGTCTCACTTTCATGTCTGTGTGTTTCTTTGCCTGCCTATTGCCACTCTAGAGAAGCCCGTGTTCTCTTGTGAACACACTGTTCTCGCTTTCTCTCTCCTCACATCTTTCTAAATAAGTTTCAGTAAAAATTGTCTTGCTTCACCAAAAAAAGAATAATGTATTCTTTCATATTTTCTGATTATAAGAAAATATATGGGTATAGAGGATACCTGAACAAAGGAAAGTAAAAGAAAATAAAAAAACATTTTTAAGAGTACAACAAATAATGAGATAGTTATTATAGACATTTTGGTGATTTTCTTCTAGCTTTGGTAATTTTAGTCTTAGCAGCTGAGAACAATACACATAATTTTGTCTTTGTTTTTCTCTTTATTAAATTCTACAAATACTTTGCTAAGTTACTAAAATAAAAAAAATAAAGATTTCCTACATTTGATGCTGCAATCATCTCAATATTATTTAAAAACCTACTAAATAAACATGCATGATATTTGCAGAATATTTTTCCTTTAATAATCACTTATACTATATCACATACCTGGTTATTCACAGAACAAACACAATAAATAAGACTCATTAAAATAAGACCATAATCCAAGCAAATTTTCTTTCCCATATTCCCAGATGAACAGCAACAATGAAAATAGAATTGAGATTTTCATGAAAACGAAAATTACTTGCTTTTAAAAATTTCACATTCTATATCTTCAATATTTAAAAAAAATGCTTATCACAACATCATTCTATTTTGAAAGAGTTAAAAGAAAGAACAAGGCTACTACTACAACATCCTAATGGAATTTAATTTGCTGGTTAAAGAATACATCACTTTTGTGTCACTACCAGATGGAACATAAGCAGATTTTTAGTGACAAATGATATGATATTAGGGTATCTACTATAGATTTGTAGGACTGGGCTGTGATGTGGTTTTAATTATAACAGTATGATCTATAGTTTGAGTCTGAACAATGAGATTCTCTCCTTCCCTTGAACTTTTCCTTGTCATTTTTTATAGATGAAGGAATAGGAATGTGGAAATATAATCATTTGTCTAAGGTCACAGAGAGGGATGATTGCACAGCTGGACAGTAACAGCCTTGTACTTGATTGAATCCTTGGTTTTGTGCAAGAGATAGAGGTACAAGATTTTCTCCCTTCTAACAATAATTCTGAGCACCAGCTTTCAGAGATTAGTTGACACTGAGTCTAAGCTTTGTGATTAGTATTAGCAGAAAAAAAAGGAGGCGGAATTACTTATCCCTTGATATACAATTAGCATGCAGATAATCCTTTCTCTGCTTTGTGAAAGGGTCTGAAATTACCACATGCATTAATATAGCTTTATTGATTGCCCTGGATACAAATGTTGCTTTGAAATATTCACATTTGGATAATTTCTGCAAATGTTGGTAAGGATTCTTTTTCTTTGAATTAGAATCCTGTCTACTATCATTTTTAACAAAAGTATTATGAATGGATGCATTCATAACTTATACCCCTACTGTCTTCCTTAAATGTTTAATATGACTTGTGCTGATATATGTATGCAATAAAGCTTTATCTTAAATAGAAAATTATAATTACAAAAGAGAAAATCTGTATCAACTTGGCAGATCTGGAACAGGCCTTATGCTTCCAAGATTTCTACCATAGATTTAAAAAAAACGTATTTATTTGCTCTTTGTCTTATCTTGGCAGTCAAGATTGTAATAGTGAGGGAAAAACAGAGAAAGAAAACCACATCATTCTTGTAACTCCAAAATAACCTTGTAAACAGTGAAGAGCCTGTTTTACTCCCAAAGGGGAATCTAAAATTTGAGTTTATATAAGCAAACCAAAAAGATCATCTTATTATAACCCTTCAAAACTTTTTTCACATAACCTTAAGATTGAGCTTTTATTCTAGATCTTTTAAGTACTGAGTTTTTGTTGTTGAGTTTAAATTAGAATTGACTGCTTGAATCTCTTTTGATAAAAGCAAACATAATATCATTTCAGATATGACAGATTTTCTGTGTTGTTGTTTGAAAAAAGTTTATTTGAAGTGATCTTATATAAGTGGGCATTAGCATTGTTTAAAGACTATGACTGACTAGAGAAATAGTTCAGTGGGCATTTGCTTTGCATATGGGAGGAGTTGTCCAATTCTGAGAATCAAATAGTCCACTGAAAGCAAACCCAGACAGAGAACAGAGTCCCTAAATAGCTTTGAACACCACTGGGTATGACCCCTATGCCCTCCAAAGAGACCACTGTTCTTTGAAGGCTAGGGGAAATACTAGTATTATCAGATGAAAACTGATTAACTGATAGCCCTGGCTGATGTTTGGTGTATTTGTCTAAAATATTATGGAGTAAAGAAAAATACCTTCATGCATGGTATTTAGGTATTTTTACCATACAATAGTAAGGTGTGTGTAATCCCATCAACGGTCAACATCCAGAGACTTAAAAGCAAGCTCTCAGAAGAGTGATGCAGAGAGTCTCTTGCCCGCACGCCTGGCTGTCTTCCCCGGGCCCCTAGGAGGGGATGAGCTCCAGCTTCCCTCCCCAACTCTAGCAGAGCTCCCGGTGGCTGAAGACCACCGGAATCTAGCTGCAGCCATGCTGGAGGCTCCTCTCTACATGTTTGGACAGGCCTCATGCATGAAGGTACCGGCAGAGGAACCCAGGTGTGTGTAATCCCATCAACAGCCAACATCCAGAGAGAGACTTAAAAGCAAGCTCTCAGAAGATATCTTTAGCCTACTTCTCCCTCTAGGAGAAACTGGCAATCTTCTGAGAGTTTCCTGCCCCCCCCATGGGACAGCCTTGCAAGCTCCCCATGGTGTATTCATATCCAAAATCCACTAACAAGCTGGATCTCATTCCCCTGACTCTGAGGAGCCCCCAGTGCAACTTCGTTAGGAGGGCCGAGTCAAGAGAGACTTCTAAGATCTCAGGAAAAGGACGAAATGAGATGTTACTGAGCCTGCCTGAGAAATCGGTGATTAACGGGATATCGTGATTGTTGATTGTGAAAGAAAAATAATCTAGAAATAGAAGTGATCAAGCAAATTCCAAAAGTATCAGAAGTAAATTGAATTGAAATTTTAAAAACTATTATTGGTTTCATAATAATAATATAAATATATTATTATATGTTTTTCTTTCTAGCTGTAATGAATACATCTTTAAGTAAATTAATACTTCTTTTTCTTTCTTTCTACATCTTTACTATTTTTCCAGGAAGTTTTCTTAATGTTTCTTAACACATTAAGAAACATTAAAAAAACCTAATGTTTAGTTGGGATGGGATATGCATGCCGAAAGTAGATAATGGACCAAATATGATGACCTCTCTGTCTGTATTGCAAGCCATAATGCCCAAAAGCAGGGAGAGAGTATGGGGAATACTGTCTGCCATAGAGGCAGGGGGAGGGTGAGAAAGGGGGGATATACCCGGGATATTGGTGGTGGGGAATGTGCACTGGTGGAGGGATGGGTGATCATTGTGAGATTGTAACCCAAACATGAAAGCTTGTAACTATCTCACGGTGATTCAAAAAATTAAAAAAAATTTTTAAAAAGAATACTTAATGCTTCTTAATATCAAACTTCTCTGGAATTAAACACATAATTTTTCTAAAGTCATTATTTATTTATAATTTCAGTTTGTCTCCAACATGGCAGAAAATCTGATGCAGTGGTTTTCAGTCACAGGTGTTTTTTTTTTGTTTTTGTTGTTGAGATCTGTCACAACATATCATATTCAAGTACTGATACTTAGTGGTAAGTGATTCAGGGTCAAAATGAGATTTGGGAGTAGTCAGAGTCAAAGGGATAAGACTTCCTCTTCCTAGTAAACACTATTTTATTCCTAATTACTTCCAACAAATATAGCATTTTCTTTTCCTTTCCCCCCACTTTTTAGACACTGTGGTTTGCGAAGTTGTTCATGGTAATTTGTTACAGGCATTCAATATTCCAACACCAGTCCTACCACCACTGTCACCTTCTCTCCATTTTCCCAACCACAAAAGTGGTTTTTCACCCGGAGACCTTTGGCAGTCTTTGGAGACCTCTCTGATTTTCACAACTATGGAAAGGATGCTACAGGCACCTAGTGGCCAGAGGACAGGAATGCTGCTAGCCACTTTATAATGCACAAGGAATCTCCACGACAAAGACTTACCCACCCTCAAATAGCATTAATACTCAGTTGAAAAATCACTTTGGTGTTATTTTAAATGTAGTTTTCCTATTCATGAAAAAGAACAGAAAAATTTCTCCAGAATTTCTTAAGGGTATAAGAAGCTGTGTCTTTTGTAATTAAAGTTTGCTTCACCAAGTAGTCAATGATATTAATTTCTCTATGACTAATTCAGATCATCTCTATGATTTTAAAGACCTTGGAGAGAAAATTGGTGGAATGTATGATTGGTGGGAACATAAGACTGGTTCTTCAATGATGTTACCTAACTAGTGATCCTTCCCTAGACTTCTCTATTAAAAGATCTTGGTTGGTATGTGAAAGACTTCTTAATCCCCAGGTAGCCCTCCCTAAGTAAAGAAGTTCACCCTAATGGAAAAGTCTAGCATTTGGTGACTTCATTACCAAGAGTCCTGATTACAAGTCCTTGTTCTCTATCACCTACCCTTAGGCAGATGACAATACCTTTTGTTTTCTAGGACAAATTCCATTATAAAAACCAAACAAGTTGGGGCTGAAGAGACAGCACAGCGGGGTATAGGGCGTTTGTCTTGTATGCGGCTGACCTGGGTGACCTGGGTTCCATTCCCAGCATCCCATATGGCCCCTCGAGCACCGTCAGGAGTAATTACTGAGTGCAGAGCTAGGAGTAACCCCTTGAGCATCACTGGGTGTGACCCAAAAAGCAAGCAAACAAACAAAGAAACAAAAAGCAAGTTTACTGAGATAAACTGTAAATTCAATGCAGAGTTTTGTAAATTCTGACATGCATATACTTCAGAAACCTTCATTGGAAGGTAGTGAAGTTGTTCCTCAGCTGCAAGAGTTTCACTTATCTCTTTGTAACGCCCCCCCCCACCCCCCCCACCCCGCAACCAAAAATCTGCTTTCTATTATGAGACATTGGTTTTCATTTTCTATGAATTTTATACAATCAGAAGAGTCAAACAGAATATCTTTCTTTGGTCTGGTTTTCTGTCACTCAGTTTAATTATCTTGAGTGATAGTCATGCGGCTGAGTGTATCAGCACTTTAGTCCTTTCTATGCTAATGAGTGTATTACATTGAATAAACTTTGTAATTTATGTATACATTCACCTCATCCAGATAGAGGAAAAAGGAGGGATTTGGATGAGGAAGGGACACTGGGACAATGTTAGAGGATGGCGAAGGGTGTGGCTCTGTGTTCTATTATGAATGAAACCCAATCATTAACAGTTTTGTAAAACATGGTGCCTAAAGTTAAATTTTAAAAGATAGGCCCAGCAAACTCTGAGAAAATGACTTTGATGTGTACTACCTTTTAAAATTTCTTTTTTCTATAATAAAGATTTTTAATAATATGTATCATGTTTATTTCTATACATATTTAAAAATGAATTTGAATATGTAAATTAAAAGGCTCTATTGACCCAGAAAGTAAATTGTCATGACTGTGTTTTATGATTTATTTAGGAACAAACATAGAGAGAGGAAATCCAACTATAGATCCCACTGTGTCTGAGTGATGTTAAAAGAATTTACCAGGAATGTGAGTTGGTTTACGCAAGACCAAAGTAAATGTAGTAAGAGTGAATACACTGGTGAGATTGACAGAGTGGAGGTTTCCAGGGAGAGAGAGAGAGACAGAGACAGAGACAGAGAGAGACAGAGACAGAGAGACAGGGTTAATAAGTCTAGCCATTTTTTATTGTGTCGTTGAGCTGCTTAGATGGGAAGTTTCTGCTTTCTAAGATTCATTAATCCCAGGAAGTGTATGAGCAGATATGTAGCCAACTCTGGGAGAAGAGTCAGTTGTACTTAAAATATTCTGAGCCAATCATGAGAAATAAGTGAGATGTATAGATAAGTGAGATTGTATAAAAACAATCTGAGGGCCTGGAGAGACAGTATAACAGACAGGCTGTTTGCCTTGCACATGACTGATCCTGGTTAGCTCCCTGGCACCTCAGATGGTCCCTTGCATAGAGCCAGGAGTGATCCCTGAGTATAGAGCTAGGTGCAATTCCTTCATACCACTGGGTGTGGCTACACCCTCTTCTCCAAAAAAATGATGATGATAATAACAACAACAATAATAATTGTTATAATTTGAGCCTGTTCCAGGATGAAAGAGGCTGGACCAATCTAGGAACTGGGCAGCAGAATTTAGCAATAGTGGGGCCTCTTGAGTTTCCTGGGCACAGTTGAATATGTGCTAGCATAATCTTAAAACAACGTTTTAGATCTGGGAATTAAGCTAGGCATCTTTTAGGGGCTTTGATAACTAAAGGAAACTAAAATTCTAATTTTTGCTTATCCATAGTATTAATGAAATCTAGGTGTTTTTTTTCCAATTTGACATCTTATGAACAGTAATTTATCTGATAAAAATAGATTAGATAAATATTAACATGACAACACTGGCCCTACAAAACAATCACCAGCATGATCATCCGTTGATCGTCAAATTTCTCAAGCTGTCTCAGTAACGTCTCCATTTGTCCTAGCCCTGAGATTTTAGGAGCCTCGATGCTGCATTGGAGGCTCTTTCAGGGTCAGGGGAGTGAGACGCAGCATTGCTACTGGTTTTGGCATATGAATACACCATGGAGAGTTTGTGAGGCTCTCCCATGTGGGCAGCAAACTCTCAGTAGCTTGCCAGGTTCTCCCAGAGGGGGAAGTAGGCTATAAGATGTCTGGGAGCTTGGTTTTATAGTCTCTGGATGTTGGCCATTGGTGAGATTACACAGCATTGGGGGGAGTCCCTGGGTGTGACCGCCTAGCTACTGGACAATGGGAAATCTGGGTGGAAGAGGCCCAGTCCCAATCTGAGCAGGCTTGGAGGTCTCAGCCCTGGATCCCACACACCTGGGTTCCTCTGCCGGTACCTTCATGTGTGAGGTTCAACTGAACGTGTGGAGAGGGGCCTTGAGCATGGCTGTGGCTAGGCTCCGGAGGTCTTCGGCCTTGGGAGCTCTGCTCGGGGCTGGGAGGGAAGCTGGAGCTCATCTCCTCAGAGGGGCCCCAGGGAAGACAGCCAGGCATTTGGGCAAGAGACTCTCAATAAAACAATACAATAGAAAAAGAATAATTACACTAACACTTAAATCATCTGTTTTCCCCTAACATCTTTTATTTACTTTTTTTTTTTGGGGACCACACCAAACAATGCTCATTGCTTGTTTCTGACCCTGAGTTCCAGGGTCACTCCTGAAGTGCTCAGGGGACCATAGGAAGTGCTGGGGATTTGAACAAGTGTCCAAGGGATGCATGATGACTACCTGAACTGCTGTACAATCAATTCAATCTCTTTCACATCTTTTAAAGCATTTGGCCATCTCAGTTCACAGTTTGAGAGAATGAAATTAATTTTTGTTGGAGAGTGGGAAGTAGTAAGATTAAAAAGAAAGGACACACACACACACACACACACACACACACACGAGTGCCTAAAATCCGCTTAGGAAACTAAAGGACTTGGCCTATTAATTTGGGTAATTGCCCAGATTAAAATTAGAATAATAAGCTGCTGTTTTTTAACCTGAATGAACTATTTCTCATGTTTCATATTTTAGAATTTTAGCACCCTTTTGGAAGACTTCCATATCTCTAATTAGCTGTAAATAACACACACACACACACACACACACACACACACACACACACACACACACACACCTGCTTCCTGCAGAGGGTTTGAATTGGAAAATATTGATTAGCAATTACTAGCCAGGAGATGGGAAAGAATCATTGAATTTACAAGTTCACCTTTTTAAAAACTGACCTTAAGAACTCCCAGGTATGGTGCCCATGGAGCTACATCAAAGGCTACATGTCAAAAATCCCAAAATGTTAAGTAATTTATGGTTATTACAAAGCTTTTGAACAAAAGGAAATCTGTATCACTGGATGCTTTTCCATTTGTGAGTTTTTCAGTGGAAATAGACAACACAGGAAAAGAATACGCAATAGACAACTTTCCCCATTGACTTTCTTGGGCATAAATGAATATATAAGATGGTTCATTTTATAGAATTTTCAGCATTACAGTAATAGTCAAAACATCTAATTGGAAGCATGTAATTAAGATTTTTGTTGGTTTTGAATTTTTTAAAAAAGACAATTTTCAAAAAATTAAAAAATGTAATTTATATTGGTAGACTTTACTGATTTGATTAGGTTGAAGATAGTCTCATGAAAACTGATAGTCATAAAAAATAGTAAATAGTATATGTTTATACTTTCAAATTATTTTCTCTTTTTTTTTTTTTTTTTTTGCTGCGGTGAGTATTGAATCCAGAACCCCACAAAGCAAGGGCTCAAATGGTCTGCAACATCCCTGTCCCTAAAAATCACATTATTTTTCCTTAAAGACTCACTCATTTCTTATCTTTTATTACTGGTAACTGATGGATTTATTTTTCTAGTACTACCAAGAAACACCAAAGGACTCATCCAACTCTCAGGCTACATGCTGTTCCTTTCCTTAATTGCTTTCACATAATGTCCAAGTCTGAGCATTTGCACTTTAACACATGCTTGATAAACTCTGCCAGACCGAGGACTCTTGCCTCTTACATTCCTCCGCCTGTGAAGCTTGTTTTTTCTGCTTCACATGCCTGAAGGGTCAAAGGTCACCCCTTTCAGCTGCAGATGAGGTCATTCTCGCTGATGATCTGCAGCTGATCACAATAAAATCCGGGTCTCCCCTGTGACTGGTCCTCCCCATGTAGGAGCAGTGATGTCATCTCTGGTGAGACAGGAGGAAACATGTAGCTTATTTTAAATTGAACTACATAAATTTTTCTTCTGACTTCAGTGCAAACTTCTATTTATTTTAGCCCAAGGACTAGTTTGCTCATCATTTCAAACGAAACAAGATAAATGCAATAAAGGGGAGCATATATCTTACACGCATTCACATATCGTAGGTCGAGCCTGGAAAAAAGTGATAATTTTTCTTTGTCAAAATTGAAAATTGACAATCTCTTATGGTTTATTGTATACATCCAGAGCACTTAATGAGAAATGTAAATGTTCTTTTCCTGGGTTTTAGAGAGGAGCAATCCTTGAACTGGAATTCCAACTCTGTCCTTTTACTAGCTGGCTGAGATTAATTTTTTTTTTTTTGAGAGAGTGGTCATACCCGTTGATGCTCAGAGCCTTTTCCTGGCTCTGCCCCTGGGAATCGCTCCTGGTGGTGCAAGGAGAGTCACATGGGGAGCCAACAGGACTTGGTGGCTTGCAAAGCAAATGCCTTACCCACTGTACTAGTTCTCTAAAACTTCCTTTTTTTTTTTTTTTTGGCTTTTTGGGATCACACCCGGTGATGCACAGGGGTTACTCCTGGCTCGTGCACTCAGGAATTACTCCTGGTGGTGCTCAGGGGACCATATGGGATGCTGGGAATCGAACCCAGTATCTGCCGCGTGCAAGGCAAACGCCCTACCGGCTGTATCATTGTTCCAGCCCCTCTCTAAAACTTCTTAACAACACTTCACTTACTTTTACAAGGAAGAAAGTAGTACATACTTCCCAGTATTTAATTTAACATTTGTAATGTTTTTACAGGATTATTTGTATAGCTATATATGTTGTAGGTTTATGAACAAATTGAAAAAAATCAAGACTTTCTTGTTCAGGTTTATTAAAGATATCAAGATAGTAACAGCAGAGCTAGGAAACCAATTGTAGGACCTAAGTGTGGGGTCCTGTGACTGCCTTCTTACCAGACACTATCTCAGTACGTGCCTTAGCAGGGATATGAGAACAGTAATGAAGCACACTAACATTTCTTTCGTGAAGTGGATGCTCTTCTTCATGCCAAGTGGTATGTATAAAAAAAAAATGTATGTTTAGGTCAGATTCACCATGAAATGAGTGTAACATAAACATATTACAAATGAAATGGTGTGTATATGTATTTGAAGTTGTGAATTCCAGACAAAGAGTTTGTGTTTTTCCAGGTAAATCACACATTTGGGCCTTTATGTGAGAGATCTAACAACCAGTTAGAGAACACTGAAGCCAGAGGGAACTGAGTTGTGATTAGGGTTTTTGCTTTGTTTTGTTTTTCCAAACTTGAAGGTGTTCAAAACTTATGCCTGGCTCTGCACTCAGAGATCACTCCTGTCAGGTTCAGAGAACCATATGGAGGGCTGGGGATGGAACCCAGGTTGGTTGTGTGCAAGGCACGTGCCTCACCTGCTATATTGTGACTTCGATCCACATTAATTGTGAGACATTAGGCTGACAAATAAAAGACAAATAAAAGGTTGTCCCTTAGCTAAGGGAAGAAGGAGCTTAGCCTGGGGCAGAGAAGGAATGGGAGGGCAACAAAGATTGTTCTTTATTGCTGGTTGTAGTGGATAGCTGGAGTGATAGCACAGTGGTTGGGCATTTGCCTTTCACATGGCCGACCCGAGTTCGATTCCTCCATTCCTCCGCCCCTCTTGGAGAGCCCGGCAAGCTACTGAGAGTATGGAGCCCGCGAGGCAGAGCCTGGCAAGCTACCTGTGCCTATTGGATCTGCCAAAAACAGTAACAATAAGTCTCTCAATGAGAGACGTTACTGGTGCCCGCTTGAAAAAATTGATGAGCAACGGGATGACAGTGACACTGACAGTGGATAGCAGGTTTCTAAACATCAGTGAGAAAACAACAGCTCCCCTCCTACCCATTTGGAATCCCACCTTTACATGACTTCCTCTAAAGGAATTGCCCCTTGAGCACCAAAGAATATGGCACAAACCTCACAAACAAGCAAAAAACCTAAATTTCAAATAACAACAGTCTTATCATTATGGTGTTAATATCTGTGATACTGATATATTTTCTTTATGAATATTCTCAAAATGCAGACTATTCTTAGGAACAGTAATCTGGTGTTAATATCTGTGATACTGTTATATTTTCTTTATGAATATTCTCAAAATGCAGACTATACTTAGGAACAGTAATCTCCTGCTGCTCAAGCATATGACCCTGGTAGTTTGAGTTTATGGATAAAAATTGGAACCATTTATTGAAATTTGCCATTTTAGTGAACAGGGAATTGCTAATCATGAATAGTAGGGGGTCAGGTGTTCCTGTTAGTATCCGTGATTTATTTATAAGAGATGTACACAGCCACACACACACATGCACACAAAATCCTACAATAACTCAAGCAGTTTTAATGAAAAAATTAAATATGATCAATATATACTTAAATATTTGAAATATATGAATCTCAAAATTCATAAACAAATAATATTCTTTTTATTTTTTATTTTATTTTTTATTATTTTTGTTGTTGTTGTTTTGGCTTTTTTGGGGGGTCACACCTGGCGATGCACAGGGTTTACTCCTGGCTCTATACTGAGGAATTGCTCCTGGTGGTGCTCAGGGGACCATGTGGGATGCTGGGAATTGAATCCAGGTCGGTCTCGTGCAAGGCAAATGCCCTACCTGATGTTCTATCACTCCGGCCCCTCATGTCCTTCTAAATATTAATTTATATTGTTTTAATTTCCATAGTATGCATATATTATTAATATACACATTATCAGGATATTAAATAGGTGAGCAGATTGTTAAAAATTTACAAGATAGAGTTTTAGTAGTATATTGGAAAACTAGAAATGAATAAAAATAGATGCAGAAAACACATGCACCAGAAAAAAAAGTACTGGTTTTAAACATTCTTAGAGAATAAGGAAGAAGAGAGTTGCTGGAATTGTCCTAGTAGAACTCAAGTCTATGGAATCATTTCAGGCACGTTGGGATTGAAAAAATTAAGGGCAGGACCTCTATTCCACTCATGTGCTTCCTAAAAAATGAGGCAGTCTAAGAAAGAAAGCACGACCCACTCCAATTATTTTTCACAAGCTTCATGTGCAACTGTGTAATCATTCAATAGAAACTCAAAGTAGGAGAGCACCTCATTATAGTTGGGTCCCACCTATACATTTCTAATGAGAACAACTAGATTATTAGAATGAATGAGACTATTCAGATATATGCATATTTACTTAAAATCTCTCAATACCAGGTACAAAATATTTGAACTTAAGGCATTTATTTAGCAAGCAGACATGAACACAAAAAATATGTCCATGAAGATCAATAAAGTGTTGATTTATTTGATCAAAACTGCAGCTTACTAATTTTCCTGTGTAAGAGGAGCTTGGATCAATTGCAAATTCTAAAATAACACTATAAGTGTCAGTAAGATACCTTATAAATTATATCAACAGCAAAATATAGGTTTTAAAAACAGTTAATATTTTTATAAAATAATAACTTTTTGTCACAAAGTGCCCATGAACATAGGAATGAAGTTTCCTATGTCTCTACTATATATACACCTATTACATTTTATCCTTACTTCCCCTGGAGAGGCTCTGGTTGGTAATTTCTATAACTGTTGCATCCCATCTATACTTGCTCACTTATTCTGACAATTTTCTTTAAGTTATTTTCAAAAAAATTAGAAAAGCCATCGGGAATCAAGAGAATCAAACCAGCCATCCACCAATCAAATAAGCCCTCATCCCTTAAATATAAAGTCTGTTTAAATATAAATATAAAGAATCTTACAAGATTTTTATCCGTACTCTATACTGTGTTCCATCTATTTCTTGTGGTCGTGCCTTTCGGTGGACACCACTAGGCACTTTTGCTCTTATCTACCTGAAAGAATAACAGAGTTCTCATATACAATATCAGTGCTTTTTTAAAAAATGGGAAATGTGTCAACCTGTAACTTTCTCCCCAATACTGGGAAGAATAATACAGGGGCTAAAGCACCTGCCTTGCATGAGCATTAGCCATTGCCTGGCGCAGTCCCTGGCACTGTTCAGAAGTGATGTCTGAACACAGAGCCAGGAAGAGCCCTTCATCACCAATGGAAGTGGCACAAATCCCACAAACAAAAAATCCCAATCCAGGGAAAGAAAAAGCCGAGAGAGAAAAACCTTTCCCCTCCCGTGTCGGCATGGTGCTATAGCTTAGTTCACAGTCTAGAGGCATTTCTGCAAGAAGCTGCTGGTGCCAAAAGTAGTGGGCCTCCAGGATCATCAGCATTCAGCAATGGAGGGTCCTCTATCAGTTATTTTATCTGTGAGATTTCCCTAAGACCATCTTATCTTTCTTTAATTAGAAAGTTTAAAATTCTGATGATAAGCCATGCATAAAATTTAAAAGTATTTTGAGGGTTTTAAAGTTTTCCTGGATGAAACCTTCTAGTCTTATCACCATGGACTTAACTTTGAATTCTGTCAGCCTCTCTGAAGCACAGTACAGAGATTTTAAGAATTACACCACATCTGCCTACATCAAAAACCAAGAAAAGTATCAAATAAACCATCTAACTTTAGATCTTAAAAAAGTAGAAAAAGAAGAACAAGCAAAACCTAAAATTAGAAGGAAAAAGATAGCAGTAATCAGAGAGAAAATAAATCAGATAGGGACTAAAAAGACAATAGAAAATTTTAATGAAATAAGTAATTTATCGGCATAAATTAAATGAAATAATCAAGCCTTGCCAAAAAAAAATTCAAATACATAATATCATAACTATTAATGTTATAGCAGAAACATATAGCAGAAAAGTAGAAATTATTATAAAATATTACTATAAAATTATATATCAACTAATTAAAAAAACAGTGAATTCCTATAAGCATGCAATCCACCAAGACTTAATTATACACACCAAAATTAGGAAACCTATACAGAAAAATTATTAGTAAAGAGATCAAATTAGTAATTAAAAATCTTCCAACAAATAAAAGTCCATGACCAGATGGATTTACATATGGATGTTTATCTAACATTTTATGAAAAATTAATACCAAGTTTTTCAAACACTTGATAAAAAATACAAGGGAGGGAATATTTCCAAACTCATTCTATGAAATAACTTGATAATAAAATGTGATAAGAATGTGATAAGGAAAGAAAATAATAGGTCATTATTTCTCACAAATATATGCAAAAATACTCAAAAAAGCAAAGTAAATTTAAATTCAGTAATCTAGTAAAAACGATTATAAACCATGTTCAAAGGAGATTTATTACTAGGATACAATTATAGTTTACCATCAAAAGTCAATCAAAATGATATACCAAATTAACAAAATAAAGTATACATGATGTGATCATCTCAACAGATGCAGAAAAAGCATTTGATAAATTTCAATATACATTCATGATAAAAATTCTCAGCAAAGTGGGTATAGAGGGATGCATTGCAAGATAATTAAGGTGACAAATCATAGTGACATTTATGTTGAGTGAAAGTTTTCATTTTTTTTTTTAAGATTAGCGGTGAGAAAAAGGATACCAATTTTTTCTTGGCAATTTAATTCAACATCATATTGGAAGTCTCTAGAGCCAAGAACTGAGAATATTTGGCTCCTCCATGTCCTTGAAGGTCCAGCCTGATTTTACAAGCACTTGCCCATATTTTCCTTCACCTAGACCCTGCAAACCTATCTAGGTCCCTGCCCTCCTCATCCCTGACCACAGCCTTCCTGTGTTTTTCCTGAGCCCAAAGGCGTCTCTGTGTGTCAGTGTATTGCCACCAGCTGCATCAAGCCTGTGCTCCTGATGGTTACTTCTTGCTTGTCCAGTGACTGCAGACTAGGTAAGGTCTGGGAAATCAGTAACTTCTCCGTCATCTTGTGGACTTCAGCCTTACCTTCTGCTGGGTTCTGCCCAACCTTAGGAAGGAGTTTCTCCTAGTTTCTCCTAAAATTGGTCTTGTTCTAAAAGTCTCTCTCTCTCTCTTTCCTCTTGAGTACCTTATATAGTTCACTGTATGACTGTCATCCTGTTGCTATCAATTTGCTTGAGCAGGCACAAGTAACGTCTCCATTTTGACTTGTTGTTACTATTTTTGGCATATCGAATATGCCACGGGTAGCTTGCCAGGCTCTGCTGTGCGGGCGAGATACTCCTGGTAGCTTGCCGGGCTCTCCGAGAGGGACAGAGGAATCGAACCCAAGTCGGCTTCGTGCAAGGCAAACACCCTAACCGCTGTGCTGTTGCTCCAGCCCATATGGTTAAAATTATCTTTCTACTATTCTACTATTATCTTTCAACTAATTACTCTTCCTACTCTTCATTCATAGTTTAATACTTCATATTAAATTTTCCCTGTACAAGTCACTATAGTGCTGCCTCTTGATCAGACCTAAATACAACAAAACAGAGTCTATGGAATGAGTTTTATTCAACCATCCCCCCCTAAAGACCTTTCCATATGAAAAGCTCTTTCATTTACCTTTTTTTTCTCTTTTTCTCTCCCACTTTGTTTTTCTACAGCCCGATTGTCCCCACTTCTCTTTTTCCTCTCAGTGCTGCAGATGCCTATGATGTAGGCAGGCAGGTGGGGAGGGGGATCCTTGACAATGAACTTCAGGTAAATTTCAAAAAGTGAGGACTAAGTCAACACCATCAGAACCCATGCAGGGTTGGACACTGAGGCTCCCTGTTGACAAGGGTCTAGCAACAGACCTTCAAAGCACGACATATTGGAAAGGTCCTCAAAACCCAGTTTTGGAAAACCAGGTTGCCTATACCTGTCTACTCTGGGCATAGAACTCTATAGCACTTACTGCCTCCTATTCTGAGAGCCCCTGCAGCCCAGCACTCTGGATGCGCCTGGATTTGTCCTTTAAGAGGCTCACTCCATTCCTAAGAGCTGCCTCCACCCTGAATTGGAGTGTGGTACTCTTCCACTTCTCTCTGGAGAAGACCGCCTTCACTTAGAACTTCTCTTCTTTCTCCTCCCTTGTATTTCCTTAAAAAATTTTCTTTGTTCCACTCTTTTCTATTCTTTTCTTTTTTTTGCTTTTTTTGGGTCACACCCGGCGATGCACAGGGGTTACTCCTGGCTCTACACTCAGGAATTACTCCTGGCGGTGCTCGGGTGACTGTATGGGATGCTGGGAATCGAACTCCAGTCGTCTGTGTGCAAGGTAAACGCCCTAACCACTGTGCTATCTCTCCAGGCCCCAATTCTCCTCTTTTTCCTGCTAAAATTATTTTCTGTGAGAACAGACAAGTCTGGCAAATTAGTCTGGGTGGAGTCCAGGACTCGCTTGCTTACGCTGTGCAGAAGCTTCTGTGGGCTTTTAGGAGTCCTGACCTCTGGAACACCTCAGAGGTGAGATTGTGGTGGACCAAGCAGGAACTGGGGGCTCTCTTCTCTATGGGCCTCTGCACCCTGTCACACACAGCTGGAGAAAGTGTTACGTCAACATCTCCACCTCTGTCTGGAGGATACTTTTCTGATACTCAGCTAAAGACACCCCATTCTGCAAAAAGAGCCGTCTCCTAGCTGTAGGTAAGGGGACACGGGGGTGGGAGGGTGGGGATGGTGTAAGGTTGGTTTGTTAAGAAGCTTTTTCAGTTTCAGTGTCTCTCAAGAGAATGAAGCTGCCCTTCAGTGAGCACCATGCTATATAGCCTGGGTAATTCCACTGCAGGATACTTCCCTTCCTGAAAAGTTTCATGAATGTTTGCAGTTTTAGAAATGTTGGAAAAGAACATCACAAGGAAAGTCAGGAAAAACTACCTGACACTTAAAAATCCTGAGTTCCTGCAAGAAAATTTATGAGTACTTCTCCAGCAGAGGTTCTTATTGATTCGGGATGGCTACTAGACTCTCAATGAGAAACAGTGGATTTGTCTGAAAAAAGTTCTGTGGAGGTGGGATGGAGCTATATTACAATGGATAAGGCATTTGCCTTGCATGCAGCCAATGGGGTTCAATCCCCTGCATCTCATATATCCCTGGAGTCTGCCAGGAGTGATTCCTGAGTAATCCCTGAGCATCACCAGATAGACCCCCAAACAAATAAATAAAGTTCTAGAGAGGTGGATTTGAGAATTGTGCCTCTGTACACTTCAATTTCCTTTTCACAGGAGTTCTATAACCCAGACCCACTGGTGTCCTAATACACAACAGTTTTCAAATGACTTCTGTTTTTCTAGTCTGAAAACTTCCCACATTCTCCTTCCTGAAAAATAATTATGCTTTAGGTACAGCTTTGCAGATTCTCTGCTGTAAAGCCTTCTGTGAATGAGAAAACCTAGTAAAAATATTCCTCTTTTGCTTATTCCACAAAATAATTATGGTGAAAAAAAATGTGTGTAGAGATTCTGAACTTTTCCCCTAATACAGTATCCCCCTCTACTGGCGAGAGCCCGTAATTCCACTAAGACAGCTTGAAAAGTTAATCACCCAGGATTGTTTCTGTATTCTAGAGCACATTTGCTGCTTTCTTGCACACAATGTGCTACTTTTTAGAGATTGACAAAATTTCTAAGGAAATCATGGGCTACTTCTATTTTCTCACTTATTTAATTCTGAAATTTTTATCTTCAAGCAATGCCCTAGTATTTGGGGGAGAGAAGAGGTAATTTACCAAATGAAAGATTCTTTCCCAGAATGTGGTTATTATTATTATTATTATTGTTGTTGTTGTTGTTATTATTATTATTATTATTATTATTATTTTGCTTTTTGGGTCACACCCAGCAATGCACAGGGGTTACTCCTGGCTTTGCACTCAGGAATTACTCCTGGCGGTGCTCAGGGGCCGTATGGGATGCTGGGAATCGAACCCGGGTCGGCCGTGTGCAAGGCAAACGCCCTATCCCCTATGCTATTGCTCCAGCTCCCTAGAATGTAGTTATTTTTCAAGGAGCTGAGCTAATTATGATGTAGAAGATTGATTTTCCAGTGTTTATCTCGGTGACTCTTCTCTCAGTCTTTCCAGAGAATCAACAATATGGCCTCCAGCTTTGAGAAATGATCAGTACATTGTTTCAGGTTCAATTGATTCTAATAAGATACTGAGGACAAGACTTGAGGCTATTCAATCACTTATTGATTTTTGCCTTCTGAGGAAGGTAAGGACAGGCAGATTTGCAGGAAGTGGGTTGTTCTAGTGACAATGTGGGAAAGCCAGAGACATCTTCTTAGGCTTAAAGAGGATCATTGAACCCTAAAAACTTATGTTTTAAAGCTAATGTGGTTTTTCATTGACATATGACACAATGCAACAGTAATAAATAAATATAAAGAAAGAAAAAATATGGATTTGACATTTAGCTTAGTCTCATCTCAACATTTTGATGACAGCAAAATGGAATAAATAAAGCAAGGCACTTACAGGAGGTTTTCAGAGTGCTATTTCCTGATCGCTACTGCCATGCCAAATGGCCTTACGTCACGTACATAAATGCTTGTATATCCTTATAGTACATGGGAAATTATTTCAAATGCAGCTCCAATGCATTTTTTTCTTTTTATACAAATAGTTTTATTACAAATTTGCATTTTTAAAGAAATATACATTTAAGGAAATTACATAAAAGGCCTTGTAGTCTTTAAAATATTTTGAGGTTTTTTCCAGATTCTGGCTATTGTAAACAGTGCTGCGATGAACATACATGTGCAGATGTTGTTTCGATTGTACTTTTTTGCCTCTCTGGGATATATTCCCAGCAGTGGTATTGCTGGGTCAAATGGGAATTCAATATCTAATTTTTTGAGAGTCGTCCAAATTGTTTTCCAGAAGGGCTGAACCAGTCGGCATTCCCACCAGCAGTGAAGAAGGGTCCCTTTCTCCCCACATCCTCTCCAACAGCGGTTGCTTTTGTTCTTTTGGAACGGATGACTGGTTGAGGAAACTTTGGTACATCTATACAATGGAATACTATGCAGCTGTTAGAAAAAAGGAGGTCAAGAATTTTGTAGTCAAGTGGATGGGTATGAAAAGTTTCATGCTGAGTGAAATGAGTCAGAAAGAGAGAGACAGACATAGAAAGATTGCACTCATCTATGGTATATAGAATAACAGAGTGGGAGACTAACACTCAAGAACTGTAGAAATAAGTACCAGGAGGTTGACTCCATGGCTTCGAGGCTGGCCTCACGTTCCGGGGAAAGGTCAACTCAGAGAAGCGATCACCAACTACATTGTAGTCGAAGGCCGTGTGGGGGAAGGGAGTTGCGGGCTGAATGAGGGCTAGAGACTGAGCACAGCGGCCACTCAACACCTTTATTGCAAAGCACAACAGCTAATTAGAGAGAGAAAACAGAAGGGAATGCCTTGCCACAGTGGCAGGGTGGGGTGGGGGGGAGATGGGATTGGGGAGGGTGGGAGGGACACTGGGTTTACGGGTGGTGGAGAATGGGCACTGGTGAAGGGATGGGTTCCAAACTTTGTATGAGGGAAGTATAAGCACAAAAGTGTATAAATCTGTAACTGTACCCTCACGGTGATTCTCTAATTAAAAATAAATAAATTAAAAAAAAAATAAAATATTTTGAGGACCTTTAGTGAAATGTCATTTCAGGCATAGTGGTTCACTTCTGCCCTCCTGTGACCCACCATCCCGCTGATATCTGCGCACAGTTCCTGAGAACCCACCTCAGCCACCTGCAAGCTCTTACAGGGAAGCCACCAACGTCCAGTTCCAAGAAGGTATTTCCCACCAGGCTGCAGAGAGAGGGACCCTCCCGGATGAAGGTCTTCCCACGGTGGAGCTCATGAAGTCAAATCACTCAGTTTGTGGTTACTGTGTAACCCCCTGAAGATACTTAATACAGAATAAAACAATAAACCCCAAGGACATGGCTTTGCCATGACAGGTACCATTGACACAAAGTTTAGTTTTGGCAATATACGGTTTTTCATTTAGAGGTGAACAAGGAATACTAATGTTTCCCATTCTAAACCCTAGAGCTGAGATTCTAGATTAACAAGAGAAACTGTGTCAGCTTTGTCCAATACATTTTGACAGCTTGGTGTGTCCATCACTCCTGCCCCCAACCCTACCCCCTACCCCCCGCTTTTTTTGTATGTATATTGATTGATCTGCTTCAGTGTCTCCAGCACCAGTTCGATGAGATCCCAGGACCTGCCTGCTCCCAGAGGTGACAGAGAAAAATCAAGGAAGGATCTGCGTGCTCTCTGACCTGGATGAAACACTTGTGCATAGTCCCTTAAGCCGATCAACAACAACGCTGACTTCATCATGCCCGTAGAGATTGAGGGAACCACTCCCCAGGTCTCTGTGCTCCAGACGCTTTATGTAGGTGAGTGCCTGAGAAGAGTGGGGGAACTTTTGCAATGTGTTCTCTTCACTACCAGCCTGACCATGTGACAGGCCTGCTGGACAGGTGTGGCGAGTCCTTTTGTGTTCCACCAGGTCAAGGACCTCAGCCTCCTGGAAAGGAACTGGGGAAAACCCTCGTCCTGTAGAACTTGCCTGCTTCTTATGTCTTCCACCCTGAAAATGCAGTTCCTGTGCAGTATTGGTTGGATAACAAGGCAGACACTGAGATGCTGAAACTGATTCCTATCTTTGAGGAGTTGAGTACAGCAGAGGATGTCTACATCAGCCTTGGGCCCTGCAGGCTCCTTAGCTTTCACTGCTTCTGAGCAATGGGTCCCCATAGGGGATTTTCCTACACTGTGCCAATGATCAGCCTGACAGACAAACTGGAAACTGGAGTATCTCGCCAAATCAGGCATGGAAACAGAAGTTCCTGGAAAGCTCTAGAACAGGTGAGATGTAGAATGTACAAGCATCAGATAAAGGATACCTAGAGATAGCTACCTGTTCCCTGAGTTGGGTTCCCAAGGTGGATGAGTGTGTGTGTGTGTGTGTGTGTGTGTGTGTGTGTGTGTGTGTGTGTGTGTGTGTGTGTGTGAGACTTTGAACCATAGCCCTGGGATATAAATGTTTCTGTTTGGGATAGAAGCTGAAAGATCAACACTTTCCTGAGGTTGTGGGTTGTTCTGTCTCCTGTCTAGTTATCCTAAGAGGCACTGTGCTCTTGCGGGATGAAGACTATTGAAGGCCTTGTTGTCTCTTTCACCTGAACTTTCAGCTGTGTTGCAAAGCTTCCGCCAAGGAGAGAGGAAGGGCCAGAGGCTGCCTCCAGGTGCCCTAGGCACACACTTTACTGAAATCTTTCTCCAGCCAGCTGCGCAGGCAGAAAGATGATGTTCCTGGGAAGAGGAAAACTTGTTTCTTCAACTGGCTGACTATCCCCAGATTCACCAAGCCCTGTGGCCCAAGGGCTGTGCCTTCCCCCAGCCCAGGTGCTGGGCTCTTTCTGTGTCTTCCCAAGACTTGGTACCAGGCCCACTTTTCTTATCACCTACCCATAGTCTTCACCAAGTGGGGAAGGTGGTCCTCTCCCTGACCTGGACAGATGACTGGTTTTCGTTCTTTTGACTCTTTAAAAATTGTCATTCTAAAGACAAATAAAAACAAACAAAACCCAGGATCACACGCAGGTCAGCCATGTGCAAGGCAAATGATCTACCTGCTTTACTATCACTCTGGCCCCCCAAATACTTTTTAGACAAATGTTAGTGATTCAAAAAAGGTCACTCATAAAGGGAAAATGAAAAGGTGCTAAATATTTTATTCCACGAATTAGTCAATAATGAAAGAACAAGGTAGATGTTCTGTAATTAGTTCAAAGGAGAATTTGAAGGTACAGACTCATTGTAAGTCAGGAATATTGAAATGAATGTAAAAATAAAGGCAAAATAGTTTTTCCACAGGAGAGTAAAGGAAATTAATAGACTCTTTACTGTAGAGCACACAAATTTGCATGTATATAGACAAGATCTACTTCGCATGTCCCTCCTTAGCTTAAATTTACACATTTGCAAGAGCCCTTAAGGAAAAAACTAGAATTCAGAAAATATTGATTGTTCTCTAGAACTTAAATATCTCTGTTCTATTTTTGTTTAGATTCAGAAAATCCTTGTTTATTTATTTACTTTTTATTTGATTTCCAAGTTCTTGAGTCCACCCCCCATTTCTTTTGTGGTTAATTTCTATTTTGAAAGCATTGGTGGTCTGAAAGGGTAGTTGTTGTGAATATACTATAGATTTTATGGATATACATCTTATGACTCAGTGTGTGTTCTATCTTAAAGAATGTCCTGTGTATACTGGAGAAGAATGTGGACTCGGCTTTTGGTGGATCAAGGACCAAAGTTATGTCTGATAGAATGATCTCTTCTGTCCTTATGTCTGGTAGAATGATCTCTTCTATGTCCTTCAAGGCCTTAACAAGTTTTTATCTAGTTAAACTATCCAGCAGTAGTAGAGGAGTGTAAAATCTCCTTCTACACCGTGTTGCTGTCAATATTTTTCTTAATGTCTTTTAGTAGTCATTTTAAAATAATCATGCTGGTCCATTACTAGGTAGATGTATGTTTAAGAGCGTGAGTTCTAGACATATTGATCTTTTTCTTTTTTTTCCCGCTTTTTGGGTCACACCCGGCGATGCACAGGGGTTACTCCTGGTTCTACACTCAGGAATTACTCCTGGCGGGGCTCAGGGGACCATATGGGATGCTGGGATTCGAACCTGCGTCAGCCATGTGCAAGGCAAACGCCCTACCCGCTGTGCTATCACTCCAGCCCAGATATATTGATCTTTTGGTCACTAAGAAGTGACTTACCCTGGGCTGGACCAACAGCACAGTGGGTAGGGCGTTTGCCTTGCATGCGGCCGATTTGGTTCGATTCCCAGCATCCCATATGGTCCCCTGAGCACCACCAGGGGTAATTCCTGAGCCAGGAGTAACCCCTGTGCATCAGCAGATGTGACCCTCCCAAAAAATAAAAGTGACTAACCCTATACTGTATAGTCTCATAAAAATTTATTTGAAGCCTATGTTCTCTGATTTTAGTATGGCCACCCCTATCTTTTTAAGGGAATTGCTTGCCTGTAAGATTATTTTCTAGCCATTGACTCTATGTTTGTGTTTACCCTAAATGTTCAGATGTATCTTTTGGAGGAAGTAGAAAATTGGGTTCAGTTTTTGGACCTATTCTGCCAATCTGTGTCTCTTAATTTGTGAGTTCAGACCATAAATACTGATTGAGATTACTGAGATGAAGCTGTTTATGCCATCATTTTGTAGAAGTTACACATGTTTGTGAAATTGGCCCTTCTTTTTTTTTTTTAATGCACAAATGGAGTTTATTAAGCCAGCTAGCTGGGGTCAAGCTTCTAGGCATGCAGGCCCAAGCAAGACCCTGTATCAAAGAAAGCTTCAAATCTTATAGTTGCTGTTTGCATCACTGTTCGCACTTCTATGGGTTTTCACATTTCAGAGAAAAAAAATAAGCTTATGACTTCTGCAACTAGGTCACCCAGAGGTGCCATCTCACTTATCCCAGGATGTTCTAGCAGTTTCTCATCCCTCTTCTCGGCCCCAGATATCCTAGAAAGAGCGATCACAAAAGCACGCTTGCTCTTGCTTCTCCTTCCTGCACAGATGGTCCGGAAGGGTGCGTGTGGGTATCTGTCACCACGGGCTGGGGGCTTCTCTGGACTTGGCTCCCCCAGAGCCAACATGACCACACCTACATGTAAGCCCCAACCCCTCATGTTTTGGGATTTAACGAAGACTGTAAAAATGGACTGGGGGAGCCAGAAGGGGATGCAGAAAGAGAATGAAGTAGCATGGGAAGGAAGAAGTAGGAGGAGAATCAGAAGAGAATGGAGATGGGAATGGAATAAACTGCAACTGACACCAATCAGCTTGGCCCTCCTTCCTTCCTTCCTTCCTTCCTTCCTTCCTTCCTTCCTTCCTTCCTTCCTTCCTTCCTTCCTTCCTTCCTTCCTTCCTTCCTTCCTTCCTTCCTTCCTTCCTTCCTTCCTTCCTTCCTTCCTTCCTTCCTTCCTTCCTTCCTTCCTTCCTTCCTTCCTTCCTTCCTTCCTTCCTTCCTTCCTTCCTTCCTTCGTCTGCCCATCGCCGTCAGCCTCTCCGGGCTGGGGGAAGCGACTGAAGACCACCAAACCTGGAAATTTGCCCTTCTTTTTAAAGAAACTCCTGTAACACTTCTTGAAAAACAGGTTCTGAGGTTTCCAGATTCCTCAGCTGTTGCTTGTCCATGAAACTTTGTATCAGTCCTTCAAATCTGAATGATGATCTAGCTGACTAGATAGATCTAGTGTGGTGTGGTAAAGGCGTCCACTGCATTGATTTTTAATTTTTACTAGATATCTTTTACTGCATGTAGAGTCTCATTGGATAGACCTACTGGGATTCTTATGGGAGCTCCTTTGCATATAAGTTCCTTATTTAATCTTTGTATTTTCTATATTCAATTTTTATCTTGGATTTTATCATTCTGATGAGACTCTTTGGATGTCTTTAATCTGGATGCATGCAGTCCTCAACTCTGGGGAATTCTTTTTATTTATTTATTTATTTATTTATTTATTTATTTATTTATTTATTTATATATTTAAATTAAATGACTGAGAGATACACAGATACAAAGTTCTTCGTGGTCAGATTTCAGTCACATAATGTTCCAACACTCGTCCTTCCACCAGTGCACATTTCCCACCACTAATGTCCCTAGTCTCCTTTGTGTTTTTTTTACCTATTTACAGCACATAGTTCTTATCCAGGGGTATCATAGTGGTCCCTTTGCTATAACTCTGGGAAATTTTTATCTATGATTTGTTTGATTAGTGGTTTTCATGGAAGTCACCCTCTTATTCCTTAGGGGAGCGGATGGTTCTTTTCTTAGTCATTTTGAATTTATATCATAGATCTCCAGTGTGCTGTTAATTTCTTTCAATTTTTTCCCATCTTCTGTTTTTCCCTAGTGGTTTACTTATCTCATTTTTGAGCTCAGCACCTTTGTCCTCAGCTGCTATTACCCTGCTGCTGGAATCTTCTCTTGAGTTTTCCATTTCACTTACCATACATGCCAGTTCTGTCACTTAGGGTTGTAGTTTTCTCATTTCTTCTCGATGCATTCTTATGTTTTATTATTACCCATACCATGATTTATTTGAGCTCATTAAACACCCTCATTATTGTGTCACTATGTCATTGTGTGAGAGGTCATAGAGCTGGTTGATACTGGTATTATTATGCTTTATTTTCTTCACTTGTTGAACTTTCTGGATCTGTATGAGGCCTTCTAACTCTGTCTACTGTGCTCTTTGTAGTTCAACCCCATGGGAACTCTCTGATGAATTAGGCTGAGTATTGCTCTTTTCCTTTCCTGCTGGTCCTCATCCAAAAGCAGAGGGTTAAGTGTGTTTCAGTGTGAGGTATGGTGAGTTGTGCTGGGTACAAGCAGTAAGCAGTGAGTGTAGGTATGGGTGCAGGAGATGGGTGTTGGTCTTCTGATATGACAGAGGTAGGGTGTAGAGATTCCTCGGATACAGGTGTAAGGTGAGGTAATTTGCTTCTGGTTCTGAGAAAGGTTTTCGGGGTCAGTCAGAGGATCAACTTTACCTAAGAAGTGAATGGGCAAGCAGAGGATCTAGGGTCTGGATGTAGGCTTGCAGATATGGTCAGGTGTGGAAGCCGCCAGCACACAGATGAAAGGTAATTCAATTTTTTAATAGTCAAATGTTTTGTACATAAAAATTATTTTCTGGTTGAGGCTTTGCTCTCTGGTTGAGGTTTGCTTAGAAAATAGGCAAAATCTAATGCTCACTTTGTACCTTCTACTATCTGGATAAGATTCTTGTAATTTCTTGGCACAGTGATACTGGGTAAGAATTTGTATATTATACATGGGAAAATCCATAGAGAAGGTTGGGATTTTTCTTCCAGGGAAGTTTTATTTAGTTATCTGTAACATCCACTTTTTATTTGTTCTTTAATGTTCACTTGATTCATTTAACAAAAATTTACCGATCACCTACCTATCTAATATTAGTGTAGTAATGACCTACTATTTGGAAAACAAAAGATCACA
Source organism: Sorex araneus (assembly GCF_027595985.1). Classification (NCBI taxonomy): domain Eukaryota; kingdom Metazoa; phylum Chordata; class Mammalia; order Eulipotyphla; family Soricidae; genus Sorex; species Sorex araneus. The sequence goes on along the minus strand of NC_073303.1, from coordinate 161,381,399 downwards.
TAAATTTTCTGTTCTCAAAATAATGAAAATAATGAGTATAAATATTTTGCAATAGATTCAAAGGAATAGGAAATAGCAATATACTACATCTTCTTGAAATTAAAGGTGTTCTGAATCTGAACACCTTTACTCAGTAGTTTATTAAACATTAGTCACTAATTCTATTCTGTAGGTCATCTGAAGGTGCCAAATGATAAAATGCCAGATGATAAAAAACATGGTATTCTGAGGGAATCTTCTGTGATATTTGATGTCTTAGGGAAACATTGTGCAAAACTTTGTAGGAATTCTGGTTAACTTATCTATATCTATATCTCTTTGTTGTTTTGCTTTGCTTTGTTCTTAGAATCAACAGTGCTCAGGACTTACCTCTGACTCTGCACTCAGGAATCACTCCTGGTGGGCTCAGGGAACTACCTACATGGCATAGAACCTGGATCAGGTGCATACAGGGCAAATACCCTGCCTTCTGTGCCTTCACTTTAGCTGCCATAGCTCAGCTTTTTGGTGGTGTTATGGTGCAGATAGATTTGAGGTGGGTTCCAGGTAATCTAAATATTCCAATTGGTCATTTTCCAACCTATGAGGTTTAGTCAAATAGATAATGGAAATGGTCATGCTTAGGAGTATATGAAGACATAAAAGAGTCACATTAGACAACTTCTTCTTCGATACCTTAATTGAGCCAAGCACAGGGCAGAAAAAAGCTTCATTTCTCACCGGCTGTATGATAAAGAGCATTAGACAACAGCTTAAGACAGATCACAGAGATTCAGCAATAGACCTGTGGAGCATCAAGGGGACTAGACTGCATAAAATCAGACCACAAGACCAGTGCTGAACAGGACAGAGCATCTGTCAGATACATGGGAAGAAAAGCAGAAGACTATAGCCAAATCTAAAGGGCACATACTTAACCCTGCAAAGCAAAAGCTCTGTCATCCCCAAACATCTGGTGGTTGTGTGCTAATTTTACATATGATTCTCCTCCTGAGTTGGAGTGAGACCAAATTTGCCATTACAACAGTTATTGACTAGCTTATTTCACAACTCCATAGTGATAGAAGTGAACTTATAGAAGCCTAATATTTCAAATTTTCCTGTGTATAGCTAAGAAAATCTTGTTAATGTAATGAAGTTAATCAATTTTGCTTGAATATGTAACATTCTAGAAGTTCAATTTATTTTTAAAATTTAAAATATTAAAAAATAAAATATTTTATTATAGTTTATGTAACATGGTTACAATATTGTTAATACTTATGATTTTGTTGTACAAAAGTGGCAATATCACCACCACCTAAATTCCCAAGGCCCTCCACCATTGTCTTTATGTCACCTCTAGCCTGCCTCTTCCTTTCTCCCTATTCTCTCTCCCTACTGCTGGGTAATTGCTGGTTCATGGTCCAAAACAATGGTTTGTCATTGTGTGATATGAAAGTAAAATTTAACTGGCTGCTGTATACCCTACTGGTTCCTTATTACTTACTGGGATTTCTGATGTATTCATTTTGTATTATTATTTCATTGTTATTGTTGGGTATTTTTGGCTATACTTTAAAAGGAATTGTTAGAAATTACCTCTGTCTTGGTTTGGGGGTGTATGTGTGCGTGTATGAGAAAGACAGGGTTGCTCCCAGGAATACCTGAGACATCATGTGGAGCCAGGGATAGAACTTAGGGCTCCTGCATGTGAAAAAAGCACCTTGAACTATTTTCTAAGCCTAGTAAATTCATCTTATACTAGTATGAGTCCTGATTTTTATCCTCCTTTAAAGTACATACCAATAATCCACTTGAAGTCTACTTGTCTTTTGAAGTATTTTCTCTATTCTATAGAGATAATATGATCTCTTTTTAATATAATATAATATATGATATGATATAAATTATATAATATACAATGTATTATATTATATATGATTATGTATTATATGGTATATATTATAAATATATAACATTATGTATAATAATATAATAATATAATGAACAACATAATCTCTTCCTGGGATCAGTTGTTCAAGGCTGCTGAAGAACAGCGAAGGTTTGGAGTACCCAACTGTAGAGGGTGCCATTAACATGTATGAGGTGGAGAGTTTTCCATAGTAAAGCTACTGGTTACAGGTTCTGTTCTGCCCACTCAACTCTGTCATTATTGCTTGCAAGAAGTCAAAGATTATAACAAATAGATGTGACTGTATTACCCTGAAATTTTATTTACAAAAATAGCCTCTGGTCCACAGGTAGTAGTTTGTTAATTCCTGATAAATATTAATAGCATGTCAGTGATTCCGCTTGGAAAGTTCTATATACTACGAGTATAAGTAGGCTTTGATTTTTATATTTCTCTTTCCCTTGTTCTCCTACTGCCCTCAAAAGGCACTTGATCTTATATCTTCTACAAAATTAAAAATATGTATATTTCTTTGAAAATAAAAAGAAAGGAAGGAAATTGCTAGGGAACTTTCTCTTTGACCCAATGATGACCATAAGTAAAAGAAAAAAAAACCCAAACTACCAAAACACAAAACCAAAAAACCAAGAAGTCACGCTATCTTTGTTGAACAGGAGAAGAAAAATAAATACAAAAGTAAAAATTTTATATCAATCAAACTCTTATCCCAAGAAAGACCTATTTTTTCCCTCTAATTACTTGAGAAACAACTTCTGTAAAATGCTTTACAGTTTTTAAAAGTGCTTTTTAAACAAGTAGACAAAGCAAATCATAAAGAGATAAACAATGAAATTCTACCCAAAGTTTAGCAACTGGCTAAAGACTTAAGTGGAAAAAGATCATATAGCCTCTGCCTGGAGATTTTGAGATACTTGCTCTGAAGAAAACAAGTTAGTAAGGAAGGAATATGATTACCTTGATTTTACCTAGTTGAAAAGAACATATATCAGTGCTTTGGCAGGTAACTAACTTAAACTGCCAGTCATGGGAGTGAGCTGCTTTGTACATCCAGATGGGTTAATTCTTTTTTTTTTTGATAGCAACATAATTTTTACTTATTTATTTATTTATTTTTTTAATAGCTTCTCCTTTTATTTATTTTTTTAAAAATTCTTTTATTGATTCACCATGTGGAAACTTACAAAGCTTTCAGGTTAAAGTCTCAGTTATACAATGCTCAAACACCCATCCCTTCACCAGTGCACATAATTAACCTATCGTGATTCTTGGTGGTGGAATATGTACAGACGAGTTTATTTTTTAGGTGACTGTAGCATCAGGTAAAATCTGATTGCAGTTATATATAGAACCCTGAGGGAGAACTGTTCACTTGCGCCTTTAATAAATTCCTGACCCACATTTTTTGCTTATTGTGAGCAACATAAAGTGATTAGTAACAACAAGTCTCATAATGGAGACATTACTGGTGCTCGCTCAAGCAAATCAATGAACAACGGGATGACAGTGCTACAGTGCTCAGATTTAGGGTCATCTCTAGAAATAAGTTCTTTATAAGAGAAACAACAGTATCTTGGTTTGTCATATAAGCCACCCTCCCATTGCTTTATAAAACTTTTTCTCTTTGGCAACTTTTGTATTATTCCATTAATTTGTAGAGGAATATAAATATGTCCCCTTTTCTCTCTATTTTCAGCTATGTAAATTCTCCATTTGCATGTAATTAAATGAGATATTATCTATCTTTGTTATCTACACACCAACATCCAACTACAATGAAGAAGAAATCGAGAAGTTCTACATGGAGCTGGAGAAGTTATATAAAGAAGACCACACCTTCTACAAGATTATTGTTGGTGATTTTAATGCCATAGGACTGAGAAGGTTACCCGAAGAACTCCACATTGGGTCCCATGGCCTAGAATGGAACAAACAGGGTTAGAGACAGTCTAAGTTCATCATGTCGACCAAGACCATCCATGGTAACTCACAGTTCCAGAAGCGTAATCTAAACAGTTGACATGGGAGTCTCCCAGTGGACAGTTCCACAATGAGATTGACCACATCATATTCAATCGAAGGTTTTGCCTGACTGATGTCGCTGTTGTCCCAAAATTCCAAATGGGATCGGACCACCCTCTCCTTTGTGCAAAATTCTACTTCAGAGAGCAGGGAGAAAGGACTGCGAAGTTTAAGTTTAAGAAGAGAAATCCCAGATTGACCACCAACTGGGAGCTCTTTGGCACTATTGTGGCAATGTGGGAAGATGCTGTCATTGACATCATCAATGAGGAGTAATATAGACTGGTTCAGCACCTCCATGATTGTGCGAAAAATGCCGAGAGTGAGAAAGCCACAAACAGACGCCTGTCTTCGGAAACTCTCGAGCTCATTCACAAACGTGATTTGGCGTGAGCCTCAGGCAACCACAAGCTAGCATTCCAGCTCACAAAGCTGTGCAGAGAAGCAATAAAGGAAGACCTCAAAGAGAGAAGAGCAGCAGTGTTGGCAGATGTGGCAGAAGCCGGGAAAACAATGCTTGCCTGTCCTTCTCCAACTAAAAGACCAAGATGACTGCCCTTGATGTCCTGATAGATCTATCACATCTTCCAGAAGGGCAGTGGAGAGGATTATTCACGACTTCTAGTTGAATTTCTTTGGCAGCCACGTCCACCTGCCACATACCAAATTCTGCAGGATGGATATATTGTTCCCAATGTCCTTCCTTCTGAAATTCAACACGCCAATTCGTCGGTAAAGACACGTACAGCACCTGGTATAGACAAAGTCAGACCTGGACACCTGAAGAATCTGCAGCCAGGACTCATCAATACACTGGCTCGGCTCTTCACACACTACCTGTCCGTATGCAAGGTTCCATCCCAATGGAAAATAAGCAAGACCGTTCTGTTGTACAAGACGGGAGACATCCACGACATCAGCAACTATTGCCCAATCTGCCTGTTGTCTACAAGTTGTTCACTCAGGTCATCCAGAATAGAATAGGCAGAACACTAGACAAAGGACAACCATGCGAGCAAGCCGGGTTCCAAAAAGGATTCAGCATGATCGACTATATCGACACAGTGATCAAATTAATTAAAGTTTTGCGACAGGTCAAGATGCCACTCTGTCTAACATTCATTGATCTAAGGAAGGCCTTCGATTCTGTTTGAGACTGAAGCGGTCATTGAAGCTCTAGCCAAACAGGGCATTCAAACTCAGTACATCAAGATCCTCCTCAAGCTGTATTCACCACCAGGATCTTATCATTCACTGGTGAGTGATCAGTGGAAGTGATCATTGACATAAAAAGAGTTGTTCGGCAGGGTGATACCATTTCACTGAAACTCTTCAGTGCCACCCTGGAGAACATCATGGGAATGGGAAGGAATTGGAGTGAAGATAGACAGTCGGCAACTACACCACCACCACTTCACTGAAGACATCGTTCTCATAACTCCAGACATTAGCCAAGCTGCACAAATGCTGGTCGACTTCAACTGTGAGTGTGAAATGGTTGGACTGAAGCTGAATCTCAGCAAAACAATGTTCATGAAACACAAACTAGTCCCTGACATTCCATTTGCTCTCAATGGAATGAACATTTCCGAGTACAGCAGTTATGCGTACCCGGGTTGAGAACTCAATATGAGGAATGGCTTCGAGCCAGAACTGTGCAGGAGGAAGAGAGCAGTGTGGAATGCCTTCAAAAGCGTCGAAGAAATGGTTAAGAGGGTGAAGAACCTCCACCTCTGGGCACATCTTTTCAACTCCACTGTTATTCTTGCACTAACGTATGCCTCAGAGACCTGGGCCCTATGCAAACAGGATGAGAACGCTATTTGAGTATACCAAAGAGGAATCAAAAGAGCTATGCTTGGAGTATCACATTTCACTCAAGTGAAAGAAGGAATTCGGAGTTTCGACCTCCATTGATGGTCAAGAATCAGGGACGCTGTCTCATTTGGCAAGGCATCAAAAATCAGATGGGCCGGACATGTAATTCGATTCAGAGATGACTGCAGGACTAGAGCTGTTACTGACTGGATTCCATGGGATGTCAAAAGGCCGCATGGCCGCCCACCAACGAGATGGTCAGACTTCTTCATCAAAACCTTGAATGAACGATTGAGGCTCTTCTTGTTCCTGGAGCAAGCAGATATCATTGGGCTACACTAACACATGACAGGGACAAATGGAGTTATTACTGGAGCCCGCTCGAGCAAATCGCAGATCAACGGGATGATAAGTGATACATGTAATTAAATTTGTTCTCTTTTGAACACTAATATCTCTCAGATTAATTTGTTTGCTTGCAGTCAGAGAACCTGAAGGGTTGGAAAATTTCCTGCCTGTGCCTCAATACGGAAGAGATGACACAAATGATACTAAATACTTTCATCTGTAATATTTATTGATCAGTTAGGGCTCCTATAAAAGAATAGCACAGAGTGGGTCACTAAAATAACAAAAAATTATTTTATTTTATTTATTTTTAATTAGTGAATCACCGTGAGGGTACAGTTACAGATTTACTCATCTTTGTGCTCTTGTTTCCCTCATACAAAGTTCGAGAACCCATCCTTTCACCAGTGCCCATTCTTCACCACCAGTAAACCCAGCATCCCTCTTACTCTCCCCAATCCCATCTCCACACATCTTGCCCCGCCACTGTGGCAGGGTATTCCCTTTTGTTCTCTCTCTCTAATTAGGTGTTGTGGTTCGAAATAAAGGTGTTGAGTGGCCACTGTGTTCAGTCTCTAGCCCACATTCAGCCCGCATCACCCTTCCCCCGCATGGCCTCCGACCGCATTGTACTTGGTGATCCCGTCTGTGAGTTGCCCTCTCCTCACAATGTGAGGCCAGCCTCCAAGCCATGGAGTCAGCCTCCTGGTACTTATTTCTACCATTCTTGGGTGTTAGTCTCCTATTCTGAAAATAACAAAAATTTATATATCATAATTCTGACATATATCATGTATCAATTTTCAGGAAATCAATGATCAAAGTGCCACTTGATCCTGTGTCTGGTGAGGGTCTGCTTCCTGCTTTGCAGATGACAATTTTTTTTCACTTTTTTTGTGAGGGAGGAGTTTAGATTTTGAGCCACACTCAGCAGTACTCAGGGTGTATTCCTGCCTCTGCACCCTGAGATGACTCCTGGTGGTGGTAGGGGACCCAGGGATTAAACCCGGCGTGGCCATGTGCAAGGCAAGTACCCTATCTGCTGTACCATCATCCTGCAGAGGAAGATGATAATTTTTTTGTATCCTCACATGACAGGGCGCAGAAAGCAAGTACTTTTGTCTTTTCTTATGAGAACACTGAGATATTGAGTTATAATAAGAAATACTATTTCTGGAACAGAACTCTTAAAACTCATAATTTTTTAAGTGGGAGAGCAATGAAGGTATCTCTTGTCATTCATAACAAGGTCCTTTTCAATTATATTTGCACTTGTGTCAATGAGCTGACTTTCAGAAAATCCATGATTTTGGTGGGCTGGGTGCCAGGAGAACCACTCCTTGAGGTAAGATGTCTGGGTGGCTGAATTAATCCTTGATGATTTAATCAATGATGCCTATGGAATTATGCCTCTGTAAAAATCCCGAAGGTGTAGAACTTGGAGAGATTCCAGGTTCGTAAATGTGGAAGATGTGAGAGGGAAGTGCCCAGAGAATGTGGGGACTCCGATCTCCTCACTTATGGTGTTTACATATCTGCTCTCCTTCTCACATATCTTGCTCTATTTCTTTTGATGATTCCTCAGTTACATTCTTATAGAAAAATAGTTATCTGCAATTAAAATATTTTTATAAGTCATTCGAACCATTCTAGCAATTTTTTTAAGTTTAAAGAATCAAGTTTTAAATGTGTAAATTGTTATATCTTACCACAGGGTTGTTAAGTCCTTGTCTAAGGATTTGCTAAGCTGTTTGGTGCGAGTTGAGCCTTCTGTGTTATTGTTTTAGTTCGTTGAGTTTAGTTGGCTTCTATGTTACTTTTCCATATAATTTGGTGTGCTCCTACTTTAATTTCAGTATTGAGGAATTTGGAGGTGTGTGGGGTCTGGAGACTTTAGCGTCTATGGTCTGGGAGCAGCTGTGGGGAGGTGGGTGTGGCTGCCGGGTCTTCCAGAAGTACAGGGGGTGGAGGTTGATGGGAGGTTGCTTGATCCCACTTTGAGAAGACCTCAAAATATCTATCTCAGCCTGGGGACTGGGTACCTGAAATTATTTGCAGTTTGTTGTCTCTGCAGAGAGTATTACTGAAGGGGTGGAGTTGATCCCTTGGTGTGACTGCAGTGGTGGGGTGTGGGTGCAGCTGCCTGGACTTTGACAAGGTGGATACTTGGCCTGCTCCCATCCCAAGGGTGCCTCAGAGTTTTCAGCTGTGGGTGGGGGACTGTTGTGTCCATGAATTTTAGCTGTTTGGCTTGCATCTCCTGGGAAACTTAGTCATGAATTGGTTGAGCAGGGATGGTGGGTGAGTCAAAATGGCAGCAGTTGTGGGATATCGAAAAAGGGATTTATACCATAACATTCATAGCAGTTTTTTTAAATTAGTGAATCACCATGAGGTACAGTTACAGGCTTACAGACTTTCGTGCTCGTGTTTCAGTCCATACAATGATCGAGTACCCATCCCTCCAAGAGTGCCCATTTTCCACCACCAATGACCCCAGTATCCCTCCCAGAACCCCCAATTCCTCCCCCACCCACCCCACCCAGCCTCTGTGCCAGGGCATTTCCTTTTGCTCCCTCTCTCCTTTTGAGTGTTGAGGTTTGCAATAGAGGTATTGAGCGGCCATCATGTTTGGTCTATAGTCTACTTTTGGCATGCATATTTCAACCCAAATGGGTCCTCCCAACATCCTTTACTTGGTATTCCTTCTCTGTCTCATCTGCCTTCTCCTCCAGCATGTGAAGCTGGTTTCCAAGCTGTGGAGCAGACCTCTTGGTCCTTAACTTTACTACTCTTGGGTGTCACTTTCCCATTCTGTTACTTTATATTCTACAGATGAGTGCAATCTTTCTATGCCTGTCCTTCTCTTTCCAATTCACTTCACTTAACATGATACTTTCCATGTTGATTCACTTATATGCAAATTTCATTATTTCATCTTTTCTCACAGCTGCATAGTATTCCATAGTGTAGATGTACCAAAGTTTCTTCAGCCAGTCATCTGTTTTCGGGCACTCAGGTTTTTTCCATAGTCTGGCTATTTTAGACAGTGCTGCAATGAACATACAAGTGCAGATGTCATTTCGACTATACTTTTTTGCTTCTCTGGGATATATTCCCGGGAGTGGTATTGCTGGGTCAAATGAGAGCTCAATTTCTAAATTTTTAGAAATCATCCATACTGCTTTCCAAGAGGGCTGAATCACTCAGTATTCCCACCAGTAGTGAAGGAGAGTCCCTTTCTCCCCACATCCACGCCAACACCCATTGCTTTTGTTCTTTTGGATGTGGGCCAGTCTCTGTGGTGGTGAGATGAAATCTCATTGTTGTTTTGATCTGTATCTCCCTGATGATTAGTGTAGAGCATTTTCTCAAGTGCCTTCTAGCCATTTAAATTTCTTCTTTGAGAAGAAACACACACACACATACACAAGGCTCAACTTTTAACAACATGTTAGTAATCTCTTATAGAAGGGCTTAATGGCTCCTGGGTGAAATACAACAATCTTCACACACTTTCCTCTAAGAAACCATTTTGGGATCAGTTTTTGCAGGCTATGTATAATAAGCAACACAAAAAAAATTATTTTGGTTATGCTTTGGGTGTAGGGTTTGGGGTTCGGGATGGAAACATTCAAAATACGGTGGTGGGGGAAAATCAGTAAATTCCAAATCTTTAAAAATTTTAACTACGTAATTTTATCTTATTGAAGAGTAACAGATATGTGCTTAAAAATAAATGGGAAGCAATAGGAAGCAATGGGGTACATTGTGTAACCCATAGCGTAAAGGAGTATAGATCTAAATATCCAAACCAGAGAGTCAGCAATACTAAACACGGAACATACAGACTTGACCAAGCAAACTTAAAATTGTGCCTGTCACAATGGTGAGTTGGGGATTGGAGGAGGTTGGGTAGGAAAATCCCGGGAACACTGGTGGAAGGAAAATGACACTGGTGGTGGGATTGGTGCTTGAATACAGTGTGTCTAAACTCAGCTTTGAATAGCTTTTTAAATCATGGTGCTTTTCCTCAAAAGAAAGAGTGACCAAAAGACAGAGAAAGCCCACGGAATGGGAAAAAAGCATTTCCCCAATACCCATCTGATAAGGGGTTAATATCCAGGATATATACCAAACTAGTAGAATTGTACAAGAAAAAAAGCCTCCAACCCCATCAAAAAATGGGGAGAAGAAATGAACAGAAGTTTCCTCAAAAAAGAAATACAAATGGCCAAAAGTCACATGAAAAAATGCTCCACATCGCTAATCATCAGGGAGATGCAAATCAAAGCAATAATGAGATATCATCTCATACCACAGAGACTGGCACATATTCAAAAGAACAAAAGCAACCAGTGCTGGCGTGGATGTGAGTAAAAAGAAACGCTCCTTCACTGTTGGTGGGAATGCAGACTGGTCCAGACTTTCTGGAAAACAATATAGACAGTCCTTCAAAAACTAGAAATTGAGCTTTCATATGACCCTGCAATACCACTTCTGGGAATATATCCCGAGGATGCAAAAGAGCACAGTAGAAATGATATCTGTACCTACATATTCATTGCAGCACTGTTCACAATAGCCAAAATATGGAAACAACCCGAGTGCCCCAAAACAGATGACTGGTTAAAGAAACTTTGGTACATCTACACAATGAAATACTATGCAGCTGTTAGGAGAGATGAAGTCATGAAATTTGCTTTTAAGTAGATGGTCATGAAGAGTATCATGCTAAGTGAAATGAGTCAGAAAGAGAGGGGCAGACCTAGGATGACTGTACTCATTTGTGGAATATAAAATAACTGACACCCAAGGACAATAGACACAAGGGCCAGGAATATTGCTTGATAGTTTGAAGTCTGTCTCATGAGCTGAGGGAGAAGGCAGCTGGAATAGATCAAATAAGACAATGATGGTTGGAGGAATCATTTGGGATGGGAGATGTGTGCTGAAAGTAGATAAAAGACCAAATGTGATAGCCTCTCAGTATCTATATTGCAAACCATAATGCCCAAAATCGAGAAGGAGTATGGGGATTTTGTCTGTCATAGAGGCAGGGGAAGGGTTAGAAAGGGGGGCTGGAGCGATAGCACAGTGGTTGGGCTTTTGCTTTTCACGCGGCCGACCCAAGTTCGATTCCTCCGTCCCTCTCGGAGAGCCCTGCAAGCTACCGAGAGTATCGAGCCCGCTCGGCAGAGCCTGGCAAGCTACCCATGCATATTGGATATGCCAAAAACAGTAACAATAGGTCTCTCAATGAGAGACATTACTGGTGCCTACTGGAACAAAGCAATGAGCAATGGGATGACAGTGATTACAGTGATATTGGGGACATTGGTGGAGGGATGGGTGTTTAATTATTGTATGACTGAAATTCAAACATGAAGACTTTGTAACTGTATATCATGGCAATTCAATAAAAAATCATGGTGCTTGACTTTGTAACTGTATATCATGGCAATTCAATAAAAAATCATGGTGCTTGACTTTGTAACTGTATATCATGGCAATTCAATAAAAAATCATGGTGCTTTAACAAAATTATAATAATAAAAATGTAAATAAAATTTTATTAATTACATAATTCATTTACTAGTATGAAATAAATTTATTATTTGCATAATAAATAACAGTAAAAATAATGAAATGTAAATAACTGAAAGTTTATATAATCACAAGCTTTCCCATTTCAGAACTTTATTATTTTTTGACAGAAGCATCTGCTATTGAAAATTTCATGAGTTTTCTTTTAAAAAAATTATTTGTTTTAAGAACCATGATTCACAAAATTATTAATAGCTGTTTTAGATATTTAGTATACCAGCACCAATCCACCACCAGTGTTAACTTCAGTTCACTTATCTTCAGAGGTACCCTCCCCTACCTGGCTCCACCCCAGACTGCCATCTTGGCGGGCACCTTTCTATATTTGGTTGTTAAATTTTGGGTCTCATGATTTTAATGTTGTTAGCTCTGTGGTTCGGATATTTTACTCTATCACTCCTTAAAGCCACGATGTACCCCTTGATCCCTGTCCCCTGCTGCTAATTTATCATTTGTCTCTCCTCTTCCTCTTCATTTTATTTTTTCCCTCCTCATCCCTATACCCTGAGGCCAATAGTGAGCTAGATATCCCCCTGTGAAGCCACTGCATTCCCTCATCTAGTTATTCTAAATACCACATATAAGTGATGTCATCTTGCGTTTATCCTTTTTTGGGCTTATTTCATTTAACATGATGTCTTCCAGTCCATACATGTTGCATAGAATTGCATGATTTCATCATTCCTTACAGCTGTGTAGTATTCCATTGTGTATATATACCACATCCTCACGATCCACTAATTTGTCATTGGACATCTAGGTTGATTCCCAGTCTTAACTATTGTACCGAGTTCTGCAGTGAATAGCAGTGTGCATACAACCTTTTGAGTGAGTGCTTTTCTGTACTGGGAATAGATACCCAAAAGTGGAATTGCTGGGTCGTATGGCAGCTCAGTTCATAGTTTACTGAGAACCATATGGGTTTTTCTAAAAAGTTCTAAGTTTACACAAGCATGCACTGTTGCACTGTAGCACTGTCATCTCGTTGTTCGTCGATTTTCTCAAGCAGGCACCAGTAACTTCTCCATTGTGAGACTTGTTACTGTTTTTGGCATATCAAATACACCATGGGTAGCTTGCCAGGCTCTGCCGTGTGGTCAGGATACTCTCAGTAGCTTGCTGGGCTCTCCAAGAGGAACGGAGAAATGCTGCAGTATATGTATATATTTATATATTTACACTACCTCTTATACTATCTCTCTGTCCCGCCCCCCACCCCAAATAATTTTTGAAGCAACATTTTATTATAAAATCATACATTAGGTCTTTAATTCATTTTGAATTAGCCCTTGTGTAAAGTGTGAGAAAGGGGTCTCTTATTTTTACACATGACTGACCTGTTTTCCCAGGACCACTTCTTGAAGTAGTTGTCCTTGCTCCACTTCACACCCCTCAATCCTTTGTCAAAGATTAGCTTACCATATATTTGGGTCTTTCTCTGGGCCTTCAGCTCTTTTCATTGATCAGAATGACCATCTTTCTTCTGTAGTAATCAATTCCTGCACCACACTGTATTAATTACTACAGCTTCATAGTTTAAGTTGGGAAAAGAAAAGAGTCCCATATTCTTTTCCTAGGATTGCTTTGGTTGGTAGGGATGGGATGGATGGTTATTATCCCATATAAGTTTCAACAGCATTTGATCTGTCTCTAAAAATATTACAGATATTTTCATAGGGATGGCACTGAGTCTGTATTCAAGCAATATTGAATACTTTGGGTAAAAATTTATTTTAAAAATTGCATTTTCAGAGAAGTCATAGCCCAAAAGAGATAATGCTAACTTACTAGTCCATCAACATGTAAAAGTCAAAGGAACAATTTTCTATCTGAATAACTGTTTCACAGTTTTGTTGAGAGGGAAATATATTCTCCTCTCTTCCCAATCATGCCCCACTCATGTATTCAGCTATATAATTGTATTAATTTGTTAGGAGGCCCCTGCAAACACTATTAACTGGTTAACTTAAATAGTAGAAATTTATTTTACTTAGCTTGGCATGGCAGAAGTCCAAGATCAAGGGGGCTTAGGTTTGGGTTCTTCTTAAGGCTTTCACTTGAGGAGGCTGTATTCTCGCGGTGTTCTTGTGGGGGTCTTACTTCTGGACAAGTACTGGGGTACTGGTTTTCCCAGTAAACTCTCTATTAGAATTTCATCTTATCTTATAGAAATACCATCAGATTGGGTTAGTGTGCAACCAGATGATCTCGTTTTAGCACAATATTGTATTTTCTGGGCCCAATTTCCAAATATAATTTTATTCCGAGGTATTTGGGTTTGTGCTTCAACATATAAATTTTTGTATTTTGTGGGTGTATTATGTATACCATACTAACAATTATTTCTGTGGGCAATTTCCTGTGCATTTCAGGATGTTCAATAGCATCCCACTTCTTTCCTCACTGGTTACCATTAGAATTCCTCTGTGAAGATGACCAAAACTGTCTTTGTATACTTCCCAATCCTGCACTGCAGAGCCTGGCAAGATCCCTGTGGTATATTTGATGTCCCCAAAACAGTAACAATAGCAGGTCTATCCCCCTGACCCTGAAAGAGCCTCCAATCATTAAGAAAGATGAGTAAGGAGAGGCTGCTAAAATCTCAGGGCTGTGACAAATGGAGACGTTACTGGAGCCCACTCGAGTAACTCGATGAACAATGGGATGGCAGTGATACAGTGATACTTCCCAATGTCCCTTGGGGGACAAAAGTGCACTTGGTTAAAAGCTATAGTCTTGGTATTTTTCAGTTTCTTTTTGTTTTATGGGTTTATCAAGATTGTATAAAATCACCAAGTGGTTGAGGTAACTTTAAACCAAGATATTACTTAAAACTGCATCTAAAAAATCACATTCTTTATCCTCACTTCCTACATATTCCAAAATGTTTAGGTGAATTTGGATATTCAAATCAGAGGGTTCTTATTAAGTGCTTTCTACTAATGTACCTGTCTATATTTTCCTATCTATTCACCCACCCATCAACCCAAACTCCAACATCTTCAGTTCTAATCCAAATACACAAGATTTTAGAGTTTCATTCCATTCTTCTGTTTCTATATCTTTAGTGTTCTTTGTTCAATAGTGAGAAACCTGTCTCTGGTTCTCTGTATGTATGAGAGAATAAGGAGGGAGAAAGAGAGAGAGGTAGAGATAGAAAGAAAGATTGCACCTCTCTATCCAGTCTCTCACGGTCCCTGTCACCAATCATATTTCACTTCTGATGTGCATATTCTCCCTACTCTGCTGGGCTCTAATATCTAAGCTACTCCCCTGCTGGCCTCTCACATTGCTCAGGCATCATGCCTTATTGTGGGGTGTTGCTATGGAGACACCTCCACCCCTGCTTGGTCATATCCTGACTGCTCTCCTGCAGGACAGACTCCTCATCCTGCTTGCATTCACGTTGCCTTTACACTAGTATGATTAATGATTCCAACACCACACCCTGCAGCGTTTTTAACCTGCACTTAGAATCTGATCCTCTATGTCAATCTTGCCCTCCCGCCCATGTCTTTACCTTACTCTGCTTGTGTTCTGGTATCTCTTGCAGGCCTCATATTCTGAGTTCATCCTCATTTATTGGCTTAGACTGGGTCCTTCTCCTCCCTACCATCTTACATGGATGAGCATCTACTTTGTTTAGCCTCATTTTATGACTTTGAACTGATTTTTTTTTTTCAAGAAGAGAAGGGTAACTGTCACTGTCACTGTCATCTAGTTGCTCATCTATTTGCTCAAGTGGGCACCAGTAACATCTCCATAGTGAGACTTGTTGGTACTGTTTTTGGCATATCGAATATTACACGGGTAGCTTGCCAAGCTCTGCTGTGTGGGCGAGATACTCTCAGTAGCTTGCCGGGCTCTCTGAGAGGAACGGAGGAATCGAACCTGGATTGGCCACGTGCAAGGCACACACCCTACCCCCTGCGCTATCGCTCCAGCCCAGAGAGGCAAAAATATATTTAAAGAGGTCAACCAGAATGTAAAGAGAGATGGTCAGAGAGTGTTCAAATCAAGATTCATTATCCTTCTCCATAGATGATAAATTTTTCATAGTTGGTGACACAAAGAACATTTATATTATTATCTTTTTTATTTGTGAAAAGAGATCACAGTTTGTTAGCATCTGATTTATACTGACTAAAAATATTTAAAATTTTCCAAGCTGTGACATGTCTTCAATGTCTTGAGTACCTAGAAGCAATTCCCCTCTCCCCCGCCCCATACATACACCTTTGAACCATTACTAGGGTAATAATGGAAAGAAAACATACATAATTTCATAAGAATGCCAATTTTCTCAATGTCTTTGGCTTCAGCGGTTGAAAAACTATCTTCACATTAGACAGGGATCATATCCTGGCATGAAAAGTTGGTTTCAACCTTAGAAATCAGAAGGACTGATTCCACTTCCAGGAACTGTCAGTAATTATTTGTTTTATTAGAAAAGTCTTGGACTTTGTTTTATTTTTTGGTAAAGTTGGGTAAAATTTGTCATTGGTCAAAAGAAGCAGAAGTCAGCACAATAAAAATTTTCTCAACCAGGACAGACTGCACTTCTCAGGTGAAAATGTTTATATAAATAAGAAAATTGGTTTGCTTCTGAAATATCATTATCTTTTTTAGAAACACCATCGAATCCAAAATATTTTCATTGCTTTGGAAATTAAAGTACCAGAAAATGTTGGAACATTGAATGTAATAAATCATCATGCACAACTTTATAAAAATAAATAAATAATTTAAAAAAGTACCAGAAAACATTGACTTAAAACTAAAACTATGGGCCAGAATGATAGTACAGTGGGTAGGTTGTTTGCCTTGCAAAACTTAGACCTTGGTTCTGTCACCTACAGTCCATATTGTCCCTTGGGCATTCCCAAGAGTGACCTGTAGTATAGGGCCAGGAATAAACCCTGAGTACTACCAGGTGTGATCCCAAAACCAAATAAATAAATAAAACTAGCCAGACTATTTTAAAGTTTAAAATTCATATTACTGACATTTTAAATAAAATAACCAGGCAAAGTGGAAGGATTGGCAATATGGGAAAATTACAGAGGTTAGATTCTTGGTCATTTAAATTTAATAAAGTTAATAGGAATTTGTGTGCATTTTTGGAGAAAGACATTTTGATAAAAATATCTTCAAAATAATTAAATGTTTTCTTTTCTATTTTATTTTTCTTTTATTAAACAAAATGCCAGGATTTTAAAACTTAAGTTTATAACCTGTAATTTAGTTCTACTCCTAAGAAGTTTTTTGGCGAATTTTTTCTTGTATTTTATTGACTCAAATAACTTCTGCTGAGTCACATTGATATAAAGTTATTAATTGTTATAAATGGTTGGAAGGTAGTAATATGGTAAAGTGGAAGCATATGGAACAAGAAATCTTAAAATGGAATTCATGCTCTTGGTCTATAGAATCTTCTTTGAATCTCACTATAATTTATCAAATGGGAATTATTCTATTATGCTTCTGCACCTCAGTTGAGTGTGTATGACATTAAATGAGAATGAAAAAGTTTTTTTTAAGTTTTTGGACTGTATCTGGCTGTGCTCAGGATTTATTTCTGGCCCCGTGCTCAAAGATCACTTCTGATAGTGCTCAGGGAAGTACCTTAGGGCTCAGGGGATCATATTTGGTAGGAGGGATCCAATACTGCTAAGTTGCATGCAAGGCAAGTTTGACTGCAAGATGCCTTATCAGAAATCCAGTTCAATCTCATATTACAAATGTGACTGGAAGAAAATTTAGAATTAAAAAATTTTAAAATTCTAATCTATAAGGTTGGGTTGCTAGGTCTTTTCAATATCATAATTAATAAGATTATTATAACTCTTAAGTAAAATGATATGTAGCTTTGGAAACTATACTGCATTACAAATTTATGATTTTGTTTCATTTTTGGGGGTTGCAGGTGTTTGGGTTACACCTGGTGATGCTCAGGGCTTACTCCAGGCTCTGTGCTTAGGGATCATTCCTGATAGTGTTCATGGATAAGTCTAGGGTTGGCCACATGTAAGGCAACACCTGGATCCCTAGCTCCCTGCTATCACTGATTTTAAAAATATACCATTTCTCACTTTAAAATGTATTACTTTGGAGGTTAGTAATTTAAAATTTTTAGTACCTAGATTTATTGCATTACATTTTATTACTTTTAAAGTTTATACTAATTTCATTTGTGAGAAAAGCTAAGAGACCTACAAAAAAATTTTCGCAAAGTTTTTCAAGGCAAACTTTGTGTCCTGATTCAATTGAAAGCCTTTGTGAGTCAATTTCTAAAACAAAGTTAGGGTTATTTTTTGAACAAATACTAACAAGGGATCTTTACCCTAAACAAATATTTATTGAGCTTCTATTATATATGAGGCACTCATCTAAGTGCCAGGGATATTTCATAAACAAGTCAAACAAAATATTGTAATAGAACTTACATTCTGGTGGAGGAGGTGATAGACTATACACAATGGACACTATGCGTGTCTTAGAATGTTCTAAGTGCTATTTTAAAAAAGCAGGAGAATTCACATTTAAATGGAGTATGTAAGAGAGGTGGCAGTGAAGAATTATATTTGAATGAGGATTTATGGAGGTAAGAAATACTGATTTTGGGGGACCAGTATTTCTGGCAGAGGGAATAGCCAAGGCAGAAATTTTGAGGTGGGAACTTGCTAGGACCGATATTGGCAAACTTCAGTATGTGGGACAAATCTGGCTCACCAGCTGTTCTTGTCAATATAGTTTTATTTACATAGCTAAGCTCTATGTTTACACATTCCGTATGGTTCTTTTGTGCTACAACAACAAAATTGAGTAGTTACAATGGAAACCTTATGGCCATCAGAGAAAATTAGAATTTTACTAGTGAACTTAAAGTATTAAAGACACACAATGAGTTTAATGCTAAACAACTGAGACTTTTATAATATTTGAATTCAATGTCTCTTCAATAAAAATGAAAACCCATGGCTTTCAAAACCTTGACTATTAAGTTTTATTTTTTTAACAAAACACGTTTGCAAATTCCTGCTTTAGTGACTGATGTTAAAATTCTAATAGTAAATTCTGATTATTAATTTTTCATCTTAATTTTCACTACAAATAGCAATCATCCATATTTTGATGATATGAATTCCACTTACAGAAGAAAAACTCTAAATTTTCATAAAGAACTGTTAAGTACTTTTTGGATGCAATACCAAATGACCGCCAACAGGTGGCTGTATTTCTCAATGTTTCAAGGCAGCCTGCTAGCCTGCCGCATGTACAGTTATATCTCAGTTTGCAGTTACCACATACTAGTTTTGTGATTCCAGACTCATTAATTTAATGACAAAGACTTTGCAGTGGGAGGGGGGAGGGAATAGGTTATCACATAACCAGAGATTATCTCATTGATTTTACCGAGATCGGTCCTTCTGTTTCTCATTCAATAGTCTCAGAACCATTATTTGTCCACACTCACAGCCTGGTTAGGCACGCTGCAGTACCCTCTCAATTTACGTGTCAAATATATGAAGGCTTGAGAACACACAGAGACATTGATTAGCGTTCTGGATATATCATATAACAGTCGAGTGAATTTGGAAGTTACTTGTCCCTTCCTGTCTGCCCCATGAGCACTAAGTAAAAGATGTTAATTCCTACTTTGTAGCATTTTAGAAAGCTGTTAGTAAATCTTTAAATTTGTGTTGGGGTTTTATACTATGTGTTCTCATCACTGTTTTCTCCTCTTTTCTCAAATGTTTTTTTTTTCCCACTCTATTCTATTTTAACAGACAATATCATGCATAGGTCTTACTATCTTTTAATGTTTTCCACACGATTGCATCGGCCTCACTGTTTGAAAGATTTGATCTCTTTTTAGGTTTGTTTTGTTCTTGGGCTACAATTTGGGAATAAATCAGAGGCTCCTGCATGGAAAGCATGCACTGTTGCCCTTGGAGAAATCTCCTGGGTCCAAAGCCATTTTCCTTTCTTATCCTCTTAGCACTATCATCAACACCTTTGAAGCCATGTGACTGATTTCTTGTTTATCAGGTATTTTTCTCCTAAACTATATTTGACTCCTACAGTGGCATTGTCCGAAATTAAATATAGTGTTGCTTCAAATTAGTGCTTTGAATTTTTTTTTTTAATTTTAAAAATTTTATTGAATCACCGTGAGATAGTTACAAGTTTTCATGTTTGGGTTACAATCTCACAATGATCAAACGCCCATCCCTCCACCAGTGCACATTCCCCACCACCAATATACCGGGTATAACCCCCATTCCCACCCTCCCATGCCTCTAAGGCAGACAATATTCCCCATACTCTCTCTCTACTTTTGGGCATTATACTTTGCAACATAGACACTGAGAGTCCATCATGTTCGGTCCATTATCTACTTTCGGCATGCATCTCCCATCCCAACTGGCTCCTCTAGCCATCATTTTCTTAGCGATCCCCTCTCTATCCCATCTGCCTTCTCCCTTCCACTCATGAAGCAGTCTTCCAGCTATGGGGAAATCCCCCTGGCCCTTGTGTCTACTGTTTTTGTGTGTCAGCCTCATGTGATGCTACCCTCCACTCCACAAATGAGTGCAGTCCCTCTATGTCTGTCCCTCTCTTTCTGACTCATTTCACTTAGCATGATACTCTACATGTTTATGCATTTATAAGCAAATTTCATGACTTCATCTCTCTTAACAGCTGCATAGTATTCCATTGTGTAGATGTACCAAAGTCTCTTTAACCAGTCATCTGTTTTAGGGCACTCGGGTTGTTTCCATATTTTGGCTATTGTGAACAGTGCTGCAATGAATATATAGGTACAGATATCATTTCTATTGTGCTCTTTTGCATCCTCAGGATATATTCCCAGAAGTGATATTGTGGGATCATATGGAAGCTCAATTTCTAGTCTTTGAAGGACTGTCCATATTGTTTTCCAGAAAGTCTGGACCAGTCTGCATTCCCACCAACAGTGAAGGAGTGTCGCTTTTTCCCCACATCCATGCCAGCACTGCTTGCTTTTGTTCTTTTGAATGTGTACCAGTCTCTGTGGTGTGAAATGATATCTCATTGTTGTTTTGATTTGCATCTCCCTGATGACTAGTGATGTGGAGAATTTTTTCATGTGACTTTTAGCCATTTGTATTTCTTTTTTTGAGGAAACTTCTGTTCATTTCTTCTCCCTATTTTTTTAATGGGGTTGGAGGTCTTTTCTTATACAATTCTACAAGTATCTTGTATATCCCGGATATTAATCCCTTATCAGATGGGTATTGGGTAAATGTTCTTTCCCATTCTGTGGGCTATTTCTGTATTTTGGTCACTGTTTCTTTGGAAGTGCAGAAGCTTCTTAGTTTGATGTAGTCCCATTTGTTTATATTTGCTTCCACTTGCATGGTCAGTGCTGTTTCATCCTTAAAGATGCTTTTAGCTTCAATGTCATGGAGAGTTCTGCCTACATTTTCTTCTATGAACCTTATAGATTCATGTCTGATATTGAGGTCTTTAATCCACTTTGATCTGACTTTTGTGCCTGGCATTAGACAGATGTCAGAGTTCATTTTTTTGCAGGTATCTATCTGGTTTTCCCAGCACCACTTGTTGAAGAGGCTTTCCTTGTTCCACTTTGCATTTCTTGCTCCTTTGTCAAAGATTAATTGGCCATATATTTGGGAGTCTGTGACAGGATATTCAACTCTGTTCCCTTGGTTTGCAGGTCTGTTTTTATCCCAGTACCATGCTGTTTTAATTACTACTGCTTTGTAGTAGAGTTTGAAGTTGGGGAAGGTGACGCCATCCATCTTCTTTTCCCCAAGGATTGCTTTAGCTATTCATGGGGGTTTATTGTTCCATATAAATTTCAGGAGTGTTTTGTCTATTTCTTTGAAAAATGTCATGAATATCCTCATAGGGACTGCATTAAATTTGTATAGTGCTTTGGGAAGTATTGCTTTTTTGATAATGTTAATCCTCCCTATCCATGAGCAGGGGATGTGTCTCCATTTCCTAGTGTCCTCCTTTATTTCTTAAAGTAGTGTTTTGTAATTTTCTTTGTATAGGTCCTTCACCTCTTTGGTTAAGCTGGCTCCAAGGTACTTGATCTTCTGAGGTACTACTGTTAACGGGATTGTTTCTTTAATGTCTCTTTCTTCTCTTTCATTATTTGTATATAAGAAAGCCATGGACTTTCGGGTGTTGATTTTGTAGCCTTCCACTTTACTATATCGACTTATTGTTTCTAGTAGCTTTGCTTTGAAATTTTTTTGTTTAGGTTAGTATTATTTTTCAGAAAATATCATTAGTTTTTATAAAATAAAATTCTATATCCCTGCTCTTTTTTTGAGATTAAGAGGTAATAAGAAGAAAATAAAATTCAGCTATTTATATGTTATGTACAATATACTATGGTTGCTAAAGGCTTTAATAAATTTGAATCTCAGGGAAGATGATAAGATAATGAGATCTATTGATAAGATATAATTATGAATTCCCTGTATAATTTTATATAACAGGTTTATATAAAAATATACAATAAATATATGATAAGAGTGCTGAAATCATCCCCTTAATAAAAACCCGAAGTGGGATAGTCCCCCCAGGTAGAACAAGTTTAGATTAGTTTAGACAGTGGGTACTGCAAATGTATGCTCACACAGGATAGGAGACTATCTCTGACTTCACTGCTATACATTAAAGATGCTTGTTGATTGTCACCCTGTGATCATAGAAAAGTAACTGTTCCACAGGGTGGAATATCCCTACACATAACCTCAAATGTATGATCATCTAATCTTTGATAAGGGAGCAAGAAATGTGAAGTGGAACAAGGAAAACCTCTTCAACAAATGGTGCTGGCATAACTGGATAACCACATGCAAAAGAATGGGCTTAGACCTCGACCTGACACCATGCACAAAAGTCAGATCAAAATGGATTAAAGACCTCAATGTCAAACCACAATCCATAAAGTACATTGAAGACAAGGTCAGCAACCCCCCACGATATTGAAGATACAGGTATCTTCAAAGATCACACACAACTGCCAACCAAGTGGAAACAGAGATAAACAATTGGGATTATATTAAAGTAAGAAGCTTCTGCACCGCAAAAGATACAGTGACCAAAATACAAAGACAATCTACAGAATGGGAAAGAATATTCACCCAATACCCATCCAATAAGGGTTGATATCAAGGGTATATAAAGCACTGGCTGAACTCTACAAAAAGAAAACATCCAACTCCATCAGAAAATGGGCCAAAGAAATGAACAGAAACTCTTCTAAGGAAGAGATATGAATGGACAAACGACACATGAAAAAATGCTCTGCATTACTAATCATCAGGGAGATGCAGATCAAAACAACTATGAGATACCACCTCACACCACAGAGATTGGCACACATCCAAAAGAACAAAAGCAACCGCTGTTGGAGAGGATGTGGGGAGAAAGGGACCCTTATGCACTACTTGTGGGAATGCCGACTGGTCGAGCCCCTTTGGAAAACAATATGGACACTTCTCAAAAAATTAGAAATTGAGCTTCCATTTGATCCACCAATACCACTTCTGGGAATATACCCTGGAGAAACAAAAATGTATAGTCGAAATGACATCTGCACTTATATGTTCATTGTGGCACTGTTTACAATAGCCAGAACCTGGAAAAAACCCAAGTGCCCAAGAACAGATGACTGGTTAAAGAAACTTTGGTAGATCTATACAATGGAATACTATGCAGCTGTTAGAAAAGATGAAGTCATGAACTTTGCATATAAGTGGATCAGCATGGAAAGTATCATGCTAAGTGAAATGAGTCAGAAAGAGAGGGACAGACATAGAAAGATTGCACTCATCTGTGGAATATAAGATAATAGGGTAGGAGACTAATACCCAAGAATAGTAGTATACAATACCAGGAGGCTGACTCTATAGCTTGGAACTTGGCTTCACACGCTGGGGGAAAGTCATACCAAATGGAGGAGGGAACACCAAGTAAATTGTGAGTGGAGATCCCATGTGGTAAGGGAAATGCGTGCTGAAAGTGGGCTAGTGTCCAAACATGATGGCCACTCAATACCCCTATTGCAGACCACAACACCCAAAAGGAGAGAGAGAGAACAAATTGGAATGCCCTGCCACAGAGGCAGGGTGGGGTGGGGTGGGAGGGGTACTGGATTCATTGGTGGTGGAGAATGGACACTGGTGGAGGGTTGGGCTCCCGAACACTGCATGAGGGAAAAACAAGCACGAAATGTTTGAATCTGTAACTGTACCCTCACTGTGACTCAATAATTAAAAAATAAAAAAAATTAAAAGAATACGCAAGAATGGATGTGTTTAGATTGGGTCCACTTGTAAAGCCCAGGGTTCTCTCCCCTGATCAAGGTTTGTATTCCTAATCACACTGGTAGAGTCCCCTTTGCCACGTAGCACTGTAACACTGTTGTCTCGTTGTTCATTGATTTGTTTGAGTGGGCACCAGTAATGTCTCTATTGTCAGGCTTGTTGTTACTGTTTTTGGCATATCCAATACACAACGGGTAGCTTGCCAGGCTCTGCCATGTGGGCAGGATACTCTTGGTCATTTTCCAGGCTCTCCAAGAGGGATGGAGGAATCAACCCTGGTCCGCCTCGTGCAAGGCAAACATTCTACCCACTGTGCTATCGCTCCAGTCTCCTTTACCATGTAAAAAAATATTCACAGGTTCTGGGGATCAGTACAGGTACATCTTTTTAGGGACAATTATAGTGCCTATTATAAAAAGCTTACAGTTTAACACACCAACTAAATGTCACAGAGCAGGTAGGAGACTTAAAGGAATAAAATCTTCCCATGATGATTGACTTCAGAACCGGAGCATTCACACTTATGGTTAGCATATGAGAGTACTCATGACCTATTTGCCAGAACTTTCCAACTCTCAAGAAAAGCTAGAAAACTGGATTATGTGAAATCTACCGATTTTTAAAATGTGAGTGACTTGTAGGATGGGTCTCTATATACAGATGCTGAGTTGAGTATTGTTATACAAGTAGCTTATTTTGGAATTACTCCAGGATACTGGGAAGGGAGTAGGAGAGTTAGGATCAGAAAGAGGAAAAATCTTACCAAGGATAAAATTTCAGGCAAAGTCTTTAAGCCTAATCTACCGAAATTTTGAAATGTGAAATCTATTTTAAAGCTACTCCTATGCAAATTGAGGATCGTGGGGTTCCATAATTATGCACTGATCAGTTGTTGGGAGACTTCCCCCCCCATTTTAAAATGAGATGCAGCAACGCTGACAGTGCTCATGGTCACTCCTTGTTGTGCTTGGGGATCATATGGTGCTGGGGATTGAATCCTGGACTCCTGGGTTATTCCTGCATAATTAGCCATCTTCCTAAATTAGGATAATTTTGAAAGGCATGTAAAAATTTCCTGGCATTACTGGGATGATCATGATTAACAATGCCCATGTTATTATTATTATTATTATTATTATTATTTTTTTACTTGGCCCGATCCTTACAGGTTCCTAGACATTAGAGTAAGAGCTGTTAAAAGTGTGACTAGCTAAATTCTCAACTCCAACTTCTTTCTAAAACTAGGAAAGTCTTTATGGGAGATCGTAATAATATCATATATAAGTAAAAGATTTTACATTTTAGTAAGTTAAACTCAAAGGTATAGGGCACGAGAGGCAGAGCATGTCAGTGATGATAAAATAAAACCTTTTAGCTGGGGCTAAAGAGATAGTGTAGTGGGTAGGACACTTGCCTTGCATACAGTCAACTTGGGTTCAATCACCAAGACCATGTATGGTTCTCTGACTCCCTGCCAGGAGTGTTCTCTGAGTACAGAGCCATGAGTAAGCCATGAGAACTGCTGGATGTGGTCCAAAACCAAAAAATAATTCATTTTTTGGCCCTGTTTTGGGTACAGGTTATTCTTTTCCTAAGTCTATATCTAATAATTGTTCTTTGCTGTTCAAAAGCATTTCACTAAAACGTTTGTACAATTTTATGAAGTAATCTGACTTCTTTTGAGATGATAGGTTTTCTGAGTCCTCTGGAGTTAATAAAAGCATGCTAGTTTTAATTTTATATCTTTCCAAGTCATTAGAAAACTCAGATCCATTAAGAAGCTGCCTGCCATATTTTAAGTAAGACATCCAGGTAAATTTTCATAGTTCAGAAAAATCAACTTATATGTTAAAATTCAGAATATTTGTGATTTTCTGTAGGAATTTTTATGATAAAATATTTGGTGAGCATATTTAGTTACAAACTAGCCTCCTCATTTTGGATGCCTTAAAAGGGATGCTAATAACATTAGAAAGTAATAATAAGGCAGCTGAAAAATTGGAAAGTCAATGTTTTAATTTAATTATATTGTTTACAGAGCTGAATGAAATTGGAAAAAGAGCAGTTGACTTTTTATCATGCCCAAGAGAACATATGGTGTTAGTCGGGATAATCTCATGTGTCTTATTAAAGAAAGATTATATGTGCATTGAGTTTTGGCTCAATTCTGTCTACAGTTAACCCAGTCATAATTACTTCCTCGCTATAATTTAGATGTTGCAACCATCATCAGTTACCAACTAGACACTGGGTTACATATGGACATATTTGTCTTCTGGAATTTGCGACATGATTTTTCATTTAAAAATATCTTTTACATGGTTTACGATACCAGCACCATGTACTGAAGGCTACTAGCATACTAACTTGATAGCCAACTCATAAAAAAGGATCAGAAATATTTATAAAAATTCCTAGAACTATGAAGTCAATAGCTTGGATATGTTTTTATAGAGTGCTGTTGAATAAATTACAAATGCAATTTGCTAATATCTTTTACCTATGTTTCATCTTTTATACTCATATGTTAGCTCTTAAAGATTGTCAGACCTACAGAACAACTTTGGGATAGAAAGGGGAGATAAGTTAGGAGCTATGAGATATGCGGTTAGTTTCAAAAGATAATGATGGGCTCAAAAGCCAACAGGTTGAGAAATAGGGATGCTTAGATTTTGATAACTTTGAAATGTTTTCCAACTCGGACATTCTGCGTCATTCTCTGTTCCTCAGTTCTGAAGGGCTAGAGACAGGTCGGGGATAATGTTACTATTATCTCATGTTCAACTCATTTATCCTGTATTTGTTTATTTCCATTCTTATCTTGAAATCTAACTTTAGATTAGAAATATAATCTTGAAATCTAACACATAATCTGGAATAGTGTTCTGGAGTTGCTGGAGTTTATAAAAGGAAGCACTGGGCTTCTTCTAGTCAATCAAGTTGGATTTTTTTTTTAAATCTTTCACTAACAGCATAAAAATAATTACACTGTTTTCACTTATGCTTTGAAGCCAAGGCAGTGAAAAAAGTTGTTCCTAAGATACTAACAAAGTTTTCTTTTGCTGGTGCCATTCAACAAGCAGTTCTGATCAAAAATAAGAGGAAGAAATTGACACATTTTCTCGTAGAATATGGGTTCTATGACTTCTACCTGAAATATCTAGGCTCTTGGACCAAGCCTTTCTAAGGCTTTTCTTTGGGGTCAGAGGTTAGAACACACTCCTATCTTTGGAAATAGGGACATTCTTTTCTAAGTAAGAATTTCTTTCCTGGAAGCAGGGCTTGTTTAAATAGTACCAAACTGTGTCCATAGTAATTACATGTTCTATTTGGATATTTTTCCCTTTTTTTTCTTGGTACTCTGGTTCTGATGGGACAATCTATAAACTCTTTTAAAGCTTGATATTCCTATTTTATGAAAGGAATAATGTAGTATGTGGAGAAAAGGGTATAAGGGAGAAAAGGGGAAAAGAGAAGAAAGGATAGAAATACTTTAACTTCCTTTCCATGTCCTCTTTCTATTTGGAAATTTGTGTCATGAATCACATAGGGTGGAGGGTACAGAAGGAGATAAACATTTTCTCATGAAAAACATTATTTTTGTTCAGAGTCATATATACAGAAGGAACTGGGTGAGTAACCCAGAAAATCTCAGCTTTTACAGTCTTGGCACTGCTTTTGGATTGTTTCCTTTGGGGCAAAGAGTCTAAAAGCTGTCTAGGACCAAGAAACCAACATTGTTGCTCAGTATCTAGTTCTTTTTCATTGTCTTGTTTCAAGTACTTACTGATTAAAAAGTGGAAAATTTGAAACAATGGTTGTTGGGAAGGTGCAAAAGTGGTGGAATTGGTGTTGGAATATTGAATGTAATAAATTATTCTGAACAACTTTATAAAAGAAATAAGAAAATTTAAAAAAATTGTCAATTGAAATAAAATAATTCTCATTTTTATAGTCATCTGACAGAGAGTTCTATCAGAAGGCAGTATGTAGGAGAGATTTAGAGAGAGGTGATATTTTGTGCTGGATAATTCTGTGTTGTGGGATGGGAGCATTCTGTTCATTGTAATATGTTTAGAGTATTCTTAGTTATTATTTGCCAGACACAAATGGTATTCCCCATGAGTTCCTCCAAATTGCAATTATCAAAACCACTTCCAGACATTACTATATATCCAGTAGGGAACATAATCTTCAATGGTGGATAACACTGATTTTTTGACAAATCTTCATTTTATACAATTCTGTCACATTTAAAAAAGTAATTTGTGCCGTATAGAAGCAAGTTAATCAATCCAAAATCAACTTTGTGAAATTAATTGCTAAACTTAGCACTGTAACACTGTTGTGCCAATGTTCATCGATTTGCTCCAGTGGGCATCGGTAATGTCTCTATTGTGAAACTTGTTACTGTTTTTGGCATATCAAACACGCCACAGATAGCTTGCCAGGCTCTGCCTACCCTAACCCTAACCCTAACCCTAACCCTAACCCTAACTTAATCGCTAAAATTAAGTGCACCAAATGCTCATTTGCCAATGGATCAAATGACAAATAAGAAAGTTACTATATATACCATACTCAATTCACTAAAATTCATTTTAAAGAATAGTGTTCTTCTTGAATGTGTTAAATACATTTTAGATTTGTTTAAAGTTCCTGATACTTATCCTCAAAATTACTTAAATATATTAAAACTATCAGTTTTAAACAAGTATTTGGCATACAAATAAAGCTGAAAAATAGGGGAAATAGAGATAATACAGGGGTTAAGGTATGTGCTTTGCATATGACTAATCCTGGTAAAATCCCAACACACATGGGATCCTTGGAGTCCTTGAGTATTACAGGAGAAATCTGAGTAATCCCAGGAGGCATCCTTGGGTCTTCACATGGAATCTCAAGCCTTGCTGACTGAGAATCACAGGAGCATCAACCCCCTTCTTCCCCCATCCCCCAACACACACACACACACACACACACACACATAAATACACATACCAAGTGAAGCTGGAAACATTGCTAATTTTTTTTGTTTTCGGAGAGGCAATGTCAGGGAACTGACTTAAAGTTTGACCACATCTTTTTTCTGTGTGTGTCACAATCAAAGTGCTGTGGGTCCTTGTAAGAAGTCCTAGTGAGCCCCACAGAGACTGGCACACATTCAAAAGAACAAAAGCAAGCAGTGCTGGCATGGATGTGGGGAAAAAGGGACGCTCCTTCACAGTTGGTGGGAATGCCGACTGGTCCAGTCTTTCTGGAAAACAATATGGACAGTCCTTCAAAAACTAGAAATCGAGCTTCCATATGATCTCGTAATACCACTTCTGGGAATATATCCCAAGGATGGAAAAAAGCACAGTAGAAATGACATCTGTACCTATATATTCATTGCAGCACTGTTCACAATAGCCAAAATATGGAAACAACCCGAGTGCCCTAAAACAGATGACTGGTTAAAGAAACTTTGGTATATCAACACAATGGAATATCATGCAGCTGTTAGGAGAGATGAAGTCATGAAATTTTCTTATAAATGAATAAACATGTAGAGTGTCATGCTAAGTGAAATGAGTCAGAAAGAGAGGGACAGACATAGAGGGACTGCACTCATTTGTGGAGTGGAGGGTAGCATCACATGAGGCTGACACCCAAGGAAAGTAGATAAAAGGGACGGGAGGATTTCCCCATAGCTGGAAGACTGCTTAATGAGTGGAGGGGAGAAGGCAGATGGAGTAGAGAAGGGATCACTAAGAAAATGATGGCTGGAGGAACCAGTTGGGATAGGGGATGCATGCTAAAAGTAGATAATGGACCAAACATGATGACCTCTCAGTGTCTGTGTTGCAAGCTATAATGCCCCAAAGTAGAGAAAGTATGGGGAATATTGTCTGCCGTAGAGGCAGGGGGAGGGTTGGGAAAGGGGGGGTATACCTCGTATATTGGTGGTGGGGAATGTGCACTGGTGGAGGGATGGGTGCTTGATCTTTGTGAGATTGTAACCCAAACATGAAAGCTTGTAACTATCTCATGGTGATTCAATAAAATTTAAAAAAAAAAGTCCTAGTGAGCATGAAGATACCTGAGTAGACATCTTAAGAAGGGGCCAGGAGGGTGGTTGGGAGGGGATTCTGAGACAACGGTGAAAGGAAGTAGACACTCTGGTGGAGGGTGGAAGTTGTGGTATCACAACATCAGAAGCATGAAACCCTCTCATTAACATGTTGAAAATCACAGTGTTTTAAATAATAAATACAACAATAAATAAGAAGTGTGTCTTGAAAAGGATAGCTGTCCTTGGAACAAAGAATAACAAACCATCTCATAGTTTATATATAATTACACAAGTCCACAGGCAAGCATACATTAGACGTATTTTGAAGTTAAGATCAAGGTTTTTGTGTCACATTAAAATAGTAACTTGACTTTTATTTTATTTAAAAAAAAATTTTTTTTTAGTTAATCACCGTGAGATACAGTTACAGACTTATAAAATTTCATGCTTGCATCTCGGTCATACAATGATTGAGTACCTATCCCTCCACCAGTGCCCATTTACCACCACCAATGGTCCCGGAATCCCTCCCACACCCCCACCCCGTCCTTTCCAGCCCACTCTGCCTGTGTGGTAGGGAGTTCCCTTTTGTTCTCTCTCTCTTTCTCCCTTTGGGTGTTGTGGTTTGCTATAGAGGTATTAAGTGGCCATCATGTTCAGTCTATAGTCTATTTTCAGCTCGCATCTCCCATCCCGAGTGAGCCCTCCTAGCAACCTTTCCTTGGTGGTCCCTTCTCTATCTGAGCTGCCTTCTCCCCAAGCATGTGAGGCTGGCTTAACTTGACTTTTAAACATTACCTCCCTAAATGGAACACTTCAGCCTTAGTCTCCGTAATTGACACACTGTTTACTTTCTAAAAATTACTTTGGGGCCTGGCAGTGCTCAGGCCTTACTCTTGGCCCTCTACTCAGGAATTACTTCTGATTGCACTTGGGGCTGGTCGGTCATATAAGGTACTGGGAGTTGAATTCAGGATGGCTGAAAGCAAGGCAAGTGTTATATCCATGATACTGTCTCTCCAGCCTAGCACAATGTTCACATTGTTTTTCCCCAGCAAAGTATCATGTATTTGGACTAGTGAAGCAATATGATGCTATACTTGCATTCAAGCTAATTTATGGAGATTTTCTTTGAGTTTATAAGAGTAGGAAAAATATAAGTGAAGAGCTATAGAGAAGTTACATTATTCTATAATTCATTGTGCCCTGAAGAACCCCTAAAATTCGACTATTAGTTTAATGCTTTTGAGTAAATTAGAAAGATTAGGAGTCATAGATCAGGAAACCATTTTCTTTGAAAAGTCAGCCATTACTTAGAAAAGGAATTGTAATGGAGATTTCTTTTACATTTAAGTATCTTTAAAGTTTCCAATACAACAAAGTATTAAGATTATCTGGCTGTCATCTTGGAGAATATTTTGAGGAGAATAATATAACCTACAAAACACAAGTTATATCAAACTATTCCTCATTCACAACTTACAGTCTCCATCAATATTATCTTAATTATCCCTTTCTCAGCTCCTGGCAACCACTATTCTATTCTCTTTCTTCTAGTAAATTGAAAATTTTTTTTAAATTGTTCTATACATAGTGAAAACATACAGCATTTATATCCCTCTGACTAGCTTATTTATACTAAATTGTCTTATTCATATATTTTGTCACAAATGTAGGATATTTTTTTCACACAAATAGCCTGCACACACATATTTATATGCACATATGAGATCATATCATATTTTATTGTCTATTCCCCCACTTGAATGAAGGTTAATATGAAAGTCCATGGACATAAATCTTAATTCAAAAATTTTGTAGGGTTCTTATTGGAAGTCATAAATGTCAGTAGGCATGGGTGATGGAAATAACAATTGGACAGAGTGTTCCAAGGGTATTTTAATAAGTTGATTCAGCTCAAATACATCCACATGGAGTATATTTAAAAATTTTTAAAAACTTTTTTGCCCTTATTGGCAAAATTTGAAGACTATGTTTTTGGATGGGATAATATTTATTGATTTCATTACTCATTAGTATATTAGATGTTCAGAACTACCATAGAAAAATGCAATTGTTTGACCTATACAGTAAAGTCGCAGGCTATAAAATCAATACCCAAAAATCCATGGCCTTCCTATATGCAAACAATGAGACAGAGGAAAGGGACATGAAAAAAGCAATCCTATTCACAATTGTGCCCCAGAAAATCAAATACCTTTGAATCAGCTTAACTAAAGAAGTAAAGGACCTCTACAAAGAAAACTATAAAACGCTACTCCATGAAATAAAAGAGGACATGAGGAAATGGAAACATATCCCCTGCTCATGGATAGGGAGAATAAACATTGTCAAAATGGCAATACTCCCAAAAGCATTATACAGATTTAATGCGATCCCTATAGGGATACCCATGGCATTCTTCAAAGAAACAGAGCAAGCAATCCTGAAATTTATATGGAACAATAAACGCCCACGGATAGCTAAAACAATTTTTGGGAAAAAGATGATGGGAGGCATCACCCTCCCCAACCTTAAACTCTACTACAAAGCGGTAACAATTAAAACAGCATGGTACTGGAACAAAGGCAGAGCTGTAGACCAATGGAACAGGGTGGAGTATCCCGACACACAACCTCAAATGTATGATCATCTAATCTTTGATAAAGGAGCAAGAGATGTGAAGTGGAGCAAGGAAAGCCTCTTTAACAAATGGTGCTGGCACAACTGGACAACCACATGCAAAAAAATGGGCTTAGACCTCGACCTGACACCATGCACAAAAGTCAGATCAAAATGGATTAAAGACCTCAACATCAGACCACAAACCATAAGGTACATTGAAGACAAGGTCGGCAAACCCCTCCACGATATTGAAGATAAAGTTATCTTCAAAGATGACACGGAACTAAGCAATCTAGTAAAAACAGAGATCAACAAATGGGACTACATTAAACTAAAAAGCTTCTGCACCGCAAGAGATACAGCGACCAGAATACAAAGAATATTTACAGAATGGGAAAGGATATTTACACAATACCCATCAGATAAGGGGTTAATATCAATGGTATATAAAGCACTGGTTGAACTCTACAAGAAGAAAACATCAAACCCCATAAAAAAATGGGGCGATGAAATGAACAGAAACTTTACCAAGGAAGAGATACGAATGGCCAAAAGGCACATGAAAAAGTGCTCTACATCACTAATCGTCAGAGAGATGCAGATCAAAACAACCCCGAGATACCACTTCACACCACAGAGACTAGCACACATCCAAAAGAACAAAAGCAACCACTGTTTGAGAGGATGTCGGGAGAAAGGGACCCTTCTACAATGCTGGTGGGAATGCCAGCTAGTTCAGTCCTTTTGGAAAACAATATGGACGATTCTCAAAAAACTAGAGGTTGAGCTCCATTTGACCCAGTAATACCACTGCTGGGAATATATCCCAGAAAAGCCAAAAAGTATAGTCGGAGTGACATATGCACTTATATGTTCACCGCAGCACTGTTTACAATAGCCAGAATCTGGAAAAAACCCGAGTGCCCTAGAACAGATGACTGGCTGAAGAAACTCTGGTACATCTATACAATGGAATACTATGCAGCTGTTAGAAAAAAATGAGGTCATGACGTTTGCATATAAGTGGATCAGCATGGAATATCATGCTAAGTGAAATGAGTCAGAAAGAGAGAGACAGACATAGAAAGATTGCACTCATCTGTGGAATATAGAATAATAGACTATAAGACTAACACCCAAGAATAGTAGAAATAAGTACCAGGAGGTTGTCTCCATAGCTTGGCGGCTGGTCTCTCATTCTGGGTAACTCAGGGAAGGGAACACCAAGTAAAATGTGGTCGGAGGTCATGAGGGGGAAGGGTGATGAGGGCCGAATACAGACTAGAGACTGAACACAATGGCCACTCAACACCTTTATTGCAAACCACAACACCTAATCAGAGAGAGAGAACAAAAGGGAATACCCTGCCATAGTGGCAGTGTGGGGTGGGGGAAGACGGGACTGGGGAGGGTGGGAGGGATGTTGGGTTTACTGGTGGTGAAGAATCGGCACTGGTGAAGGGATGGGTTATCGAACTTTGTATGGGGGAAACATGAGCACAAAAATGTATAAATCTGTAACTGTACCCTCACGATGACTCTCTAATTAAAAATAAACTAATAAAAAAAGAAAAATGCAATTGTTTTTCATCCTTATTAGATATAACTAATATTGACCCTGGCATTTTTTTCTTGACATGCTTAGATTCATCTTATGAGTCCTTTTTATCAGAGTATTTTTAGCAATGCCTATCAAATGATCAGAGTTGGAACCAGAGTTAAAAGTTCACCTATAATTTCTGATGCTTGGATGTCAAGACATATATACAATATTATTGGTGTCGCTCTCCAAGAAATCTATATTTTACAGTACTCAAAAAGTTTCTTTTAAACTAAGATCCTGATGTTTGTTATTGCCTATTTTGGCATATGCTTGGAGAACACTTGGCTGGAGATGAAATAATTTGGACAATTTCCCCTGATATTACACATTTTCTCATTTTTTTCACTTTGAAAATCTCTAATTTTTCATTTGGAAGTGGAGAGCTTCAAGCACTCAATAAATACTTTCTCGCTTGACTTGCTCCAAATTCTCACATCATCACCAATAATAAATGTTACTTCTTTACAACCCAGTCTTCATTTTAGTGAAAGAATATGCTATTATTCTCCTAAGGGAGGTCAAGGGGCTCATTTTTAGTGGAGAGATACAGAGTTGAGTGGCACATGATCATTCTTACACAGTTTTGGAGTGTAATACATGATGCATTGCTTCCTCATGTTTGAAGTAACAAAGGCTAGGTTTTAGGAACTTGGAAAAATAACCTTCATTAATTTCAATTACATGGAAATATGTCCTTCAAAATAAAATCTATGACTTCTGCCAAAATAGACATTCTCACTTATTGTTCATTCTTATATTTCATGTTTCTTCAAAGCAGTGTTTCCTGAAACATTTTAACTTCACTGTCTAGTTTATATAATCGCTTTATAAATATTTTTAATAGATGTTATTTTATACATATATGAAATACTTATTATATACTATATACTCATGTACTATATATAAATTTCAGGTTTTTTGATATGCTATGGGTATTCATCGTAGGTTTGTCTGTTACTATATCACTATATATGTACTTACTAATTTATTTAAAGAAAAAGTAGTTACTATTCCAGGAATAATAAGAAATGACTAGAAGTTTATAACATTTTTTCCTTTTATGGCAAATGCAAAATTAATGTAAATGTATTTTCATTAGAATAACAACAATCTATTCTTATCTTTTAAGGTAGAAACCATAAAATTAGTTTTGATTTTTCTATACAAATAAAAATGTAATATGGTATTAAAGTAGCTTTATATTTACTTTTCTAATAGGTCACGTTACAGGCCTGCATTTTTAGTAGGGTCATTGTCGGTAAAATCTTTTCTCTTTCCCAAACATGTAGAATTGATTTTCTTCTTATTCTAAGTAAAGTTTATTTTATTCCCATAAAGCTTCATATCAATTAGTCACATTTTTAAGCCTGGAGTGAATTTTGAATTCCTTACCTATTGATGTAGATCTTGAAAATATTGCATTTCTGAGATTATATAAGCATACTTTACCTTCATACAAATCACAAATAAGCATATGGATTATGACAAGGCCAAGCACAAGTTCTGAAGCACAAATATCTCTGCAGTCAGGCACAAATTTCTTTCATTCTGGCAAAACCTAACTTACCTATAAGTTTATTTTGAAAAAGTTTGTCAAATGTGTAAGGCCTTCTTTATTATCTATAAATTTTGTTTTTCTAAATTGTAAATAAAATTACTTTGGAATACCTTCAGCTTAGATTTGGGAATAGGTTATGTTTAGTTCTTACAAGGTGACAAATGAGTATAAAGCATCTTCCTAAGAAAGAGAATCAGTGTATCCTAAACTGGATTGACAATGAGCCATAGTGAAAATGGAATACATAAGAGAAAGCCATGCACTCAAAGTAAAAGGCAATGAAATTCTCAACTAAGGTATCTGGAATAAACATGAAGAGAATAGTGTATAGTGAAATTAAGAACAATGAAACTTCTTGACTTTCAGAGTGATTCAAGGATGTTACCAGACACCAAAACTAATTTGGGAGAGATATTCATTTAATGTTTAAATAGTCCTCATTGTATAAATAAATATCTCAGCAGATTTCATATGGTATTTCATAACCTTGTTCTTATGAGCATTTGTATGGGATAGAAAAGATCAAATTCAATGTAAGATCCAGTGGAATAATAAAGACAGACTGCTTTCTTATTCATGATGTGCCACATCACATCATTCCTCTTAGCCTTCACTTAACTTCCTTTGCAATTTTATCTTCAGATGAATATAACTAGTGAGTCTATAGCTAAAGGTCACTGTCACTGTCATCCTGTTGTTCGTTGATTTACTCGAGCGGGCACCAGTGATGTCTCTATTACACTCAGACCTGAGATTTTAGAAGCCTCTCCTTATTTGTCTTTCCCAACGATTGGAGCTATTGGTTAAGGGGAATGAGACCTATCATTACTGTTTTTGGCATATCTAATACGCCACAGGTAGCTTGCCAGGCTCTGCCATGAGGGCAAGGTACTCTCGGTAGCTTGCCAGATTCACTGAGAGGTATGTATATATCTTTTACTGTATTAGGGATATGAATACGCCATCGCCATGGAGAGCTTGCCAGGCTCTCCCATGTGGGCAATAGACTCTTGGTAGCTTGTCAGGTTCTCCAAGAGGGAGAACAAGGCTATTAGATGTCACTTCCGGGAGCTTGGTTTTATAGTCTCTGGATGTTGGCTGTAGGTGGGATTACACACTCTAGGGGCATTTTGTGGGTGTGGCTGCCAAGCTACTGGATAATGGGTGTCTGGGTGGAGAAGGCCCAGTCCCAATCTGAGCAGGCTTGGAGATCTCAGTCATGGATCCCGCACACCAGGGTTTCTCTGCTGGTCCCTTCATGCATGAGGCTCATCTGAATGTGTGGAGAGTGGCCTTGTGCATGGCTGTGTCTGGGTTCTGGAGGTCTTCAACTATCAAGGCTCTGCTTGGGGTGGGGAGGAAAAGGCAACCCGTGCCCTCTGAGGGGCCCCGGTGAAGACAGCCAGGCACGGGGGGCAAGAGACTCTGCGTTGCTCTCTTCTGGGAGCTTGGTATTAAAGTCTCTGGATGTTGGTCATTGGTGGGATTACATGGCGCCAGGGGTAGTTTGTGGATGTGGCCATTAAGCTACTCGAAAATGGGGGGTCTGGGTGGAGAAGGCCCAGTCCCAATCTGAGCAGGCTTGGAGATCTCAGTCCCGGGTCCTGCACACCTGGGTTCCTCTGCTGGTCCCTTCATGTGTGAGGCTCATCTGAAGTAAATAACTAAAGGTATCATAATTAAAAGGAGGGTAAGTTATTTATACAGAAAGTTTGAAATCAACAAGAAAAAAAAAGAGTTCTGAAAATGATCCTTTCAATTAAAAGAATAAAGAAGTGAAGTATAAGAAACAAAATATAATGAAGAAAAGTCAAGACAGTGATTTTGTTTCAGCAGAAGGAAAAAAATCAAACATGTAAAATATTTAAATTACATACTTAAGTTTATTTAGATTTATATTATCGACTCCTTTAAATTTACCGTCATAGTTTTAAATGGAAAAAATAACAGACTAGAGTAGGCAGTTTGCCTTAAAAAAGGACTAAGATGTGTGGATTGAAAGGAATAATTTAAATTCAATTGCTAATACTTTAAGATAATTATGAGAGTTTTCAGACAGAATAAAGGTTTAGAGAGAGGCTGAAAATGCTAAAGAGTTTTTCCAATTAGCCTAATTACAAGAAAGAGGCATTTATGAAGGACAGAGTAGATGGAATTGAAAAGACAAGGAAAAATTCTATCTTTAGGACAAAGGATGGTTTCTTTCTCAGAGACTGGGTTAGCAGAAAAAAAATATGTAAAGGACAGCTGAACTTTACATGGCAAAGAACTTAAGAGCTCTCATTTTACAGAAATTTCTGAGAGAACTTCCACTAATTTGAAGCTTTGTTTTTCAATATTCACTCACTCATATTGTTATATTCATTTAGGACTTTTCTAGTTCATACTTTGTGTGATAATCAACTTAACGTCTCTCTCTTCTGTTCTTTGAAACTCCATTACAGACAGGTATGAATAGATAATACAAGCAAAGTTCTAATTATTTGAACCAATTAAATATAGCAACTTAAATATGGGGTGATGTAAGGGGCACTAATAGGACTCTATGACCCTGAAAATTGTTTTATGAGTCTAGCAGAGAGCCTAAAATCTGATCTTTAAGACTTTACCTTTTAGTGCTTGCTTTGGCAGCATATAAAATAAATTAAGACATTACTGAGATTTGCATGGTGTTCATGAAAGAATGGCTTGTAAATTTGTGAAGTACTTTATGTTTTTTAAAATTCGGTTTTGTTTTACCAAGTCTTTTAAAAGTATTACATTCCTTGGATTTTAACCTTTTATAATTGGCCACAAGTGGCTTTTATTTTAATAAGTATTTATTTAGGATTGCACTTCTCTTAGATTCTTCTTTTGTTTGTTCTTTCCTTTTTCCCCTTTCTTACATTTTTTTCCTTGCTTTCATTCTCTATGCCTTTATTCCTACTTCTCTTTCTTCCATCTAGCTTCTGCAAATTATAAGGCTTTATGATGTCCCAAATGCAATGTGAAACTGGGATATGGGACGAATATGAGTCCTCAAATCCCTCATAGTCTACACAGAAATGTAGATATCAATCCAATAACAACAGGTGAAGTAAAAACTAGGCTAGAGATGTGATAAAAATCAATGACCTCGAGCTCAGGACTTGTAACGAAGGTTAAGAGTACTATGTCATGTAGAACATGCTATAGTATTTAAAGAAAGGTAACTCAATAGATAAGGCAAATCAACAGATAACCTTGTAGTTAGAGTGTAGTGCCATGATGAGAACCACAGACTATGCTGGGGTTGTTCTGAAGACAGAATGGGTAGGTGGTCCATAATCCGCAATATTTGTTTTTTTTAGCTACAATATTATTTTTTTGCCTATCAATGAGCAATCAGCACACAACAGTACATGAATCCATGTAGAAAAAAAATTTATTTCAATTAATAATAGCATCATAAATCCGCCACACTGATTTTGGAAGCCAGAATGTCCATATAAATTGATTTTACAGGGGAGGTTTAGATCTAATCTTAACTAATAGTGAACTTCAAATGATTGTTGTCTTTTCTCCAGTAGTTATCCAAATAAATATAGATTATTTATATTTTGACTTTTCCCCATAACTTTCACTATTAGGACACAGGAATTATTGTCTATGGCAAAACACAAAAAGGGGAAAGGGAAGAAGGAGACAAGGAGAATAAATTTTTAGTCCCTTTTCTTAAAAACACTCCACTTCTGTTCAAGTTTATTATTATTTTCACAGAGCTATTAAATGCCATGTTTGGAATAAATGTCATTAAAGTCCAGAGGCAAATTAAAAATATAACATCTGAATTTAATAATAGTAATAATAAAATGTACTTAGAGCTCCAGAAGCTGGTAGAAAGAGAAATTCCTGTATTATCAGCTCTTCTTTGTCTTTGTGGTCCTAACTTAACCCTTTTAAGGCCAATTAGATTCAATGTATGTAACATGTAGCCAATGACAGACCAATGTTTCCCTCCTATAGCTATTAACATAGAACATTTCATTTTTCCAAAAGTATCTTCTTTAGAATATGATGTATTCTAAACCATCCTCCAAATTGGTGAGATTCCTACTTTCTAAATATCAGCAATGTGCCAGCCAATACACAGATTATAGAATTGGAAAACTAAGATATTTTTCTAAGAAATAAAATTTTATTCAAAACTGACAATAAATTATGGTGAGAAAAAATTAAGCTGTTTTCAAGAAATTAAGGTATTAAGATATCCTGCTTCATTTTCCACTATGTGGCTGCAACTAAAACATATGCTAAGTGATGATGGTCAGTTAGAAGGAGAGGGAGAGATACAGAATGATTTTTCTCATTGTGGGGTATAAATATACATAGTAAAGGGAGCAACAAATGACCAAAGGCAACATGACTGGAGAGTTGGTCTACAGTCTGAACTTACCAGACTGTGTGTCTGTGGGCGGTCTGTTGGTGTGTGTGTGTGTGAATGGGGTCTTTGGGACATTGGTGGAAGGAAGTGGGCATTCTAGTGATAGGGGGAGTGTTGAAATGACGTATGCATGAAACTATCATTAACAGTAATGAGATCACAGCATCTCAGTATAAACAGAGAGGAGGTGAGATGTTCTACTTAAAGATACAAATCAAGCTATCAAAAAAATATCAAGTTACCACGTTATTGACAGCCCTTTGGTAATATTATTTAATAGATCATATTTTTAAAGGACTTAAAATAATTTTGCATATTAATATATCCATTTCATCTTCGTTTACTAGTAATTTAATTTGTTGAGCACTGATGAGGTGACAGATTCTTTGCAGAAAACATTTCCAGTATTTTTGCAAGCTTTGAAAATATCTTGTAACCTAAATATTAATTTTCTTTTAATAATAATTTAATAAGAAAATTTCTCTTTAGAACTGTATAAATGCTGGCTTCAGAAGAGATAGGGCTCAAAACACCCTTTCCTCCAACTTCTCTCTGTACACAAACACATACCAGCAGCCCCTAACAGACCTGAGATTTCCTGCTTACTAGTTATCTTTACAAATCTGTATTGTCATATTATGAATGTTGAATCAGGGATACACATGAAAGACATTCATGCACACCCATAATGGTAGTGTTAAAAATATGATACTTTGCAATTCTTACTTTTTTCTATTTACTGTTATTAGTTATAGCACAGTGGGTAGGGTGTTTGCCTTACACGTGGCAAACCCGGGTTCGATTCCTTCATCCCTCTCAGAGAGCCCGGCAAGCTACAGAGAGTATCCCGCCTGCACGGCAGAACCTGGCAACGTACCCGTGGTGTATTTGATATGCCAAAAACAGAAACAAGAAGTCTCACAGTGGAAATGTTACTGGTGCCCACTCGAGCAAATCAATGAACAACGGGACGACAGTGCTACAGTGCTATTCTGTTTTCATTAACTACTAATATCCAATAATTCACATATTTTTAATTATTCTTTTTCTTTTTGATACACACCCAACAGTGCTCAAGATTTTCTCCTGGCTCTGTGCTCAGAAATCATTCGAAAAGCTTATGGGTACTGGGTATAGAGCCCTGATTGGCTGTGTGCCAGGCAAACATCCTACCTGCTATGCTTGTTCTCTGACCTCTTTTGATTCTTTTAAAAAATATCAATTTTTCCCCTCTTACTTTTACTTCTACCTGGAATGTTCTAATCCTAAACTTTATTGACTATTGGACGACTGAATTTTCTGCAACTTCCTCTTTTAATTAAAAAACTGTAATTAAAACTTATTAATAGTTGAAATGTAGGCACATAACATTTTTTTTTTCCTTTTTGGGTCACACCTGGCTCTGCACAGGGGTTACTCCTGGCTCTGCACTCAGGAATTATCCCTGGCGGTGCTCAGGGGACCATATGGGATTCTGGGAATTGAACCCGGGTCGGTCGCATGCAAGGCAAACGCCCTACCCGCTGTGCTATCGCTCCAGCCCTGTTTTTGTTTTTGTTTTAAATTTTATTGAATCACCGTGAGATAGTTACAAGCTTTCATGTTTGGATTACAATCTCACAATGATCAAACACCCATCCCTCCACCAGTGCACATTCCCCACCACCAATATACCGGGTATACCCCCCCTTTCCCACCCTACCCCTGCCTTCATGGCAGACAATATTCCCCATACTCTCTCTATACTTTTGGGCATTATTGCAACACAGACACTGAGATCGTGTTTGGTCCATTGTCTACTTTTGGCATGCATCTCCCATCCCAGCTGGTTCGTCTAGTCATCATTTTCTTAGTGATCCTTTCTCTATTCTATCTGTCTTCTTCCCTCTGCTCATGAAGCAGGCTTCCAGCTATGGGGCAATCCTCCTGGCTCTTGTATCTATTGTCCTTGGGTGTCAGCCTCATGTGATGTTATTCTATACTCTACAAATGAGAGGCACAAAACATTCTAGCCCCAATGCCACCACCAGTGTCAACTTCTCTTGACCAGTGTTTCCAAGTTCCTTCTGCCTCCCCCCTCATGTTACCCCTAGCCTGCCACCTTGACAGTCACATTTTAAAGTTTGGTGGTTATAGTTTGTTTCTCATATTTTCAGTGCTGTTGAGTCTGTGTTTTGCATGTTTCAATGACACTCTCCCACATTAACAATGTTCTCAAGCTACCTGGTTCCTGCTCCCCTTTCTCATCCTTTCTCCCTCTCAATTTCTTTCCTTCTGTGTCCTTCTCTTCCCTATACTCTGGGGTCAAGCATGGTCAGGACATACCCCTTTAAAATATGACGGACAAGGTAATATTTTCAGTTGATCTTTCTATTCCCAACCTCTTTTCTCCTTTTAAAATGGGAGCCACATGCAGTAGTGCTTAAGGCACCTTGGGGGTACTCCAAGAGATGCTCAATCCTGTGGAATGCATCTATATGATATTTGCTGAGCAGTTACCAGAAGTTACCAAGGTTATACCCAGTGTGCTTTGTGGGTTTTTCAGTGCCAGAGACTGAATTCAGGACATCGCATATGCTACGTCCATATAGAAATTATGCTATCATCCTGGCCTCATTACCCATCATTTCTTCATCTTTCTTTTATCTATATATAGATGTATCTGATATGCCAAACACAGTAACAAGTTTCACAATGGAGATGTTACTGGTGCCCACTCGAGCAAATCTATGAACAACAGGATGACAGTGTTACAGTACTCTATGTAGACATTTATCATCATATTATTATAGTCACTGCTTAGTTTTGATTTAATTATAAACAAGACAAAAATGACAAATAAAATTGATGAACTGCAATGTTCCTTTTGCAGTGTTAGAACTGCAAAAGAAATATACAATTAGGATTTTAGAAATGCATTATGATCTAATGTAGGTAGGGATTTTCAAGCTTATTGCCATTGACTGTGTAAGATAATTATTTGTTGTGGAGTTTTCTGTATTGTATATGCTGCAGGGTTTTTAGCATAACTCATTCATTCTATTTACCATATGCAAGAAGTATTTCTAATTGTGATTACCAAGAGTTACCAAAGACAATGCCAAACATTTTTTTTTTTTTGTGGGTAAAACATTCCCCTCTCCAGTAGATAATCACTGTTCAAGACTAGTCTGACTGGACAGGGTATAAATATAGTGTGAACAATAGCTCAAATCTGGAAACAACCCAAGTGTCCAAGAATTAATGATTGGATAAAGAAACTATGGTGCATATTACATATACTCAATGGAATATTACTCAGCCATAAGAAAAGAGAAAGCCATGAAATTTTCTGCTACTGGGAGGGAACTAGAGTGTATCACAATGAGTGAAGTTAGTCGGAGGGAGAGAGACTGACACAGAATGATCTCTCTCTGGGATATAATGTGGGATATAATGAAACATAATGGAGTAACAATGAATACCCAAAAACAGTGGAAACAAAGAAAATGAGAACTGGTATTCAGTAGGAAACATGATATTTGAGGAGACTGGGGCATAGGACAGGGAGGGGGCAATGTCTATGGTGGAGGGAAACATTTAACTGGAGAAGGGGGTGGAGTTGAAAGATAGTTAACTGTTATGTATGAAACTGTAGCAGCAACAATAAAATCAGGTTGCAAAAACATATACACACATATATATGTATATATATATATATATATATATATATATTCACACACCTCTCATAAAAAGCAGGCTGGGAACAAAGCAGGGAGGGAGACACTAGTGGAGGGAAGTAGGTACTGCTGAAGGGATCAGTGTTGAAACATTGTATGCCTGAAACCCAAGCATGAATAATTTCACAGTGACTAAATTAATAAGAAACGAAAACAAAATTAAAATAAGTAGAGGACATGGAAATCTAAATTGTGCATTATTATCCTTTTGTGGAGCAATATTTATTATACCGATTAGGCAAAAAATGCTCTTGTTCCAAGAAAAAAATGTTTAGTGTGAAAACTGGAGTGATAGCACAGCAGGTACTGAGTACAGCATTTGCCTTGCATGCCGCTGACCCAGGTTTGATTTCTCTGTCCCTCTCAGAGAGCCCAGCAAACTATTGAGAGTATCCCGCCCACAC
Source organism: Sorex araneus (assembly GCF_027595985.1). Classification (NCBI taxonomy): domain Eukaryota; kingdom Metazoa; phylum Chordata; class Mammalia; order Eulipotyphla; family Soricidae; genus Sorex; species Sorex araneus. The sequence goes on along the minus strand of NC_073303.1, from coordinate 161,336,970 downwards.
AGCAGAGCCTGGCAAGCTACCCGTGGTGTATTCAATATGCCAAGAATAGTAACATCAAGTCTCACAATGGAGACATTACTGGTGCCCGCTCAAGCAAATCAATGAACAACAAGACGACAGTGCTACAGTGCTATAGTGTGAAAATATATACCTGGAACATACCATTTGGACTGATAGCATTGTGAAAGAAAATAAACAGGAGGCTCTGGGAAATGAGAAATCCTTCCTGTTTCAAGAAGAAAGCCTAATGCATTAAAAAGTCAACAGGCTGGGGCTGGGGGTGAGGTGGGGGCAGGTAGGAGAGGGAACCTGGGAACACTGCTGGAGGGGAATTGACACTGGGGGTGGAATCAGTGATGGAATATTGTTTGTCAAAATCCCAACTATGAATAACTAACTCATGGTGCTTTATAAAATAAAATTTTGTGCAAAAGCCTATAAGATAGAAATTAATGCGGGAACTACAAGATAAGTGTGAATGACTATTGCAAGTACTGAGAGCATGTTTACCACCAAGATTAAAAGATGTAGCTGTTTGTTCAGTCTGTTTGTGCTGATCAGGCTCAGAATGAAAACCACCGAGAAACACTGAATGATTCTTTTTTTAGCAGGAAAATGATAACTAGGAAAACACTTAACTATGGCAAATGTTGGGATGAAGGGAAAATGGAACCAACAATAGTTTCTTCAATATATAAAATAAGGGCTGGGTATGTTTGTTGATAACGATTATGCTACATGTAGGGAAGTATTGTTAATTATTTAATAGGTTTCAGTAGCAAGGTTTGTCTGTCTTATTGATTTTATTTTATTTATTTTATAAATTTTATTTATTTATTTTTTGCCTTTTGGGTCTCACCTGGCGATGCACAGGGGTTACTCCTGGCTTTGCACTCAGGAATCACCCCTGGCGGTGCTCAGGGGACCATATGGGATGCTGGGAATCAAACCCGGGTGGGCCGCATGCAAGGCAAATGCCCTACCCGCTGTGCTGTCGCTCCAGCCCTACAAATCAGACTTTTACAACAAATCTCTCAGACCTTGAATATAACTTTGGTTCCACATAAGCTTTGCTCTGCCTGTCCTGCTCTTAGAGTCCTCCTGGCATTCATTGTCATCTGCCTTCCCTTTAAGGTTCAGATGTGGCCTTTCCTCTTCAAATTCTACCTCTTTTAAAAAGCCTACCTCCTATCTTATTCTCCCAACAGCATCATCCCAGGCAACTAGCCCCACAAATGTTGTCTGTAGTACCTGACTACTTTTACTGGATAAATATAGCTTACAGGTATATGTCTTTTTCTAAAATTAAATGGACAATTTCTCATAAAAACCAGGTTCACACTCTGTGACTTTTAATACACTACAAAACACCTAATACAGGATTTAACACATTAAAGAGATGCTATTGTTTGCTTAATTAGCTCACTAATAGAAATAAATATCACTTTTCTGGGCATATATAGGCTTCTCAGATTCAGTTTTATGTGCTATGCATACTCAAGGTATGAATTTGAATTTGCCTGTGTGTTCATTGTTTTCTGCACAAAGACTATGGGAAGAATTTGATCCACTATTTTTCCCATTGTATAGAAAACCCATAGCTATTTGTCAGAGAAATCAGACTGATGCAGACAGGCAACTTTGAGTCTTAAGCTTTTGCACTAAGGAAGCAAGAACAGGTCGTCAGCATAAAGTAGTCAGGGATGCAAGAAATACTTGGCCTGCTAGATTCTTCAAGAGAAACTCTAAATATTCCGGGGCCAGAAGGAAAAACAAGATGGTGAAGGATGTCATAAGGAGGTGACTTAGGTGACTATTATTCAACAGTGTGCCTTAGATTTATGCTTCAAAATTTATAGTATGAACTGTTGCAAGGAACATTTTAGAAAACTCGCAGTTTTTAATGGACTGTCACTGTCATCCCGTTGCTCATCAATTTTCTCAAGCGAGTGCCAATAATGTCTCCATTGTGAGACTTGTTGTTACATTTTTTGGCATATCGAATACACCATGGGTAGCTTGCCAGGCTCTGCTGTGCGGGTGGGATACTCTCAGTAGCTTGCCAGGCTCTCCGAGAGGGACGAAGGAATTGAACCCGGGTTTGCTTTGTGCAAGGCAAATGCCCTACCCGCTGTGTTATTTATCCTCTCTTACTTGGATAACTGTGCTAATTCTAGAGCTAATATTAATGGACATACTTACTTTTGGGGGAGGGGACATTGACATTGGACCACATTCAATGACTGATGCTCAGGCCATCCTTCAGGCCCTCTGGTCAGGGGGTCACTCCTCTAGGGATTAGATGCACTACTGGGGGTTGAATGCAAAGCAAGAACCTTAATCCCTGAATTCTCTCTCACCCCAAACTTTCTCTTCTGTGGTCACAAGCAGACGACATCTTTAAAAAAAAAATTAACATTTCCACACATGTGGCTGAAAGCAATAGGTGTAAGGAAAAGGGAGTTTGAGCTCAACAAAGGAAGGAAAGAAGATGAGATATTCCAGCCTGTCCTTCTTCTTCAAACATTATCAAACAAAATTATGACTTTGACTCTAGTTCTCAAGATGACGCCATCCTCCTTACACAAAGGACAGTAAATTAATTCTCTCTATTTTGTCTTTGGCTGATATTTGGAAATTGGCACAATTTCTCTAGGAAGGTGACAGGGTAGGGGGTCAGTAGAGCGGTGAACCAGGCACCACAATACTCTAATAAGGGTTGATTAGTGCCAAGCATGGCAGCAGAACTCTTCCATTGTCTTTCCAAATTGTCTCGCAATTATTCATCTTTATAAATAACAGTCATGTTTGGTAAGCTCTTCAACAAGTCTGAAACTGAGTACCTTCTTATTTTCAGACTTGGAGTTAGTCTTCCCTGGTCTCATAGTCTAAGTTGGTTTCTACAGTCTCATGATTTAAATTTAAACCTATCACCAGTCTAGAAATTTCCATTAATTTGGAAAAGGCTAGCACAGTGACTCCATGTTTTTGTTTTTTTTTTTGCCTTTTGGGTCACACCCGGCATTGCACAGGGGTTACCTCCTGGCTTTGCACTCAGGAATTACTCCTGGTGGTGCTTAGGGGACCATATGGGATGCTGGGAATTGAACCTGGGTCGGCCACGTGCAAGGCAAAGGCCCTACCCGCTGTGCTATTGCTCCAGCCCCATGACTCCATGTTTTAACCAGATACTTGGGCATTTTGGATGTTGACATTTAGATGTTGACATCGAAGGGCCTCCAAGCTAATTTCTAGAGATAACAGCCCTCCCAGTTTACCATAATGCCTTCTAGCTTGTCTTTCATATGTTAGCCAGCCTAATACAGAGCCCTTCCTTCCAATCAATTCCTTTATAGGGAGGCCCATTATCACTTACAGAACCACTATTCACCTGTTCAAATCACCCCAGATAAGAAAACTCAGAGTGTATGGATGCAAGGCCAATTGAAATAACTTATAATGGGCAATCCTAACTCTTCTACTCAGTTGCACCTATAAATTCCCAAAGAAAGCACATAAAGAGTCTTGTCCATGTTTTCTCTGTACTCTGCCTCCTGACAATGGTACTTACTCTGTTCATGTATTAGGGCCACTTCTCTTGAGATCTGTGACTAAAAGAGACCATCATTTTTGTGGCATGCAGCACCTAGCCTATTAGTGTCATCTAACCTGAATAGTAATAAAGCCTAATATATATATATTTTTTCTTTTTGGGTCACACCAGCATTGCACAGGGGTAACTCCTGGCTCATGCACTCAGGAATTACTCCTGGTGGTGCTTGGGGGACCATATGAAATGCTGGGAATCAAACCCGGGTTGTCCATGTGCAAGGCAAATACCCTACATGCTGTGCTATCCCTCTAGCCCAAAGCCTAATATTTAAAAAAATTGATTCACCATGATACACAGAGTTACAAAGTTGTTCATGATTGAGTTCCAAAAATGCAATGTTACACACCTAATGTGCATTCTCCATCACCAATGATACCCAGTTTCCCTCTCTGCCCCCTCTGAGAGTCCCTTTCTCCCTGCATCTGCACCAGCACCAGCTGTTCTTTGGAATGTGCATCAGTCTGTAATAAGACCTAATCTTAAAAAATATGCAACTATGGTATTGAAACTGTTTTGTCCTGACCTTATAAAAATGTTACATTATACCATTAACCCATCTTTGGGTACTGTAATAATCTTTCCCAAGTCACAGGTAGTAATATTATGCAAGTCTTCCTTCAATGGGCAAATCACAGAGAAGCTGGATGAATACCTTATTCATGGCAGGTTGAACTCACTAATTAGATAACTTTAGCATTATGTTTTCTAGAACTAACAGGAAAAATTTAAGGAAGAGAGAAATGACTATATTTTACTTTGGTTTAAAAGGCATTTGATGACTTTAACATTTCTGAAAGGGAGCAAAAGTGAACCTTGTGTGTACTTTTGAGTAAGTACTACTGACCTTGTACCAGAAAGAAAAAGTTTCAATGAAATAGTCATTTTGGGGAGAGATGTAGATAAGGTGAAACAGACAATAAAGAGATACTCATTTAGCAGTTGAAAGAAACCAGTTTAATCAGATCGTCACTTAGCTCATTTTGAAACAATATGCTGCCCTTTATTTGTGTGTTAGTTGTAGTGGTTAGGAACATTTTATGTTCCTGAGATAAACATCTGGGTGAATGACTCACATTGCTTTGTGTGTAGAGACTCTAATAAGACTTCATTAGGACCCAATGCATATCCCAGTTATTTCTCAGGGTTCAATATGTTGATCTCTCACCAAACCATGTGTCTGTAAGATTTAAGAGTGGAATATTGTTTTCTTCCTGCTTTCTCTTATTAGCATGTGTCTGTTATCTAAAATGGTCTTTAAAGAACACTCATCGTTAGTTTAGCCAATGGAGTGCAGAGCTCGGGGTTAGTACTCTAATAAGGATGCGACTGGTGCTACTAGCCAGCTGTGAAATGTTCCTTTGAGAGTCAGGGAGAGCCCTCTCCACTTTGTATCGCTTCTACCTTTCCACATGGTCCAAAGTTTCACAGAATTCTTTGGTAAAGTTTGACATTTGAATTTTATCCCTCTTACCTGTACTCTTCAGTTCTTATTTTTAAGGGGGCAATTTTTAAAATGTTTTTTTGGGTGAGGAACTTCCAGTAGTGCTCAGGGTTTACTCCTGACTCTGTGCTCAGTGATCACTTCAAGTGGACTCAGGAGACCACAGAGGGTGCAGGGGATTGAGCCTTGGTTGTGTGCAAAGCAAGCACCCTGCCTATTGCACTCTCTATTGCAAAAGCCTTTTGCTTTTATTAAAAGATACTGGTCTCAGGTATGTTTCTGATATAAATACCATGACTCTTAAAAGTAGGTTAGTACATGAATAGTGCATTTGTTTTCTTCCAAATTCTTCTGAAAACTGCCCCCTTGCTTTAACCACACAAGTGTATACATACATACACATATTTTATACACTTTTAGAGCAGAGATTAAATAAATTTAGAAACAAACCTAAATATATATTCTTATTTTGTATTCATTAGTTCTTAATTACCATTGGCTATTGGTTAATATAGTTATGATTTTATGTTTGAAAATATTACATCACTTTGAATAAGATACCTTATTCAAAATGAGCTTATATACCAAACTCAGATCTTTTCTAATTTTGACAGCTTTGTTAGCATTCAAAACTTCTGAAATCTCTTATTTTGGCTTTCATACTTACAATAATTTAATACTTTCATTAAAGAGTCAGTTGTTTGAATTTTTCATTTCTTAGCATTTTCTCCTTACCTGATTTCAGATGGAGAAAGCAGAAAACCACAGAGGAAAGTTATATAGCTTTGCCCTTGGTAAAACTAGTCATTGTTTTCCCTCTCATGGAAAACAGTCTTTCTTGGAGTATATTTCCCTTTTCTTGGTCCCTCTTTCATCTCGTATTTGCTATTTACTTATATGCCTTGGAACTTTTTATCAATTAACTCAAACCTAGAGGCATAGATAGATCCTGTTTCCCACTTAAAAATCTAATTAGAGAAGTCTCAGTTTACTAGAATAAGATAATTAAGCAGTTCATGTGTTTTAAGTATTTAGAAAATATTTAAACAATGTGGTTTCACCCAGCTGAAATAAGATTTTTTAAAAGCATGCTGAAATTATAATGGCAGTTTCTTAATATTCTTACACATATACAAGTACTTTCCAAAAATACCGAGATTTCTTTCTATTTTCCACTCTTTAGGTTTTACATGAAGCAAAATGTTTTCACAGATATGATCCAGAAATTAATTAGATGTTTATGACATTTATTTAACAAAGAAAATTTGACAATTTTTCCATGTTATTGTATTATTACAGATTGGTAAATGTTCATATTGTTAATGGAATATTGTTAGGTACTTGTAGATGAAAATTACATATTTCAAAAGAAGTAGAAAAAGGGATCATCATCAAAAGGAATACACATATTATCTAAATAATATGTGTAATGAAGAAAAGTATAAGTTTGGTTTTGAGTCTTTGAAGTTCCTGAGCTGTTGTTTATCTATACAATGGTGTATCGTTCCATCGAGTTTGAGTGAGAGTTTTGCTGGATAAAGTATTCTTGTTGAGGCTTTCATTTCATTGAGTTTTTTCACTATATTCCACCATTGTCTTCGGGCTTGAAGGGTTTCCTCTGATAGGTGTGCTGTAAATCTAAGGGGTGCTTCTTTGTATGTGATTTCCTTCTTTGACCTTGTTGCTTGCTATTTGTGTCTCTATCCATGACATCCATCATTCTGACTATGATATGCCTTGGCGTGTTTTTATTAGGGTTTCTTTTAGCTGGGACCCTTCTGGCTCCTTGAATCTGGATGCCTTCATTCTCTTAACTCTGGGAACTTTTCAGCAATTATTTCTTTAACTGTAGCTTTTTTATTGGGGTTGCCTCCCTGTCCTTCTGGTACTCCAATGATTCTAATGTTCCTCTTGGAGTCATCCCCTAGGGCTCTGATTTGCCTTTGATCTATTTTGACGTCGTTTCCCATTGTCTATTGTTGCCTGTAGGATTTCTGCTGCTCATCTTCAAGTTCACTGATTCTGTCTTCAGCTGTAGCCATTCTACTGTTGAGGGCACCCACTGAAATACAAAGCAGTAACAATTTTTTTAATTATTTTTTTTAAATTTTTTATTGAGTCACCATATGGAAAGTTACAAAGTTTTCAGGTTTAAATCTCAGTTATACAATGCTCGAATACCCATCCCTTCACCAGTGCTCATATTGCACCACCAAGAATCCCAGTATACAAAGCAGTAACAATTAAAACAGCATGGTACTGGAACAAAGGCAGAGCTGCAGACAAATGGATACTACACTTGATCTTAGCCGAAAGGCCGAGAAGCGATAGCTGCAGACAAATGGAACAAGGTGGAATATCCCTACACACAACCCCAAATGTATGAACATCTAATCTTTGATAAGGGACTAAGAAATGTGAAGTAGAGCAAGGAAAGCCTCTTTAACAAATGGTGCTGGCATAACTAGACAACCACATCAAAAAAATGGGCTTAGACCCCGACCTAATACCATGCACAAAAATTAGATCAAAATGGATTAAAGACCTCAACATCAGACCAGAATCCATAAAATACATTAAAGACAAGGTTGGCAAAACCCTCCATGATATTGAGGCCAACAGTATCTTCAAAGATGACATGCCACTGACTAACCAAGTGGAAACAGAGATAAACAAATGGGACTATATTAAACTAAGAAGCTTCTGCACCGCAAAAGATACAGTGACCAAAATACAAAGACAATCTACAGAATAGGAAAGAATATTCACACAATACCCATCTGATAAGGGGTTGATATCAAGTATATATAAGGCACTTGTTGGAATATGCAAGAAGAAAATATCCAACCCCATCAAAAATTGGGATGATGAAATGAACAAGGAAGAAATACAAAATGGCAAAAAGGCACATGAAAAATGCTCTTCACCACTAATCATCAGAGAGATGCAGATCAAAACAACCATGAGATACCATCTCACACCACACAGACTAGTACGCATTGAAAAGAACAAAAGCAACCGCTGTTGGCATACATGTGGGAAGAAAGGGACCCTCCTACACAGCTGGTGGGAATGCTGACTGTTTCATCCCTTTTGGAAAACAATATGGATGATTCTCAAAAAAAAAATTAGAAAATGAGCTCCATTTGACCCAGCAATACCCAGCAATAACAATTCGTCTCCTGGGAATATATCCCGGAGAGGCAAAGAGGTATAATAGAAATGACATCTGCATTTGTATGTTCATTACAGCACTGTTTCCAATAGCCAGAATCTGGAAAAAAACCGGAGTGCCTGAGAACAGATGACTGCTTTAAGAAACTTTGGTACATCTACACAATGGAATACTATGCAGCTATTAGAAAAGATGAAGTCATGACTTTTGCATATAAGTGGATCAACATGGAAAGTATCATGCTAAGTAAAATGAGTCAAAAAGAGAGATACAGACGTAGAAAGACTGCACTATTCTGTGAAATATAAAGTAACAGAATGGGAGACTAGCACTCAACTATAGTAGAGATCAGTACCAGGAGGTTGGCTCCATGGCTTGGAAGCTGGCCTCACATACTGGAGGAAGAGGCAGTTCAGATAGAGAAGAGAACACTAGGTAAAGTATGGTTTGAGGACCTGCTGGGGATGGAAGGTGCTCACTGAAAGTAGACTATGGATCAAACATGATGCCATTCAATACCTCTATTGCAAACCACAACACCCAAAAGGAGATAAAGAGCAAAAGGGAATGCCCTACCACAGAGGTGGGGTGGGGTGGGGGGATGGGCTGGAGGGGTGGGAAGGATACTGGGATCTTCGGTGGTGGAGAATGGGCACTGATGGAGGAATGGGTACTCAAGCATTGTATGACTGAAACACAAGCACGGAAAGTTGTAAGTGTAACTGCACCTCATGGTGATTCACTAATAAAAAATTTTTTTAAAAAAGAAAAGTGTAGATATTTTATCTAAAAAGTGTAGATAAGGAACTAATGGTACCTATTTTTGTTGCATTTTTTTCTTTTATGAGTTTTTTAAATTCTGTTTTGTGGTCACACCCAGTGGTGCTCAGGACTTACTCCCGAGGAACTCAGGAATCACTCCTCCAAGGACCATTTGGGTTCCAGGGATTGAATCCTGGTTGTCAATGTGCAAGGCAAGTGTCCTGCCCGCTGTACTATTGCTCTGACCCTTTACACTTATGATATGTACAAAGTATTTTCATGTAATGAACAAAAGTATAAAAATATGTTGTTTATTTTTCAAATTTGTACTTTTGCTGATTAGAATATGATTGTTCGCGTATTATAAAACTGGAATGAAACAAGGCTGTGATCATCTACATAGAAAGCATGATAAACCACTCATTTCCCCCTGATTTTTATTATTGTTTGGCTCAGCTATTGACTCCTATGAAAAAAGATGAGATAATATACACAAAGAGTGGGTATTGGGGAAGGCATAAATCTTTCACAAATGGGACAATACTTTCCAGGAAAACAAATGATGTAAAGAATTGAAGAAATAGCTATTCAAAAACATGTAATATTTTATAGGTCAGGAAGTAGAAGTAAAGGTCAAACCATAGATTTGAGATCTATCTTTAAAAGATCTTGAATTTCCAAACCAAGAATTTGAATTTTATTCTGAGTGTTACAAAACCTATTGTAGACTATGTTGTAAGAGAGAGAAATGGCTTGGGGAAAAAAATGAAGCGAACTCCGTAGATAAATTTGAAAGGTAGGAATTCAGCATTTCTCAATGGTGGGGGAGATGTAGCAGAATATTTCAGAGGTCATATGAAAAATTACATAAGAGGGATGGGGTATGAAATAAGGAAGCCAACTGGTGGGACAAGGCAGTTAAAGGAAGAAAATAAGGTTGGAAGGGGGCTATAGTTGGGAAAGGATTGAAAAATATGAGTTGATTACAAAGACCTGAGGAGGAATGTATGGAAACTATTGTAAAGAAATTTTTAAAAGTTGATTTTTTTTTTTGAAATAAGATAGGCATGGGGGGGAGAAGGAGAGAGAGACTGTAAAATAATGGAGCTGCTTAAGAGAGAGTTCATGGAACCAATTTTCTTTGGTTTATGTTCAACATTTTCTTGATTATACAGAAATGAAAATTATATATGACATCACAACATATACCCAACAGTGCTAGGGAGTAAAGTGTTCTATTTAAAACACAAACAATAAAAGCTATTTTTTGAACAAACAATAAAAGCTATTTATTGCAAAATGCTAAATTTTATTAGTGAAATATGAATTATAAATTAGGGGGAGGCAAGAAAAGGCAGATGGGGGCTGAAGGGACAGGAAATGGATAGATGCAGTCATTATAGGCAGAGTAATGGGTTACAGAGCAGCAAGCCACAGTGGGACACAGGGGACAGGGTTCTAGTTGCAAATTCCAGATCAGAAAAGCATGCACAGTATAGGGAATGGTGCAGGGACAATGAGGGACATAAGTTTTCATGCACTGGACCAGACTGAGTGACCACAGGACTGAACTGGTTTCTTTTCATTTGCAAAAGAAGCATCTCTATACTAGCTGATCACATTAACTGCATTTCTTTTCAAATTGACTACGTAACTAGATTAATTTTTTTCTGGTGCTAAGTGAATACTCTAGTCAAAAGTACACACAAGTTTAAATTTTCTTCCCTTCCAGAAATGCCAGAGAAACCATCATATGCCTTTTATTTTACTTAATTTATTGAATCACCATGAGATAGAGTTACAAAGCTTTCATGATTGAGTTTCAGTCATACAATGATCGAACACCCATTTTCCACCACCAATGTCCTCAGTATTCCTCCTGCCACCCCCACCCCACTCCCTGCCTATGTGGCAGGCACCTTTCTTCTTACTCTCTCTCTCTCTACTTTTGGACATCATCCTATGCCTTTTAAACCCAAGTAAAGCATAACCATTTCCCCCTCTCTTAAAAATTTCCTAACTTAGTTTTAGAAAAGATGATGCTAAAGCCATCTAATTAGTGAGTTCACCCTGTCATAAATAAGGCATTCACCCAGCTTTTCTGGGAATTATATTTTTGCCAATAATGTGTGAGAATTTAAATTATTCTTATTTTGTTTTGTGATACTTTGGTTTTGGGTCATACCCAGCTGTGCTCAGAATTAACTCCTGTACTCAGGGATTACTCCTAGAGATGCTTGAGAGATCATACATGGTGCTAGGAATTAAAATCAGGTCAACTGCAAACAAGAAAAACACTTTGTCTGCTATATTATCTTTACTTATTTTAAAAAAAATATTTTATAAGATAGTTCACAATATTTGATTGCATTTAATATTCAAACACCAATCCCACCACCATTACACCATCCCACCACCATATTTGGGATGTTTCCATCCCGAACCCCAATCCCTGTCACAAAGCAGAACTGAAATAATATACTTTGTATTGTTTGTTATGAAAAACCGCTGAAAATGCTACAAAAAGTATCCATAGAGGAAAGAGTGTGAAGATTCTTCTATATGATATCACTAACATTTAGTCAAAGGTTGAGCCTTGTGACCTTTCATATATATCACTGTGTCACTGTCATCCCATTGTTTATCATTTTACTCGAACGGGCACCAGTAATGTCTTCATTCGTCCCAGCCCTGAGATTTTTAGCAGCCTCTCCTTACTCATTTTTCCCAACAATTGGAGGCTCTTTTCAGGGTCAGAGGAATGAGACTTGTTATTGTTACTGTATTTGGCATATTGAAAATGCCAGGCTTTCCATATCTTGGAGAGCCTGGCATGCTACCGAGAGTATTGTGTCCGCACAGCAGAACCTGGCAAGCTACCCGTCGTGTAATCGATATGCCAAAAACAGTATCAATAAGTCTCACAATGAGAGACGTTACTGGTGCCCGCTTGACCAAATTGATGTGTAACGGGATGACAGTGTCAGTGACAGATATTTGTATATTTCTCTCTATGATTGGTTGCCTACTATATGAACCCCATGAAATATGGTGTGGTACTCTTGGAGATTGAGTAGGGAGTGTCTTATGGTGTGTCCAGGAATAGGTTCACTCCTGCATGAGGCTCAGCCTGAGTGTGTGGAGAGTGGACGTGAGCATGGCAGCATTGGATTCTGGAGATTTTTGGCTGCTGGGGCTGGGTCCCTTGGGGCAGAGAGGACTCTCACCCACCCCTCTCTGGGGCGCCCTGAGTGAAACAGCCTGGCACAGTGTCTGGTGACATGGCTATGGTGAGCATCATGTTATGCTCCCTTCTGGGAGAGAAGGACATGTGATCTCTGCTGTATTATCTTTATACTACCTAGTTATTCTTTATTTTCAATTGTACTTTGTGTTGTTAGTTTGCTTCATTTTAATAATATTTTTGGATATACATAGGATCTCATTTTGGCTTTATTTTCATTTTCCTAATGACTATATATGTTCAGAATAAATTTATATATTTATCAACCATTATATATATTGTTTGTTGAAACGTCTAGTCTAATACTTTTTCTACTTTTTATTTATTACAAGATACTTTTATGTATTGACTATAGATACTGGTTATCAGTTAGATATGTATTATTCAAACATTTTCTCAGTTTTGAAAAATGTTTACTTCTAAAATAAATGAGTACAAGTAAATGTAAACATTATTGGTAAGCAGAAAAAGAGGTTGGTATGATGGAAAGTAATTGTTGACTCCATTAGGTCATATAGTCAAATCAGTTTCTATGACAATGGCATTTCAATTTAGATTTGAAATCAGGGAAAGGAATATTTCAGGAGGAGGAGGAGAGGAGGAGGAGAAGTAAGAGGAGGAGGAGGAGGAGGAGAAGGAAGAATAGGGAGGCTGGAGAGAAAGTGCAGGGGGTACATGCCTTGCATGTAGCAAGCCCAGGTTCTGTCCTTAGCACTGCACATGTTCTTCTGAGCACTGAAATGTGCATATCTGTAAGCCACTGAGCATCACCAGGGTGACCCTGGTAATCCCTGCACCACAGAGCTTGAGCAGCACAGCATCCTCTGGTCCTTGCATGGACTGAGAATCACTGAAGTGGTCTTAAGCCCCCTGACCACTGCTTAGGAGCTCCAATTCCCGATCACTTGTATCACTTGTCTTCCTATTGATCTTTGATTTGCTTGAACAGGCGCCAATAATGTCTACATTTGTCCCTGTCGCGTGCTAATGTAGCCCAATGATACCTGCTCGCTCCAGGGACAGGAAGTGCCTCAAACTGTTCTCTCAGGGTTTTGACTAAGAAGTCTGACCATCTCCTTGGTGGGAGGCCATGCAGTCTTTTGATGTCCCGTAGAATCTAGTCGGTAACAGCTCTAGTCCAGCGGTCGTCTCTGAATCGCATTACATGTCTAGCCCATCTGATTTTTGATGCTTTGGCAAACAAGACAGCATCCCTGATTCTTGACCATGGACGGAGGTCGGTACTCCAGATTCCTTCTCTCACTTGAGTTAGAAGTGATACTCCTAGCATAGCTCTTTCAATTCCTCTTTAGGATACCCGAATAGCGTTCTCATCCTGTTTGCATAGGGCCCAGGTCTCTGAGGCATACGTTAGTGCAAGAATAACAGTGGAGTCGAAAAGATGTGCCCAGAGGCGGAGGTTCTTCATCCTCTTAACCACTTCTTCGATGCTTTTGAAGGCATTCCACACTGCTCTCTTCCTCCTGCACAGTTCTGGTGCCAAGTAGTTCCTCATATTGAGTTCTCAACTCAGGTACACATAGCTGCTGCATTCAGAGATGCTCATTCCATAGAGAGCAAATGGAGCGTCAGGGACTAGTTCGTTTTTCATGAACATTGTCTCGTTGAGGTTCAGCTGCAGTCTGACTTGTGGTTTTCCCCACTTTCGGTCGAAGTCGGCCAGCATTTGTGCCGCTTGGCTACTATTGGGCATTATGAGAACGATATCATCAGTGAAGCGGAGGTGGTGTAGTTGCTGACTGTCTATCTTCAACCCCATTCCTTCCCATTTCAGTCGTCACATGACATTCTTGAGGGTGGCACTGAAGAGTTTAGGTGAAATGGTATCGCCCTGCAGAACCCCTCTCTTTATGTCGATAATTACTTCCTTGTAGAATGATGAGATGCTGGTGGAGAATCCGCAATACAACTCATGGAGGATCCTGATGTACTGAGTTTGAATGCCCTGTTTGGCTAGGGCTTCAATGGCCACTTCAGTCTCAACAGAATCGAAGGCCTTCTTTAAGTTGATGAACGTTAGACAGAGCGGCATCTTGAACTCTCACGAAACTTCAGTGAGTTTGGTCACTGTGTGGATATGGTTGATTGTGCTGAATCCTTTTCGGAACCTGGCTTGCTCGCATGGTTGCTCTTCATCTAGTGTTCTGCCTATTCTATTCAGGATGACACAAGTGAACAACTTGTAGACAATAGACAGCAGGCAGATTGGGCAATAGTTGCTGATGTCATGGATGTCTCCCTTCTTGTACAACAGAACGGTCCTGCTGGTTTTCCACTGGGACAGAACCTTGCATTCAGACAGGTAGCGTGTGAAGAGCCGAGCCAGTGTATTGATGAATTGATGAGTACTGGCGGCAGATTCTTCAGGTGTTCGGGTCTGACCTTGTCTGGACCGGGTGCCATATTTGTCTTTACCGACGAATTGGCCTGTCAGATTTTGGAAGGCAGGACATTGGGAATGACATATCCATGCTGTGGAATTTGGTATGTGGGCAGGTGGACATGGTTGTCAAAGAGATCTGAGTAGAATTCATGAATAATCCTCTCCATTTCCTTCCTGGAAGATGTAATAGATCCATCAGGACGTCGGAGGGCAGTCATCTTGGTCTTATAGTTGGCGAAGGACAGGCGAGCGTTGTGAATACTTTTCCCGGTTTCTGCCACATCAGTCAACACAGCTGCTCTTCTCTCTTTGAGGTCTTCCTTTATCACTTCTCTGCACAGCTTTTCGAGCTCAGACATTAGCTTGTGATTGCCTGAAGCTTGCACCAAACCACGTTGATGAATGAGTTTGAGAGTTTCCAAAGAGATGTCTGTTTGTGACTTTCTCACTCTCGGCATTCTTCGTGCAGTCATGGAGGTGCTGAACCAGTTGATAGTATTCCTTGTCGATGTGGTCAAGGACAGCATCTTCCCACATTGCCGTCATAGTGCCAAAGAACTCCCAGTTGGTGGTCATTCTGGGAGTTCCCTTCTTAAACTTAAACTTTGCAGACCTTTCTCCCCACTCTGTGAAGTAGAATTTTGCACAAAGGAGAGGGTGGTCCGATCCCATTTGAAAGTTTGGGACAACAGCGACATTGGTCAGGCAAAACCTTCGATTGAATATGATGTGATCAATTTCATTGGGGAACTGTCCACTGGGAGACTCCCAGGTCCAGCATTTAGATTTTGCCTTCTGGAAGTGTGAGTTACCATGGATGGTCTTGGTTGATATAATGAACTCAGATAGTCTCTCACCCTGATCGTTCCATTCTAGGCCATGGGTCCCAGTGTGTTCTTCGGGCGACCTTCTCGGTCCTACCTTGGCATTAAAATCACCAACAATGATCTTGTAGAAGGTGTGGTCTACTTTATAGAACCTCTCCAGCTCCATGTAGAACTTCTCAATTTCTTCTTCATCATAGTTGGATGTTGGTGAATAGACCATATTTGATAGGGTTCTAATATCACAAATATCACGTCACGCCATTGGAGAAGAATTATTCCTCGGAACATGAGACAACAGAGGTGTTGGTGGCTTCTGTGTCCTTGTCAACATGAACTTGGCCATGAGCATTGATTCATTCGTTCGAATCTGACGATTACACTTGAATATATGCCTAACAACCCGAATCCGACGATTACACTTGAGTATATGTGACTCACTGCCAGCAGCAGTTTCTATCTTCGTCGTCTACTCACCAATCCCCAATAAGAAAATAATTGGGTGAAAAAGAAGTGTAAGAATTAAAAGGGAAAAAACCAAAAGTATTAATGTGCAGATGATTAATCTGAAAAATTGATTAAATAAAAACTGTAAAAACCTTAAAGATATCTGCCTTTCCATTAAGAAAATTGATATAAGCTAGAAATAACATGAGATATCAAGGGAAAATGATGAATTATTAGATATAAAAAACAAATTATATTCTTATCTCACACAATGCCCAGGATTTTATTTGAGGGGTTACTAAAGAGTTGGATAAGAAATGCAATTTTTTTTTTGGAGTTTTAATTTTTATTTTATTGAATCACCGTGAAAAAAGTTACAAAGCTTTCAGGTTTAAGTCTCAGTCATATAATGATCAGACCCCCATCCCTTCACCAGGGCACATGTTCCACCACCAAGAACCCAGATATATCCCTCTCCCTCACACCCCGCCACCTGAGTGACTAATGATCTTCACTTTACTCTCTATACTTTGAGTACATTCAATATTTCAACAGAGAACTCACTATTATTATTTAGAACTTTTCCCCAACAATCAAACGTGCTGAAAAGGCATCATTTGATAATTTGTTTTCCATTGCTGAGAGTGAAGAATATATGAACCCGCGGCCATGTGGTTTTGGATTTATGATATTTTAGTAATTAGGTCCAGAGAGATTTCTGCTAGAAGTGACCAAAAGACAAGGCCGAGAGAGAAAAACCTTCCCCCTCTCAGGGCGGCCTGGGGTTGTAGCTCAGTTCACAGTCTTAAAGAAATGCAAAATTTTAAACTGATCAGAGGAAATAAAAGAGATTCTTTACACTGATGTAGGGAAAGATTTTTATTTAATTAATTAATTAATTTTTCTTTTTGGGTCACACCTGGAGATGCACAGGGGTTACTCCTGGCTCTGCACTCAGAAATCACCCCTGGCGGTGCTCAGGGGACCATATGGGATGCTGGGATTTGAAACTGGGCCACCGAGTGCAAGGCAAATGCCCTACCCGATGTGCTATCACTCCAGCCCTTGTAGGGAAAGATTTTTAAATGTGACTTAAAACCACTAACTGTGAAAAAAAAGGCATGTGGCAAATATTAAAATTAAGAACTTCTATGCATTAGAAAGATATCATAAATATAGTTATGGCACAAATTAATGAACATATTTGTATATTTGCCATATGCAAAGTCGATCAACTATTAATATCCAGAATTATAACGGTTGCATTACTCTAATTTAAAGTTGTCTATAACACTTTAATTTAAGTAAACAGTAGCTTTTTTAATGTTTGTTTTATTTTGGGGCCACATTTGCCTCTCCAGGAGGGATCCCTGAGCAAGAGCCAGGAGTAAGCCCTGAGCATAGGCAAATGTGCCCTACCTGCTGTACTACTGCTCAGGTCCCCATGAACAGGAACTTTTGACCTGACAATTCATTTCTTAGAACTGTGCGGCATTCTGACATTGTCTAAAATACACAAATTACTCATAAATAATAAAAAGACAAAGTTAGAAGACTTGGATAGATACATCTCAAAAGACAAAATCGAAATGTCCTAATCACATTATAATGAAATCTTGATCTTCATGAATGCTTATGAAAATGTAAATTAAAATTGCAAAGAAGTATTAATTTATACAGGAATTAATAAAGTTAACTCAATCAACAGTACTTAGCATTGGTAAGGATGTAGATGAATTAAAGCCAGTATTATACTGTATACTATAAGGGCTGGCGGGATAGCGGGAAGGGGGTAGGGCGTTTGCCTTGCACATGGCTGACCCTGATTCAATTCTTCCTTCCCTCTCGGAGAGCCCGGCAAGCTACCAAGAGTATCCCGCCCTCGAAGCAGAGCCTGGCAAACTACCGATGGCATATTCGGTATGCCAAAAACCGTAACAAGTCTCACAACGGAGACGTTACTGGTGCCCGCTCGAGCAAATCAATGAACAATGGGATGACAGTGACAATAGATTTTACTATATATGTCTAGTGATCGCATTTCAGACATTTGATTTTCAAACCCTTTTCGGAGCTTGTTATACAGTACATTAAAAATCTTCCCATAAACAATCTAAAATAAATATCCCAACTTCCAAAAAACATTAAAAATGCCCTTGTTATAGTGCAGTATTATAATCTGTTGAGTAAATAGAATCTTCAAACTGTATGGACCTAACAAATAACTAACTTAAAATGGCCTTAAATTCTTAGAAAGTAAATGTGTAATGCACATAGTCCTTTTGGGCATGAAAGAAGATAATGTTCTGAAACTGTCTTGTGAGATCTAAAATAAAGCTGGTTGTTCCAAGTGTAAATAAATCCACCCCCGAAGGTTACAGACACCCCCTCACCCCGCCAGCCCTTCAGTAATGTTGAGATACATTTAGCTTCAGGGTAGAAATGATCTTCTGAACTTTCCAAGCCTCACCAGAAGTTGGTTTAGTAGCGACCTGTCACAGGAAAGAAAGGTATGCTCCTTTGAGGGGAGTTTAAATTTCATTTTAAAAAGGCGGGGGAGCAACGGGACGGGGAGGTCCCTTCTTAAACGGTTTTGTGGTCTAAACATTTTGCTGTGGTAAGTGCTGCTTTTAAAAGTGGCTCCGTGTTGTTTTATGAAAAAAAATCTTCCAAGGAAAATAATAAATACATTTCTAATTTTGTCCTTGTGGAATTATTCCACTGGAAAAAATTATGTGGAGCCCTGGGATAGGTATCCAAAAAACAGTTGGAAGTCCAGAGATGTGGGGAGTGCACTCCGTCTGAATGTTTTGTCTGCGGAATCTGAAGTTTAGTTTTACTTCTAAATTTTGTTTAAGACATCCCTGTTTTCTCCAACTTTGCCTTGGAGAAAGTTATTTTTTTAGATGCTGGCTAAATAGTTTTTTCATGGGACCTGCTGTACAGAATTTTGAGTAATTTTTTTTTCTTTTTGCTTTTTGGGTCACACCCAGCGATGCTCAGGGGTTACTCCTGGCTCTGCACTCAGGAATCACTCCTGGTGGTGCTCAGGGGACCATATGGGATACTGGGAATCAAACCCCCTGTCAGCCTCGTGCAAGGCAAACGCCCAACCCGCTGTGCTATTCCTCCAGCCCTTTGAGTAATTTTTATTGAAAAATTAGTTTTATTTATCTGTTTATTCCATACTTTACTGCTATTGTTCTTTATCCCAATCGGGGCCTAGATTATTACTTAAAGTCTAGTACTATCAGCTTTTTACTGATTGACCTGCTAAAAAAATGTTTGGTAGATGCATGTAAATCAAAGGCTACTGTAACCCCTTGATTTAGCTCTATTTTTTAACCCTAATTTTCTTGAGATATAGTTGATATATAACCTGTATAAAGTATTTAATGAGCATTTATAATTTTTGAGATTATGGTTTGGGTGCTATGAGTATAATTGTATTTAAGTTTATTATGTTTAAGTTTATTATAGAAGGTTACTGCATACCACCACCGCTACAATGCCCCTCACCTTCCGACACTGTCCTTATGACTTCTGTGGTCCAATCATCTTTTCCCTTCTCTCTGCCTCCACTGTTGGTAAATTTTGTAATCTAAGGTGAACAATTTTGAATTGTTCAAGGTTTCAAGGTGTTTTTTGATACACATACATACTGAAAAGCGATGCCCACTAGTATATTAGCTAAAAAATCCTATCACATTGTATGATTTCCTTTTCTAATGATCACAATGTTTAAGTCCTACTATTTTAGCTACTTTAAAGTATATAGTACAGTATTCACTTTAATCATCATGGTATATGTTAGGTCTCCAGAACTTATTTTTAATTCAAAAGTTTGTATTACTGTATTACTGAAACACTGCCTCCACCGCAGATTCTGGTAATCACCATTCTTGGCTGTATTTATTAGTTACGTTTAAATAATTTTCTACAAATAAATGATATTTTGCAGTATCATTTGAACTTCTTACTAATTTATCTCACTTAGCATAATGCCTTCAAGTTTCACCCGAGCTGTTGCAAATGTCAGGATTTCCTTTTTCCCTAGTGAGGAGTATACCACCATGTATATAAACTACATCTTTTTAGTCATCTATTGGTAAAATGAAACTTACTTTGTTTCCAAATCTTGGATATTATGAATAATGCTGCAAGGAACCTTGATGCACAGAAAGAAATTTTAGATTTTTATTTTCTTTCCTATAATGTATACCTAGAAAACGGATTTCTGGATCATACAATAGTTTTGTATGCCTCTCAGAGAGCCCGGCAAGCTACTGAGAATATCCCACCCGCATGGAAGAGCCTGGCAAGCTACCTGTGATGTATTTGATATACCAAATACAGTAACAATAATAGGTCTCATTCCCCTGACCCTGAAAAGAGCCTCCAATCATTGGGAAGAATGAGTAAGGAGAAGCTGCTAAAATCTCAGGGTTGGGACAAATGGAGATGTTACTGGCACCCACTTGAATAAATCGATGAACAACGGGATGACAGTGATACAGTAACAGTGGTATAGTAGTTTTATTTTTATTTTCTTTTTGTTTGTGTTTTTTGGTTTTAGGGCCACAACTGGCTGTGCTGAGGGCTTATTCCTAGATTTGTGCTTAGGGGTCACTTCTCAAAGTGCACAGGGATGAGACTGGGGTCAGTCTTATGCAAGGCAAGCACCTACTGTACTATTTATCCAGCACACTATTTTTAATTTTTGATAAAGATTTCATATTTTTTTTGGCACAGCTGTTCTGCACCATGCATTGATTACACAATTTTCATTCCTACAGTGCTTCTCTTTCTTCACCTCCATCACATTGTTTGGTTTTCACTGCTTTAACTGTGATATTTAAAAAATAGTATGTATATATTTGATAGTACATCATCATATTTGATAGAACCCTCCCCGCCCCAAGGGACCCTGCCCTGGCAGCTGACCTCCACTACCCAACCGCCACCATGCTCCAGGCCGCTCTCTGGACGCTCCAGCCAAACCTCACGCATGAATGAAGTCCCATGGAACCCAGATCATGCAGAACTTTGTGACCTTGGACTCTGGACTCAACAGGACCTGGAAGCAGAGATCCTCTGCCTGCTATCCCCCAATTTCTGGTGACCCAGGGATCACACCTATAAGCCACATTCTGCCACATCCTGCCTCCTCATTGGCCACCCTCCAGATCTCAATGGCTGCTCCTCCCAGATGGGAGTATAAAATGAGCCTCCATAGCCATGCCACCGGACTTAGTGCCAGGCTGTTTTCACTCGGGATGCCCCGGAGTGGGACCTCTTGCCCTAAGGGACCCAGACCCAGCAGCCAACCTCCACTACCCAACTGCCTCTACACTCCAGGTCGCTTTCCAAACACATTATAAGACACTTCTTACCCATTTTTCATAATTACCACATCATATTTGATGGAGTTCAGACAGTAGGCAACAAATCATAAAGAGTAATACACACACACACATATACACACATATACCTCTCAGAAAGCCCAGCAAGTTACTGAGAGTATCTTGCCTGCATGGGCAGAGCCTGGCAAGCTACCTGTGTTGTATTCTATATGCCAAAAACAGTAATGATAGGTCTCATTCTCCTGACCCTAAAAGAGCCTCCAATCATTGGGAAAGATGAGTAACGAGAGACTACTCTCAGGGCTGGGAGGAATAGAGACATTACTGGTGCCCGCTCGAGTAAATCGACAAACGATGGGTTGACAGTGATGCAGTGATACAGTGAACATCTAATTAGACATATGACTTGCAAATATTTTCTTCTATTCGGTTATCTGCTTTTTCAGACTGTTGATGCTTCCTTTTCTGTAGTGAATGGTCTTAGCTTGATGTAGGTTTACCTATTTATCTTTCTTTGACTTTGCTTTGATGTAAAATTAAAAAAGTATTGCCAAGACGAACCTCAAGGAGTTTATCCCCTATGTTTTCTTCAAGAAACTTCGTGGTTTCATGTCTTACATTTAATCTATTATTAGATGTAATTTTTAAAATATTATGCAAATTAGAGGGCTTTTCCTTTCATTCTTTTGTATGTGTTATCCATGTTTCCAGCACTTTCTATTGAAGAGAATATCCTTCCATGGAATTTTCCTGGCTTCTGTTTTGAAACTTAGTTAACTATATATGTGGGAGGTTATATCTGGGCTTTTTATTATGTATATATTTATTCTATATAACCATTTTATGTCATAACTATAATGCTTTGATTACTGTAGCTTTCTATGATAGTCTAAAATGTTCCAGTTTTCTTCTGAATGTAAAATTTTCTTTTTTCTTGGGGTGTGTGCCTTGCCTGAGGTGGGTCATGAGTTAGATCCAGGCACCATATGGCCCTCCAAGTACTGCTATGTGTTGGTCTGATGGCATCTGAGCACTGCTAATATGGCTGTGGTAGCTTCAAGAGCTGCTGGGGGTGTCTCTATTAGCTCCCACAGGTCACGGCCCTATGACTACCATATCACCAGAACTGATCACCGACCACTAGACCTAGAATTGCTGGGAATGGATCCTGAGCTTCCAAACAGTGCTGGGGAGAGACCCAGAACATTTCTTTGAATATGTGCAGTATTTTGTGTTTCCATGCCAACTTTGAGATTGAATTATTTTCTATTTCTGTGAAAAATCTTCAATTCCATAAAAAATCTCCCAATTCATGAATACAGAATGAGTTTCATTTGTGTCTTCTTTCATCAGTCTCTTAAAGTTTTTATGTACAGAACTTTCTCTGTTAAATTTATTCATGAGAATTTTATGATTTATGATGCAATTATTAAAACTATTTCCAAAATTTCTTTTTCCTATTGTTAAACTATTTTTTATTGTTGTTATTCTACTAGCTATTGCTAGTTAAAAAATGCAACTTTTTCATATTGGTTTTGAATGGAGATTTACTGAATTTTATATATTAGTCTAATAGTTATTTTTATTGAAATTAAGTTTTTCTATAGATAATATGGCAATATCTACAAATAAAAGCAATTTTAATTCTTTTAATTTGGATAATTACATATTATTTTGTAATTGCTCTAGATAGGAGTTCCAGATTTATGTTGAATAAAAGTGACCAGATTAAAATCTTTTTTTAATCTTGATCTTGGAGGGAGAAATTCCTTAGCTTTTTAAATTTACTATGATACTAACTGTGTATTTGCTGAAATATTCCTACTAAGCCTATTTTTCTGAGAATTCTATCATGAAAGGATGTTAAATTATATCAAATGCTTTTTATTATCTATTGAGATAATATATACTTTTAAATCTTCATTTTGTTGTATTGTATTTTTGCACATTGCCTTTTATACTGATGGGGCCAGGCAATAGTACAGTGGGTAGGGCATTTGCCTTGCCTGGGATTGACCCGGGTTCAATCCCTGGCATCTTATCCCTGGTCCCCTGTATACCACCAGGAGCAATTTCTGAGTGCTGAACATTGCTGGGTGTGGTCCCAAAACAAAACAAAAAACTTACATTGAATGATTTATTAATGCTGAACCATTTTATATTCCTTAAATAAAATTCCATTTAATTGTGGTGTACAAGGCCTATACAGTTGAATGCAGTTCAACAGTATTTTGTTAATAATTTGTATCTTTGGTTCATTAGGAAAACTGGACTGCAATCTTAATTTTTTCTTTCCTTTGTCTGGTTTTGGTATAAGGGTGATGCTGGCCTTATAAAATTAGTTTGGAAATGTTTCCTCTTCTTTTTTTCGAGTTTGAGAAGGATTGGAATTAATTATTCTTTATATGTTTAAATGTTTTGGAAAAATTTCCAGTAAAACCAATTGGTCTTGTACTTTTATTTCTTGGGAGTTTCTATTTACTCAGTCTCATTTCTAGTAATTTTTCTGTTCATACTCTATATTTCTTTATAATCCAATCTTGGTAGTTTATGTACTTTGAGGAATTTATATATGTATTCTAAGTCATCTAATGCACGAGTTTGTAATTGTTTATGGTAGTCTTTATCGTCCTTTGCATGTTTGCTGATGCTATGTCTTCTTTATATTTGTTCTTTGATTTTCTGAGTTCTTTTTTCTTATTAAGGATGGATACATTTTTGTCAATTTTTCTTGTTTTAAGTTTGGGGAGAGAGTTTGGGGTCACACCTGACTATGTTCAGTCACACCTGGTGGTACTCAGGGGACTATATGCAGTACCAGGTATAGAACAGGGTTGGCCACTTATACACACGGTTTATTTCGTTTGGTTAAACATATGGCTTTTTCTGACATTTTTGGGTTTTATATATAAAACAAAATGTTCTTACCCATGTTTTCCTTGATATATGATACAGATTAAGGTCGATATTGAGATTTTTATTTATTTATTTTTTATTTAAATTTTTTTTAATTCATTACTTTTTTATTAGTGAATCACCGTGAGGGTACAGTTGCAGATTTACATATTTTCATTCTTGTGTTTCAGTCATACAATGCTCAAGTACCCATCCCCCACCAGTGCCCATTCTCCACCACAGATGATCCCAGTATCCCTCCCTCCGCTCCCCCATATCAAGATTTTTAATAAATTTTTATTTGACTTTTGTGCATGGTATTAGGGATTTGAATTCTTCATTTTTTTTTGCATGTGACCGACCTGTTTTGTTTTCCCAGCACCACTTGTTGAAGAGGCATTTCTTGCTCTGCTTAATGTATATATTTTAAATTGAAGATAACTGCCTATATATGTATATATACATATATATGTCTATTCTCATGCTTGTAACAGACTGTTTTGATTACTATAGCTTTAAAATATAGTTTGAAGTTGGTGACAGAGAGGTCTCTTATCTTTATTTTCTTTGCTTTGGCTATTCAGGGTTTTAGTTACTCCATATAAATTTTGATCGTTTGATCATTTGATCGTTGTCTTTAAAAAACTTTACGGGTATTTTTAAAGGAACTGCATTTTATCTGTATATTGGTTCGGGCAAGACCATAATTTTGATATATTAATATTTCAAAGTCACAATCAGAAGATGTGTTTTCATTTCCTCATGTGCTCTTTTTTCCCTTTCAGCAGTGATTTATAGTTTTCTTTGTATAAACCTGCCACCTTTTGTCTTTTTTAAGTGAGTTTGGGGTTGGAGAGATAAAACAGTTGGCAGGGTACTTGCCTTGCATGCAGCCGACCTTGGTTCAATTCCTGGCACCCTGTATAGTTCCCCCAGGCTCTTCCAGGAGTGAGCGCTGACAGAACCAGAAGTAAGCCCTGAGCACTGTCACATGTGGCCCAAGTCTGTCTTCCCTAGGGAAAAAGTAAATAAGCTGATTTCCAGGTACTTCATTCTTTGAGGTATTATTTTGAATGTTTTTCATAAAATTTCTTTCTCTTCTATTTTATTATTTGCATATAAAAAAGCCATGGACTGCTGTGCATTGAGTTTATATAGCCTGGCATTTTATTGAATGAATTTATTGTTTGTAGGTGTTTTCTTTGGTAGCATCTTTAGAGTTTTCTAAGTATAGGATTTAGCCATCTGAAAATACTGAGAGTTTAATTTCTTTTCTCATCTGCCATTCCTTTAAGTTTTATTGGATCATTATACCCTCACTGTGACTCACTAATTAATAAATAAATTAAAAAAATTAAAAAAAATTCAAAACAGGACAATAAAGTATACATACAAATAAAAAAATACCATTGTTATACCTATTACAAAAGTTTTTAAGGATCATATAAAATAATTCTTTATCAGAGTACTCAATTCAAATTGCTTCAATGATCCTTATTTAAACCAGGATCTAATTAAATATCACACAATGCATTGAATTACTATAAAAAAAAGTTTTATTGGACCAAGTAAAATGAAATAAATTTGTTATATGCCTGCTAAGGTGGAGGATAGAGGTGTTAGGGAACCTGGGGATATTGGTGGGATTGGCGTTAGAATGTTGTATGCCAGAAACAACTCTATTATGAAAACTTTTAAAATCATTGCATCCCAATAAATAATTTTTAAAATATAAGACAATCTTCTTAGCCCTTTGTTATCGGTTGCTCAGCAGCAAGCAATGACACTTATGGTTGCCTTCTACAAGATTAAGAAAAGTCTATTTGTTCCTATTTACCTAAGAATTTTATGTGGTCAAAATAATCAAGAAAACGTTAGCTTAAAGTTGCTGGAATAAAGATGTTTATATGAAAACAAAAAAATCAATTAAGGAGATAAATTCATGTACATACTGTCATATCAATTCTGGTCTGAAGCTTTAATATTTAGTTTATGCTAGATATTAGATAAAATGACTAGTCTATTTTGAATGAAATCAAATAATAAGAGTAGTAACAGAGAGATGACTGGGAAGTCATAGTTTTTTGCTTATGTAACCCCCCCAGTTCTATTACATAGTTTTTTTGACCATTGCTAAAGTTATCTTCCAAACTTCTGTTTCAACCACCTGCTCTTTCTAAATGCAGACTTTGACCCTGATGATCACATTAAAGCTGTGTTCTAGGGCAAAAAAGACGAGCAATAGGAATTAATGAGGTTAAGTGAGGACATTTTGCAAAGTGCATTTAAAATAAAAATAATATAGGGTATATTTTCAGCAGGGTGAAATACTGGAACTGGTGAATATTTGACACATCAATAATTACATCTAATAGGTAGATCAAATTTACTTATCAGAGCTCATCCAAATGACCATTCTTTTTCAATTATGTGTTATTTCCTGTTTCCTCTTGTAAACACATTTCACATAGTAGTTACTGTAATGTGAAGTTAGCTAGCTGTGGAATTTTTATTAAGAAAATATTTGCACATGAAATGAAAAGATGCAATTATTTGAGAATTAATCCACATCTTTTATCCTTCCCTAAAGGCAGGATAAATCCTTCATTGTGTTTCTTTAATTTTCCTAATTTTTCCTATGTCCTGTATACTTTGGACTTGACACAACTTAATATTTTGTGTTGTGGTCTGTGTTGGTGTTTCTGCTTTGGTTAACCAGTCTAAGTTCGGAATTAGAGACTTTTAATTCCTATCCCAATGCATGTTACATCCATTATGGAGGCACTAAGTAGAAGTCAAAGTATTTCTATTCAGCTAAAGCTGTTAGATTCAATTAGACAAACATTCTGTCATCAGGATTAAAGTTTTATGTCGAAGTCAAAGCTCAATGGCCTTTCTTCTTCCCAATGGCCACATATACATTTTGCCACTGAGGCTATTTGTGCCCACCATACTGTCTCGCTTTGAAAAGTGAGTGATTCATAGCCCTCCTGAGAAGTTGATTACATTCACAAGTTGGGTTTTAAAAGAATTCTGAAGGCTTCAATTTGAGGGGGAAGTGGAAGAGGGCATTTTTTGGTTGGTTATTACAGAAATTTGGGTTTGGGGCTTTATTTTCATACCAGGGCTGGGTTGCTGAGCCGGAAATCAAATTAAAACTGGCACGTCTCTGTGGCTTCATTTGCTTTTCTTCCCGCCATGAGACAAGCTGGCATCAAAATGTTGTTTTGAAACCTTGAAATTCAAGCCTTAGTCTGTGCCAGTAGTGTGAGTTGAAAAAGTTTGGTTTGAATTTCCATAGGCTTGTGAAGACCCAAATAGAAAGGCTGAATATGAATTTGTATCAATAGCCAATTGCATATCTTCTTTGAACAGATTAAAGAGATTAAGACATTGTCCTATGAATGATTAAAGTTAAACTTGTGCCATCACTTTATCCACTATGCTTAGAATACTATAGATGGAAGAAAAGGTGTGTAAAGATCAAAAGGAGAAATTGAAGTGTTTGTGTATGCGTGTATGTGTGTGTGTGGGAGGGGGGTGTGTTTGCAGGGTACTGGGCTATATCCAGCTGTGCACAGAGCTTACTCATGGCTCTGTGATCAGCAATTACCTTTGGTGGGGCCAAGGGGGACTATATGTGGTGCTAGGGATTGAGCTAAAGTCAACCATGTGCAAGGCAAATATCTTACCTTATGTGCTATCATTGTGTTCCCATAGATTGTGTATTTTGACATAGATTTAGGAGTTATTTTATATAAGGGGTAGAAGAAATTGGGGTAGCTAAATTTACTTAATGTGGGACATTTAGAGAAAAACAGAGGGGGAATTTTAGATGTTTTTTATTTTATTTATTTATTTATTTTTGCTATTTATTATGAATGCAATTCTCTTTGAGAACAGCTGGAATAATTTAAAATTTAAAATGCTTTTAGGTTACTTCTCTCTCTTACACACTAAATTCTTAGAAGTCTACTTGCAAGCAAAAATGTAAGAATAAATATGACATGGTATAACGATATTTGCAACCATTATAATTCTTGTATCTATCTTTTTTCTTTTAAAATATATATTAGAAATTTTTAAATTTTAAATATTTTAAAAACATGAGATACTATGATGTGTAAGAGGTGAATTATATAGAGGATGATGCTACTATACTTGTCATGTAGAAATGATAATCAACTAAGTTTTTCAAAATGTCTTGCATCAATTCTGCCAGCAAAATAAAATTGCAATGTAGTTTATATGCTTAGAAAAATTTCTTTACAGACACATTGTCTCTGGGTTCTGCATTTACAGTTTGGTCAATATATGAATTTGAGAGGAGGCAGGTATATTTTGTTATTTTTTAACAAATTAAATTTTATTTAGCTTTCAACAGATATCAAGCTTGCACAAAGGTATAATGGTTCAATTTAGAAACATAACCAAGTAAAACTATCACTGTATCCACTGGACAATAAAATAATATTTAAAAACCTTTTATAAACAGTAATATTGGTGTAAAATCTTTTTTCCCTTTCTTTTTTATTATGCACTATGAAATTACAAAGTTATTCATGATTGGGTTTCAGGCATACCTGGTTTCAACATCAATCCCTTCACTAGTGCCCACTCTACTCACCAATTTCCCATTCTCCCGACCATTGCCTTCCACTCACTCATAGTCTGCCTCTATGAGAGACACTCTTTAAAAATATATGTTTTTGCATTGTGGCTTGCTGTACTGTTACTGAAAGGGTTTCATACATGACACTTAACAACTTTCAACACCACTTCCTCCTCCTGATTGATCTTCCCTCCACCAGAGTTATTGTCCTCTCCTGTCCTATCTTGAAGCTCTCTCAGGTGGTATGTTTCTCAATGACTACCAGGTCTCATGTCCTTCATTTTCGTTGCCTTTGGGTATTCACTATTCTCCCATTGTGTTTCCTCATACTCTGCATATGAGAGAGATTGTTTTGTGTTGGTATGTCTCTCTTCACTCAGCATAATACTTTCCAGGTCCTTCCATGTAGCAGCAATCTGGATGACTTTAAATTTTCTTATGGCTGAGTAATATTCCATTGTGTATATGTACCATAGTTTCTTTACCCAGTTATCTATGCTTGGACACTTGAGTTGTTTCCAGATTTTGACTGTTGTAGATAATGCTCCAAGGAATGTAAAGATGCAAGTGTCTTTTCTTTGTTTTGAATCCTCTAGGCATATAACTAGGATTGAGGTTTCTGAGTCAAATGGAAGCTCAATTCCTAGATTTTTAAAGGAATGTTCTTATTGTTTTCAAAAAAGGCTGAACAAATCGACATTCCCACCATCAGTAGATGAGAGTTCCTTTCTCCCTGCATCCATGTTAGCACTGGTTGTCCTTGTTCTTTTTGATGTGTTCCAGTCTCTGTGGTGTGAGATGATACCTCATTGTTATTTTCATTTACATTTCACTGATTATTAGTGATGCAGAGCATTTCTTCATGTGCTTTTTTGTCATTTGTACCCTTTGAGGAAGTTCTATACAAAAAAAATCCTTTAGAAACAATAGATTTATATAGTAAGGTGGCAGTCTAGAAACTAAAATGCAAAAGTTCATGGCTTTCCTCTATGCAAATAGTGAAAGAGAAGAGAGAGATATAAAAAAAATCCCATTTACAGTTATACCTCAGAAAATTGAGTATCTTGTAATCAGCTTAACTAAAGAGGTAAAAGATCTATGCAAAGAAAACTGTAAAACAAAAATTATTTCACTAGGTAAAAGAGGACATAGGGAAATGGAAACACATCTCATCTCCTACTTATGGATTGGGAGGATTAATATCATCAAGATGGCAATACCCCCCAAAGTACAGTACAGATTAAAGGGACAGCTAAAGCCATCATTGGGAAAAAAAGATGGGAGGTATCACTTTCTCCAACTTCAAACTGTACTACAAAATGGTAGTAACTTAAACAGCATGGTACTGGGATAAATACAGACCCTCTGATCAATGGAATCGAGTTGAATACGTCAAGACAGATACTCATGATTAGTTAATCTTTGATAAAGGGCAAAAAAAACCAACATAAAGTGGATCAAGGAAAGCCTCTTCAACAAGTGGTGCTGGGAAAACTGGTCAGCTACATGCAAAAAATAGAACCTCTTTCTAATGCCATGCAGAAAAGTCAAACCAAAATGATGTACAGACCTTTATATCAGGTCCCGAATCATAAGGTACATAGATGAAAATATAAGTTGAACTCTCCATAACATGGAAGCTAAAGGCATTTTTCAGTATGAAACACCAATGACCAAATAAGTGGAAGCGAAAATAAACAAATAGGAATACATTAAATAAAGTAGCTTCTGCATCTCAAACAATAACCAGATTACAAAGACAGCCCCTGGAATGGGAGAAACTATTTATCCAACACTCACCTGGTAAGGGGTTAATCTCCAAGATCTACAAGGCACTAGGAAGAACTTTAGAAGACAAAAACATCCAACTCCATAAAAAAAATTGGTGAGAAATCTGTCTTTTATTTTGTGTTTCTCAACCTGTGAAGCCTGTATGTTGAAATTTCATTATATACATTTGAGACACATAGACCAAAATGGACATCTGATAGGAGTAAAAAGCCTTTGACCAATTACACCTCAAAAGCTTTACAAGATATGGTGCTAGAAAAACCTCTCAAAGCAGACAAGAAAAAATACATACACCATATTATGTCATACTTGAGAAACCTGAATGTTCATAGTCCTACATATGTAATCAGATTTCCCTAAACTTCCATGGTTATTAAGGTCCTATGCAATGTGGTTCAACTTCCATGAAAAGCACAAGTTGTTGGTTTATTCTAATCTGACTGATTAGTTAGTAGTTTTTGGAAAAAAAGCACTTAACCAGGCATTGGAAAATATTTTGCTTGGGAAACAGTTAAAGACATCATTTAAGTATGATTAAAATATGCTTTTAATCAATACATTATAAAAACGATGATGTTTAAAAAAAGGATGAAGGAAGAAAATTTCTGTTTACTTAGGCATTAATGTAGCCTTGCTTTCCACATCAGTCCTAAGAGAGGAAGTGGGAAAGGAGTGCTAGTTACATTAATCATGCTTAGAGTGAGTTTCTGCGTAAGTCCAATTTAATTTCTGTACTTGATAAAAATATCATGAATAAACTAGTTAACTCCTAGGTAAATTTAGACTTTAATGATTTTTAAAATCAGAAGGTTTTGAGAAGTATCAAAAGGTTTTAAGGCCAGATATAATAATGACCATTCTACTGAACTGGAGAAAAGAAAGTCAACAGATGCTAACTTTCAGGGATGGAAGAAAGCCACAAATTCAAGACAGGCCTCATATCCAATTCCAGAAAAGACTGAGCCTGAAATTTTTCCTGCAGGTGAATATCTGTTCATGTATAAAAATAAACAATAACAACAACAACAACAAAAATAAAATCTCTTCTCTATTTTGTTTTTCAGAACTGTGAAAAGGTCCTAGTTATAAACCCTAAAGAAGACCCTCAACAGAATAAAAGCATGCTGGAATCTTTTCTTTACCTATAATTTTTTATTCTCTAGAACCATGATAAATAATTTTTAAAATAGAAATAAAATAAAAATGATAAGATTTCCCTTTCAAGTCCCTAATTCTTTCTTTAGTAGTGTTCATAAGTACCTTTCATAAATACCATTCTGGTATGATCTGAGACAGAACACAAAATAAATACATAGAATTTCTTGGTTATTGCAAATGTACTGACAAAATTGAATTTAGAGGATAGTTTTTAAAACTGTTTTTGTTCAACTAATATTTTATTTAGCCAAAATAAAGTCAGAAATAAAGGAAGGAATCAATTGATTGGTATCTGCTGTATACTTTTTTGATCATGAACTATTTGATAAGCAAATGCTTAAGAACCTCAAATTCATGTTTTAATGTAAAAGATTATTTCAGTGACTTTGATCCTAATCAGCTATGTCATATAGATTACTTACTAAAACTTACTGAGTTCTCAGTCACTTTATAAGAAAGAGGAGTTTGGATTAAGACTGCTTATGTTTCTAATATCTATAATCTCAAGATGATTCTTTTCGGTCAATTCAAGTATGCTCTTAAAAAAAGACAATCTCTTAAAAAGAGTTATTGTTTAAATTGTGTCTTAAAACATGCGTTTGGGAATGTTTGTTTACTAGATTTTTCTTTCCTGCTTTCCTTCTTTTCTTTCTTTCTTTCTTTCTTTCTTTCTTTCTTTCTTTCTTTCTTTCTTTCTTTCTCTCTTTCTTTCTCTCTTTCTTTCTCTCTTTCTTTCTCTCTTTCTTTCTCTCTTTCTTTCTCTCTTTCTTTCTCTCTCTTTCTTTCTTTCTTTCTTTCTTTCTTTCTTTCTTTCTTTCTTTCTTTCTTTCTTTCTCTCTTTCTTTCTCTCTTTCTTTCTTTCTTTCTTTCCTTTCTTTCTTTCTTTCTTTCTTTCTCTCTTTCTTTCTTTCTTTCTTTCTTTCTTTCTTTCTTTCTTTCTTTCTTTCTTTCTTTCTTTCTTTCTTTCTTTCTTTCTTTCTTTCTTTCTTTCTTTCTTTCTTTCTTTCTTTCTTTCTTTCTTTCTTTCCTCTTTCTCTTCCTCCTCCTCTTCTTCTACCTCTGTCTCCTCTACTCCTTCTCCTCTTTGTCCTTCTCCTCCTTCTCCTCCTTCCACCCTACTCCTTCTTCTTCTTTCTTCTCCATCTCTAACAGTACTTAGGACTTACTTCTGTCTCTCCACTCAGGGACCATGCCCTATTTATCATCAAGGGACCATATAGGGTGCCAGATCTCAAACACAGAAACACAGGTTGACTGTAGGAGAGGCAAGTGCCTTATTCCAACCCTGGCATTTATTTCTTTTAAAAAAGCATTCTCATTTCTTACAACCTGGTTTATTTAGAGTAGAATTCAGGAGTCTTGTATGCCTACCTACTTCAAAAGAGGGCCAAATATTTTTGGTAAAGAAGTCCCAATTATACAGCAAACATAATCAGAAGGATCTGGCAGAATATTTTGCCCACAGTGTCCAGAATTTTCACATTTTATGTTGGGTTGAAAGATTGGTTTTTGTTAAGTATTTTCCAACATCTCATTGCTCTTAATTGAACCCTGAAGGCTTTTCTTGGCAATTGACTTCAGCCTTCACTAAAGTGAGTTTGAGAAGGCCCCAAATGTGGGCAGAATTAGTTTGCCGTTGGGATACTTTGTTTCTCTCTGAAGTTCTGCTTAGCCATAAGGACACCATCTCCTGCTGCTTGATTGATGCCCAGGCAGGATTTTCCAAGATAGAGATTTGCTGGTGCACAAGGTTTAAAACAAACTCTACAATGGCTGCCAAGTGATGTGGTTTTGAGACGTGAGATTGTATATTTACATCTTCATGTTCTTCTTGGAGTCAATTCTGAACTCCAGAGGGTGAAAGAAATTGGCTAACAAAATTGAGCAAATTAGTGATGGATGGTATTTCCGCCCCTACGGAAATTCATTAGTATTTCTCAGGATTTTCTAGTTGGTTGTTCAAATATTCTTTAGCAATCTTAATGGTGACAATGTTTACCTTTGTGATATCTTTGTGTTTTACAATCTCTAAAAATATTTTTTAATTTGAATATATTTATAAGGAAGATAAAGAAGTATTACTTTTCATATGTGCTCACAGAGAGTCAAGATGTGACAATAGTAAGTGAAGAAATAAATGGTCTTAGAACTCTTTACTGTTATGAATAGTATCTGTGAAATATATGTATATAGTATCTGCAAAAATGATTTTTAGGTTCCACCAACATAAACCTTATAATGTGTCAAAAGGCTGAGAGAAGAGTGCTGAAAGTGATGTCTTGGCTCTATCACAACAAAGTAGGTGTGTGTACCACATAGATCACGACAAGGTCCATACAATTGAGTCACAGGACAAGACTTCCAATGTTTGCAAATCACAGGCCAGAGTCAAAGCATGTCTACCCTCTATTGTCTAGTGGTGACTAATTAGCAGAAATAAGTCCATATAATATTAGGTTGGTTTCTAGCTTGAAGTTTTATAGATATAAAGTATTTAGACCTATGCCAAGATGGCTGAATATTTCAACTCCCCACACGTTACTACAACACAAGCACAGTTTAAACCAAGGACTGAGTTGAGTCTAGAGACTTATCTGAGTTCCAGCATTGGTGGGGATGCTGACTGGTCCAGCCTTTTGGGAAAATAATATGGACAGTTCTTCAAAAACTACAATTTGAGCTTCCATACGACCCCACAATACCACTTCTGGGAATATATCACAAAGGTGCAAAAAAGCACAGTAGAAATGACATCTGTACCTATATGTTCATTGCAGCACTGTTTGTAATAGCCAAAACCCGGAAACAACCCAAGTGCCCGAGAACAGACGACTGGTTAAAAAACTTTGGTACATCTACAAAATGGAATATTATGCAGCTATTAGGAGAGATGAAGTCATGAAATTTTCTTATAAGTGGACAGACATGAAGAGTATCATGCTAAGTGAAATGAGTCAGAAAGAGAGGGAGAGATATAGGACTGCACTCATTTGTGGAGTATAAAACAACATAACATGTGGGGCCGGAGCGATAGCAAAGTGGGTAGGGTGTTTGCCTTGCACTCGGTTGACCCGGGTTCAATCCCCGGCATCCCATATGGTCCCCCGAGCACCGCCAGGAGTAATTCCTGAGCATGGTTGGGTGTGACCCGAAAAAAAAAAACATAACATGAGACTGACACCCAAGAGGAATAGATACAAGGGCCAGGAAGATTTCTCCTT
Organism: Sorex araneus; assembly: GCF_027595985.1. NCBI lineage: Eukaryota > Metazoa > Chordata > Mammalia > Eulipotyphla > Soricidae > Sorex > Sorex araneus. The sequence continues at coordinate 161,302,020 of NC_073303.1, read as the reverse complement.
ATCTGGAAGCCTGCTTCATGAGTGGTGGGAGAACGCAGCTGGAACAGAGCAGTCCCTAAGAAAATGATGGTTGGAGGAATCGGTTGGGATGGGAGATGTATACCGAAAGTAGACAAAGGACCAAGCATGATAACCTCTCAATATCTGCATTGCAAACCAAAATGCTCCAAAGTAAAGAGAGTATGGGGAACATTGTCTGCTATGCAGGCAGGAGGAGGGTGGGAAAGGGGGGGTATACCTGAGATATTGGTGGTGGGGAATGTGCAGTGGTGGAGGGATGGGTGTTTGATCATTGTGAGACTGTGACTCAAACATAAAAGCTTGCAACTATATCTCACGGTGATTCAATAAAATAAAAAAAAATTTAAAAAGTACACACAAAACAAATGAAAAAAAAGAAATAAAGTAAAAGAAATAATTGAATCTGGAGGAGTGATTTTGCTGTGGGAGTGAAAGGAACAGTGGAGAGGGAATGCCACTGATCTAGGACTTCTTCTCGCTCAGGAACTGAACTCAGTTGAAGCCTTTAATTTTACTAAGGAGATGGAGGTGGCAGAGATGGGTGTGTGCTGAGGGGACAGCTTCTTTAGAAGCCCAAATTTGTGCTCACATCATTTGAGTGGGGAACATACTAGAAACTGGTAAGAACCAGCACGTACAGTATTTTGTCCCTGTTGGTTATAACTGGAAGATTGATTTCACAATCACCCAACAGATTAGCAGTAGATAAAAGTCTGTGCAGACAGCCTCATAGACTTCATAAAGGTTGGTAAAGACCAATCACAGGGTAGCAGGAACTGTGGCTCTTGGTTATCTTTCAGATCTGCTTGATATTGTGCTCTGTCATAAGAAAACACATATTAATTAGTTCGTGTGCCAGCAGCAAAGGGACACACTAATCTGGTGCTACTGGACTATTCAAACAATTGCAGTATCACATTATGGGTTGTTACCCAGGTCTGCTGAACTTTTGCTCTATAATTGCAGCTGGTACTGGCAAATGAAAATCCCTCAGTAGCTTCAAGGATTAGCTTACTGAACAGCTGCTATTAGGTACACATCAGCACAATACTTGGTTGCTGCCCAGGCTGGCTAAACTTAAGCTCCATGTAAGTTGCCAAATACTAGTAACTGTGAAACCTGGGTCAGTCCAGGCAATCTAGACCTCATCACTACTGCAGCTACAGGACACTTGTGACCACAGATTCCTAGTGGCTATTCCGATCTCCACAAACTCAAGTCTTAGATACCAGCCATTTTACTCTTGTCTCTACCTCTCATTTGCTTCATTTTACTGGATATCAGTAGCATTGTTGCTTTGAAGTATTCTTTGAACAATTTAGAAAATTCTGCGAAGAATTTCCTGGGTTTCTGTGCCTATCCAATAATGCAGGAGAATTCCTTCATTATTTCTTTATGCTGGTGATACATGAGGGATAAGGATAGTATTCCAAGTATAAACCAGCCTAAATAATAATCAGTACTCATGCAGAAAATCCAGGAATACAGAACAGTCATTGAATATGATACTCCAAGTGAACCAAAGGGAAGAAATATCATCTGATCATATTAACTGATGCATAGAAAAGAGATAATGTCCTCATTAGCCACTGTCCAGAACTCACGGCTACTTCTCCCAGAAAGGAGCACAAATTGAGGCCCCATAACTGTGCCACTGGACCCCTTATTGGGCTGTTTTCACTCAGGATACCCCAGAGGGGGGTGGGTGAGAGCCCTCCCCACCCCAAGGGACTCAGCCCTGGCAGCCGACCTCCATAACCCAACCGCTGCCACGCTCCAGGCCGCTTTCCACATGCTCGGACTGAGCTTCACGCATGAATGATCATATTCCTAAACTTCTTGGCCACTTTTGAGGCCGCACAAGATATCATAAGACACTCCCTACTCATTTTCCATAATTACCACACCATATTTGGTTGGAGGCAAGATGGTGCCGATGGCGCCTGAACCCCTCACGCTCTCCCAAACCTGGCTCACCATCTTGCCTTAGACAACGCACAGTTCAGCATGCCAGGCATGGAACTCTACTCTTGATCCCTGCTGGAACTCTACACGTGATTCCTGATGGACATCGCCCGCTGTTTTACAAGATTTGAACAGCATGGCATTGGCAGGGCATGGAGAAACTACAGCAGTTTCGCCACCTGCCCCAGCCAGGCCAAGTCATAGGACCATCAGACATAGAGCAGTGGCGGCAGTGCGTGCAGTGGCTCATCCACTGTAGGGTGCTGTCAGCCGACCACTGAGTGACCTGGGACTCAGTACCGGTGTTCAACCTGGCACAGACCTTCTGAGACAGGTCCTGCTCTGCAAGATGCTCAACAACCTCTAGGTGCACACCATCAACCTCAAGGAGATCAACCTGAGGCTGCTAATGTCCCAGGTGCTACCCAGAGATGCAGACAGGTGCGTATTTGTCAGTGTGCAGATTGTTACAACATGCCAGTCAATCAAAAGCTTACATTCAGTAGAATGGGAACACCTATAAAGGGGATAAGAGGCCTCTGTCCCTCTCGGAGAGCTCAGCAAGCTACCAAGAAAATCCTCCCGCATGGCAGAGCCTGGCAAGCTACCTGTGGTATACTTACTCTATGTGCCCAAAACAGTAACAACAGGGTCCTCATTCCCCTGATCCTGAAAGAGCTCCCAATACACCATCAGGCTACACTAGCATGTGACAGAAATAAATGGAGACGTTACAGGCGCCCACTCGAGCAAATCAATGAACAACGGGATGACAGTGTTACAGTGATAGGATAGAGAAAATATTTCACAGGACTCAATATCTTTCAAATTAAAAATCCTCAACCAAAGAGGAATACAAGAAACACACTTCAGGACACTAATGAACATATACAATACACACATAGCCAATTTCATACTTGGTGGAGATTAACTGAAAGCCTTCCCTTTGGGAACTCCCCAAGGCATAGATCTTATAATTGACCATACCAGGTGGTGCTCAGGGCTTACTCTTGGTTCTGTGCTCAGTGTTCACTTGAGATGGGTTTAGGAGACCATACGGGGTGCCTATGATTGAACTTGCAATAGCTGCATATTTAAAAAGTGCCCCTACTTGCTGTAGTATCACCTGAGCCCAGATCTTTCTTTCTGTGTAGACTTTCTCTACTATTATCCAAAATACTTTTGCAAGTTCTTTCACAGTAATTGTTAAAAATAAACAAATCACTGTCATCAATTTGGAAAGAAGTTAAGCTCTCATGACTAAAGGGTGATATGAAAATATACATAGACAATTTCAGACTCCATTTAAACTTAGAAACAAACCAGTGAAGCATACAATTTTGTATATTACAAAATTAATGCTACAAAGTCTATTGGTTTTCTATATTCAAAAAAAAAAACAAGAAAAATACTGAGATAAAAATCCAGAAATAAACCAGAAGAATAATTTTTTAAGAGGCAACTCCATTTAAATGGCTTATTCTTGTGAAAAATGACCTACTGTATAAAAACAACAAGCATTGGTGGAGATGTGTTGAGAAAGAACTTCTCATTCACTGATACTGGGGAAGTTATCTGGCACAGCCTTTATGGAAAACAGTATAGCACTGTAGCACTGTCATCCCGTTGTTCATCAATTTTCTCCAGCGGGCACCAGTAATGTCTGCATTGTGAGATTTGTTGTTACTGTTTTTGGCATATCGAATACGCCACAGGTAGCTTGCCAGGCTCTGTCATGTGGACAGGATACTCTCAGTAGCTTTCCGGGCTTTCTGAGAGGTACAAAAGAATCGAACCCGTGTTGGCCACGTGCAAGGCAAACGCCTTACCTGCTGTGCTATCGATCCAGTCAGTATGGAGATATAAATTTAAAAAAAAACCTCAAATAAAAAACAGTGAACCTGTGTTCATTGCAAGACTATTTACAATAGTCAGGATCTGGAAACAACTCAAATGTCCAAAAATTGGTGAGTATCTAAATAACTTGTAATATCTATATCTATATATTATAATATGTGTGTATATATGTATATGTAGTGGAATAGTTTTATAGCTATAAGATGGGATAAAATATATACTATCATAGGATAAAATAAGATAGAATGAAATAAATACTGTTTAGATATAAGATAGGATGAAATATTGCTACAATTTAGGTGGAACTGGATAGTGTCATGTTAAATAATGTAAGTCAGAGACAGAAGGACAAATACCAGATGATTTCACTCATATGTGGCATATAAAGGAAAAAAGATCGGAAATGGATAGTATCCAATGAAAAGAAACCTTCGGACTTTGGCTACAAAACTAGGGTACCAAGTGGATTCACATGGGATTTGGGAGTGTTAGATGTGACACAAGGCTAGTGGTGAAGAGTCTTTGGTACTTTGGTGATGTGTAGGTACAATAACTTTGTACACTAAAGGCATAAATATCAACATTATTACGTGTATGTTACTTTAATAACAAAAGCAAAGGAAAACAAGTGGGGCATCAAATGGTTTCTGCACAGAGAAGGAAAAAATCACTGTAAATATGGAAATATAGTGAACATAATAGTGAAATAGACCTAAAAATGATGAACTCAATAAATAATGAATTTATAAAACTTAAAAACTAGTGTTCAAAAAGATAATATGATGTTTGGGTTGCATGCCTTGCACATTACCAACCTAAGTTTGATTCCTACTGCTACATGTGGTCCCCTGAGCTTTGCTAGGAGTGATCACTGAGTAGAGTCAGGAATAAGCCCTGAGCACCACTGGTGTGGCACAAAAACCAAAAAAGAAAACCAAGAAAGATATTTCACACTAACAATCAACCCACATAATATTAAATTACTTTTTCTCAAAAAAAATACATCTGCCTAAAAGGTACATGTAAACATGTTTATATTAATATTAGATAAAATAATATTATCTAAGAACAATAATAGAAAGTTACAATAATATATCAATCAATGTTTGTTAGAATAATCATAATGAAAATATAAGAAACAAGTGTTGCAAAGATGCTGATAGAGAAAACTGGTGCATTGTTAAAATAAATTGTAAAGCTACTATGGAAAACAGTATGTAAAGTCCCAAAAAAATTAAACTGCCATATGATCCACCTATTTATTTTTGGGGTTTTTCTCCGAAGAATAAGAAAATGCCAATTAAAAAGAGATAATTTATCCATATATTTACCCCATTATTTACAATAGCAAAAATATGAAAATAACCTATGTATTTATGTTGTTATTCCAGATGAAGGATAACAAAGAAAATGTATCACTGTCCTCCCATTGATCATTGATTTGCTCGATTGGACCCAGTAACGTCTCCATTCATCCTAGCCCTGAGATTTTAGCAGCCTCTCTTTACTTGTCCTTCCCAATGGTGCCACATTAGAGGCTCTTCAGGGTCAGGGGAATGAGACCCATCATCGTTACTGTTTTGACATATGAATACACCATGGGAAGCTTGCCAGGTTCTCCCCCGTGCAGGGAGTAAACTCTCAGTAGCTTGCCAGGTTCTCCAAGAGGGAGAACTAGGTTATCAGATGTCAGGAGCTTGGTTTTATAGTTTCTGGATGTTGGCTGTTGATGGGATTACATGGTGCCTGGCGCATTTTCTGGATGTGACTGCCTAGCTACTGGAAAATGGGGAATCTGGGTAAAAGAGACCCAGTCCCAATCTGAGCAGCCTTGGAGATCTCGGCCCGGGTCCTGCACACCTGGGTTCCTCTGCCAGTTCCTTCATGCATGAACGTGTGGAGAGTGGCCTTGAGCATGGCTCTGGCTGGGTTCTGGAGGTCTTCAACTGCCGGGGCTCTGCTCAGGGCGGGGAGGGAAACTCAACCTGTGCCCTCTGAGGGACCCTGGTGGAAACAGCCAGGTGTGGGGGCAAGAAACTCTACGTAGCTGTCTTCTGGGAGCTTGGTTTTATAGTCTCTGGATGTTTGGTCGTTGATGGGATTACATGCGCCAGGGGCTGTTTCTGGGTGTGACTGCCTAGCAAAGAAAATGTAGTGGATTAATATATATATGTATATATATATAAAATCAAAGATTTGTGATTGTAATACATCAAAATGAATAAGAACAACTAGTGTTGGCATGTTGAAAAGAGGGACCTTCATTTACTGTTGGTGGGAATGTCAACTTGTCCAAACTTTCTGAAAAACAATATGGGCATTCCTCAAAATAATAGGAATTGGGGCTGGAGTGGTATTACAGTGGTCAGGACATTTGCCTTGCATGAGGTCAAACTGTTGTTCAATTCCCTGCACCCCAGCTAGTCCCCTGAGCTTGCCAAGAGTAATTCTTGAGTGCAGAGCAAGAAGCAAATCCTGAATACTGTAGGGTGTGGCCCCCAAACAGGTAAACAAACAAACAAAATCCTAAAATATACAAAACCAACCAAGTAGGAATTGAGAATAAATTTCCATTTATAAGTAATGCATGAATGCAATTTTATAAGACAATGCTACTTCAGTAAAAAATTTATGAAAAATTAAGAAGCAGAAAACCAAAAACCAAACCATGAGTGTTTCTACTATTGATTGACAAAAGTAACAGTTTATGTTTTCTAGATAGAGATTTTTTTCTAAGCACTTCAAACATAATATATTGTTGTATGCAAATTTCATATGTATTTCATTAAATTTTTTAGCATCTTTGAGATATGACAAACATATGTACTATACAGATTAATATATTTCATAGCTCAAATATTTGTACATGTGAGGTAACTTCTTTATACTCATAATAAAAATTTAAATAATAGCAATGTAGCATTGCATAATAAGAATATAGAGTAGATTATGAAAAAATCATTGCATTTCAGCTGTTTTGGAATTATTATAAATTGTAAAACATTTGTAGTATAACATATGTTTTAAAATTTCTACTTGTTCTTATATTTGAAACATCACTCATTCTCTTATGCTATTAAACTAGAACTTTGAAAATGATCTCAATTAGTTTCTCACCTTATAAAAGAAATGTGAGTGTGGGGTGCTAGGAATGAACATAATAAGTATATTTTTCTTCTTTACCTTGTATAGTTGCATTTAAAGATGGTTTTATCTTAAAGTAGAAGTGGGGAGTTAGTTACTTCCAGGAGTGAAGGATATCAATAAGGTGACTTGTTCTGGCTAACCATCAATTATGAAAACCATGCTGAAGGTTTCCAGAATAGTAAGCACTCATAAATTGGTTTGTTCTAAATTGGCACAACTATTCTCACACCATATACTACTAGGGTATTTTGTTCTTATTTCCTTGCACTAGCATTTATTTATCTCTGGGTGTCTGCCATCTTTCTGTTTTTTGAAACAAATTATTTCATTTGTTACTTAGTTTACTTAGTCACAGAGCAGAAACAAGGATTGGTTGTAGTCATTTCTGATTTAATAATGAGGCTTTATGGATAAATTTTGAATAGTAATTGGGTGTTGATCTATCTAGTCATTAAACCCTACCTTTGAAAGTTTAAATATGATTTTTTGTTATTTTCAATTGTAAAATCACTAATGTATTCCCAGTTTTTATATAATTCTGATAATAATTAAAATCTTCAAATTCAGAATTTTGAATAATTAGTGAGGCCTTCTCTTTCTGTGTTCCTTCTTTTTTGTGAGAAATTATCTCCTTGATCTCAAGTGTGATCTCTCTCTTAATCATTCTTTTGACATAATCAATGATAGCTTACAGAATAGAAAACTGATATACTAATTTTCTCATTTGTCTGCAATTGATAAAGGTGAGGGAGATTCTTAATTTAGATTACTCAGTTAAGATTTTTAATTAATTCAAATTACTTGCATTTGAATATAAGTTTCAGTACTTGTCAGATTTGTAGTGATGGATGTATATCATATCATGTACTAATGTCATATACCAACAGCCAATAGGTTCATGAGTCTCAGATCTGGGAAACCAAAAAGGAAAGATAACGGTGTGATCATGCATTCGAATCAGACCATGCCAAGAAAAGCCATAAGTGTAACTAGCCCTTCTGTGAAATTCCATCCTTGATGTTTAAGCAGTAGCATATCCAGAACTTGCAGAACTTACGTTACCCAAAGTAATTACTAATACTAATACTAGTGCTAATGCTAATACTAGTGCTAATGCTAATAATATTGCCAGAGTATATCCACTTATTGGAAAAGTAAAATATATGCTTAATTCAATGTTTTTATCTGTGAGTTCACACAGTAAAGCATGAGGTGGGGGGTGGGGAGAGATGCTGCAATGAGTATGTACATTAGGGTGGTCCAGAGCTACCTCCCCACCTCCCCAGGGCTTCCCAACTGAGAGACAGAGAGACTGGAGATAAAGGACCACAGTCTGATGGTGAAAATGGCCTTAAACATAAATGGCCTTAAACATCAATGCAGAGTTGTTAGCATACTTATAGAACATCTGAAGGGGGTGTTGAGGTAAGGACATAGGTCATTTGGTCATTTACATAGAAAAACATTTGGCAGAGGAAATTCTCTTGGGGAGATCAACTCAATAAGATACTGTCTCCCAGGGATATCTACATTGCTTTTATCTTTCCCTCTAGTTGTATAAGTTATCAATACTTGCAATTGTTTGGATAAGCACAGTAAGAGACAAAGATCCCAACACTTAGTTCTCTGGGCTGAGAGCAAACAAGGCTTTTAACACTTAGTTCCCTGGGCTCTAAGAGCAAGCAAGGCTTTTATCATAAATTCCAGACTAGTTCTCAGGCCAGTTCAGCTAGTCCTTCCCCATGGGGATCCTGTCTCCTAAATTGTAACAGCTTGCATCAAGATCATGCATTTATGCCTTTTAGAATGTCTCATTTTGATGCCAGGTAGCTTTGCCACTTGCACTGGGTCCATCCCAGTCCCACAGCAGGACCTCCCTTTTGGGGTGTTAGGAATAACAGCAACTAAATAATTATGACCAAGTAATTATGCCCAGGAGTATACTTCAGAGTCAATCAACTCCTAAATATTAGAAGCATAGCATTAGTGGTCCTTCTGTGTTTAAGCAAAGAACATTGCTCTATAGTTAAATATAAACAAGCTATAGGGGAGATAGAAAAGCAGGTATAAATACACAGCACTTCAAATACAAAGCAATACAAATATAAAGTTCAGAATTACCAGAAAGTTTTGACTTATAAGTAATCAAGACTGACTCGACTTGGGGAACTGTGACAATGAGAGGTAAAATACAAGGAAAGATTAAAGATATACTTTAACTAAATTAGGGATGCTAGCAAGGACGTGGTAAGCTTCTCTGGGAGGAAGAAAGGGGGCAATTCACTGATGAAGCCTAAAGCAGTAAAGATTAATATCCAACACAAAGGAAAGTTGAAGATAGACTTGAACCATATTAGGGATGTTAGCAAGGGCATGGTAAGCTTCTCTGGGAGGAGGAACAGGGCAATCCACTGGTGAAGCCTAAAACACATAGGGTTGATATCCAACACTTATCCATATTTTAAAATTAACAAAACCAAGGAATAATCAGAAGTGGCAGACTAATTAAATAGGCAGACAGAAAAATATATTACCAGGCAACTTGAGACATAAGAAGAACCTATTATTTTTTTCACAGATTATTAACAGCTATAGACTTAATGGAACATAAAAGTAGCTATAGTAAATCAAAGATCAGGAAGCTATTTCTAAGAAATTGTAGTTAAACAGACCTAAATCACACTCAAGAATCATGTTGAGATCCTTATAATAAGCCTGGTATGGTCTGTGAGAGAGCGGAATCAAGAATAAAATCTAAGCTCAAAGCATGGTCATTTAAACAAATGCATATACTATTTACTGGAATGAAGATTAAAAGGGCACAAGATGGAGAGAAAGCAACATGTTGTATACTTACTTATTCCAAAATTTATGTTTTTAATTGATTTGTGAATAACTTGAGGACTGGTGGTATATGTTGTTTTGGATGAAATAAAATAGACAAGATATTAAAAAAGTATAGGTCAGCAGATTATAGGCTTTATAGTATCAAAGATTTTAGTTATCTCGTTATAGTATTTTGCTTCTAGCTCTATGTTTAGATATGTCTGAGTATTAAAAATAGTTTTAAGATTAGGAGCACATCTAATAGTGCTAAATGTAGTCTGGGTTGACTCCAAGAAATGCTTAGTGAAGTGGTATTGGCTTGATAGTTCATTGCTTCTGTCTGGGGTTGTGTTCTGGAAAAATGACTACATGTGCTGAACATATGCATTCCTCTGCCCAAGCCTGAAATTTTAATATGGACAAATTAAGTTAGGAAATTTAATACTTATTACCAACAGGTATTTATAATATTACTCATATACAAAAATGTTATCTTGTTCTTCAGAAATTTTCTTTTTTTTATAATGTAGGAGTACTGTTATTTATTCAACCATTGATTTAGATGATTGAATTGGGCATGAACTCCACATTACTTATTATTTTATTATATTCTGAATATTAATTTTAGTTTATTATTTTATTGTTATCCCCCTTTTTTTTTGATTCACCGTGAGATACAGTTATAAAGCTTTCATGTTTGAGTTTTGATCATACAATCATCAAACACCCATACCTTCACCAGTGCATATTTTCCATCACCAAAATCCCCAGTATTCCTCCCCTCACCTCCATTCCAACCCTTCCCCTACCTGTGTGGCAGACAATTCTCCCCATACTTTTTCTTTACTTTGGTTACATTCGATATTTTGACACCAGTCTCACCACCACTCAAACCTACTGAAAAGGCGATGCTAGACGATTTGTTTTTGCATTGCTTGTTATGGATAGACTACAATGTACCAGAAATTTTGTGTCATTTTCTTCTGAGAGCTTTAGTTTATAGTCTTGGCCATTGATGAGATTACAAGGAGCCAGGGGCAGTTTGTGGGTGTGACTGCCAAGCTTCTGGAAAACTGGGGACCTGGGGGGAGGATGTCCAGTCCCGATCCAAGCAGGCTTGGAGATCTCAGTCATGGGTTCCTGCATACCTGGGTTTTCCTTCTGGTCTGCTCTCTGGTGAGGTTCACCCCATCTTGGGTGAGCCTCGTGCCCTCTTGGGTGAGGCTTGTCCGAGCATTGTGGAGAGTGTCCTTGCACATGGTGGTGGTTGGGTTCTGGAGGTTTTCAGCTGCCGAGGTTCTGCTTGGGGCAGGGAGGGAAACTCAACTCATCCCCCTCTGAGGTGCCCCAGTAAAGATAGTTTGGTGCAGGGTCAGGGCATTCTTAGGCACTCTCTTCTGGGAGCTTTAGTTTATAGTCTCTGGGTCTTGGCCATTGATGAGATTACATGGTGCCAGGGGTAGTTTGTGGGTGTGACTGCCAAGCTACTGGAAAACTGGGGATCTGGGGGGAGGAGGCCGAGTCCTGATCCAAACGTGCTTGGGGCGCTCAGTCATGCGTTCCCACATACCTCTGCACTACAGGCCCTAAATGCATCTTTTGATCTCTTTCAAGATGTATGGGTCTCTGAAATAAGGCCAGTAAATGGGCTCATAGAGCTGAGTGGAGGTGGTTTGTGGGTGTGTCTCCCACATGCTTAACATTTGGCTGTTTAATTCTTGGTAAACTTGTCCCCAAGTTGTTGGGGTCTGGCCAGAGGCACAGCAGCAATTTTAGGGTATCTGGAAGTCTGAAGGCATCATCAAGCTGCTGATGCAATTGCCCCACAGGTACAGATTTACCTGCTGGTGGCACCGTACCTCCCTTCCGGCCAACTTAGCATATTCTCTGAGTGGGATGGATGCAGAAAAGAAATATAACATCAAAAGAATTATTTAAATTATAGTGAATAATAGAGAAGTCCTGAAATCAAATTTTAAACATCATTTTTTATTAATCCTTTTTGAGTAGTCATGAGATCTTTTTCTTAAACATCCACCACTCTCACAGATCCCTTATCACATAATCAAGGAAGCTAAGGAAGCATACTCAGAATAGAGTATGGTCAGACTGATCAGTCTTTTACCTGATTCTGAAATCTATAAACTCAATTTTCATGGACTACACAATGGGGTAACTATATAAGCCCTGCCCATCTCACAGAGTTGATAGCTCTTGACAAATGACTTTATGGTCTTAAAAGTTACTCAGGTTTTAAAGCTTCATTGAAATATTTTTCTTATAGTTACCATAGGGGACTCAAATATCACTAAATAATTACTATTAGTTCCTGAGAGTTTAATATCTAGTAGGAGAGATATGAGAACACCCAAGGAGCAATGGAGGTGCAGGGCGAGATTTAGGCAATGTTATCACTACTGTCTCTTCAGCTTCATAGTGATTGGTATACTGACACATTCCCCAAAGAGGCAATAAATTTTTTAATGATAGAAACCATGCCTTATATAATATTCTTTATTCTCATGACTGACATAAATTAAAGGTTTAATAAAGATAAAAAATTACATAAATGAGTTCATACAGCAAATAGGGAAGCTGGACAGAGGAATGGTATCACTGCATATATAAACACTCTATAAATCTCCTAGTTCATACTTACTCCCCCTCACCACCTGTGTCTTCTTGTTTTTGGACTTTGGAATGTCCACTTTATAGAACTAAATTAGTTTTCTTGGGCTGTAATCCTCATCCCTGGTGGTAGGTTTACTCTACCATAAATATTTCTGAAGACATTCCTGAAAGATATGAACACCTCGATTTCCCTAAGAAAAGTAGATTTTCCACTAATATTTTGGCAAAGTTCAACTTCTTAAGTCTTGTAGAAATAATGACTTGAGGTTATAGCTTTTATTTTCTGATCTTAGAACATACTGCAGAAACTTATAGACATTTTAATAATTGCTTGCACTAAAATTACACAGCTTCTCATAGGACCAATCGGGGGGTATACTCCCTGGTTACTGCCTGACACCTCCAACCCTATCTGAGTAATTGTAGTGAGGTTGTTACAGATGCAAAAAACAGCTACAAAGTGACACAGTTTGACTGTAAAGTTAGTTTCTATGGCTTTAAGCCAAGTTTGCTATCGATTCTGAAGACACACTTTAATGCAGGAATATTTTTCCAAATGCATCCTTAAATGCTATGCAGTTTTTTAAGCCTGAGTAACTTCTAATTCACAGAAGTCATGGTTCAGTCTTCAGATAATGGTAATTATTAGGTAAGTATAATTTTTTCAGTTCATGTAAATTTTGTTGTTGGTTTATGTTTATTTGGGCATTATAAACAGCACTAGATACTGGGGTTAGAGCTTTTAAATGTCAAGATGCCAGACTTCTGCTCAAGTTTTCCCACTTCCCCATTTGAAACTTTAAACATGGTGATTTACAAAGTTGTTCATAATATGTTCATTTCAGGTATTCAGTATTCCAATACCAATCCCACCACCAGCATTACCTTCCCTCCACCAATGTTCCAAGCTACTGCGCTTCCCCAAAGCCTGCCCCCTTAACAGGCTCAAAATAATTTTCTTTATATTGCATGTCGGGCTGAAGCAATAACGCAGCAGGTAGGACGTTTGCCTTGCACGTGACCGACCCAGTTTTGATTCCTTCATCCCTCTCGGAGATCCCAGCAAGCTACCGAGAGTATCCAGCCAGCATAGCAGAGCCTGGCAAGCTACCCATGGCATATTTGATATGCTGAAACAGTAACAACAAGTCTCACAATGGAGATGTTACTGGTGCCTGCTCGTATGTATGCTATAAAAATATATCTCATAATGGTGCTATCTATTAAAGATATTTTTGGAAGATTTTCTGCTGTTAGGTGCTAGTTGAGTCTATTGTTTTCAGTAATTGAGTTTAGTGAGCTTCTACACTGCTATCTCATCTAATTTTCTGTTCCTACTGGCCCGTCAGTACTGTGAACTTTGGAGATGTGGTACCTGATATGAGTGTGGCTTTGTGCTCCAGTACCTGTGTCACTAGGATGACTCAGCACCATGGTCTCTCGGGTCCAACAGGGCGGGACTTGACCTGCTTCACTCTAAGAAGGCTCCCGTGACCTGGGCCTTTAGACTAGCCTGCCAGGTTTGGCATGGTGCATTTTCTCTCTGAGATTACTAAGGGATCTGCTCTCACCTTTGTGAAAAATTAACTCTATGACCTTGGATAGACTGTTTCACCTTTGAAATTCACATTTATTTTTTGTTGTTGTTGGGGAAAGAGGGATTGTGGTTATTCCTGGCAGTGCCCAGGGGCTATTCCTGGCTCTGTGTTCAGGAGTAAGCTTAGCGTTGATTTGGGTACCATATGTGATGCCAGGGAATAAACAGGTATCAGCTGTGTGCAAGGCCTTAACTTGTATTATTACTCTGACTCCAAAATCTACTTTTATTATCATTTAATATAGAGAATTAGAGAAAGGGACTGAGTTTATGATGGTTATTTTTAGCTCTGTTGTTTTCTAATGAACGCCCTGCTTGGACTTTAAAACTCAGTATATCAAGATCCTCCGAGAGCTGTATAACGAATTCACCACCAGGATCTCACCATTTTACAAGGAAGTGATCATAAAGACAGGGGTTTGGCAGGGTGATACCATTTCACCAAAACTCTTCAGCACCACCCTCGAGAACATCATGCGACAACTGGAGTGGGAAGGAATGGGAGTGAAGATAGACAGACAGTAGGCAACTATACCACCTCTGCTTGCTGATGACATCATTCTAATAACACCAAACATTAGCCAAGCATCACAAATGCTGGCTGACTTTGACAGCGAGTGTGGGAAGGTTGGACTGCAGCTGAATCTCACCAAAACAATGTTCATGAAAAACAAACTAGTCCCTAATGTTTCATTTTCTCTCAACGGAATGAACATCTCCTAATGAAGCAGCCTGGGTCGAGAACTCAACATGAGGAATGGTTTGGTACTAGAACTGTGCAGGAAGAAGAGAGCAGCGTGGGACACCTTCAGGAATGTCAAAGAAGTAGTTAAGAGGACAAAGAACCTCCAACTCCGGGCACATCTTTTTGACTCCACCGTTCTTCCTGTATTTACTTATGCCTCAGAGACCTGGCCCTACGAAAACAAAATGAGAACGTTATTCGGGTATCCCAAAGAGGAATTAAAAGAGCTATGCTTGGAGTACCACATTTCACTCAAGTGAGAGAAGGAATCCAGAGTTCTGACCTCCGTTGACAATCAAGAATCAGGGATGCTGTCTGTCAGGCATCTGCCTCTGTCAAGGCATCAAAATCAGATGGGTCGGACACATGAGATCAGAGACCACAACTGGACTAGAGCTGTTACTGACTGGATTCCATGGGACGTCAAAAGACCGCATGGCCGCCCACCTATGAGATGGCCAGACTTCTTCTTGTTCCTGGAGCGAGCAGATACCATTGGGCTACACTAGCATGTGGCAGGGACAAATGGAGACATTTCTGGCATCTGCTCGAGCGAATGGAAGATCAATGGGATGACAAGTGATACAAGTGATATTTTCTAATGCTACACATTTTAGTGAGTAAGTTAATGAATCACTATACTTAAAATCAAGGTGTTTTGAGAATGCTTTGAATGAAAATATACTCAGCAATCTACGTAAAAATAGAACACTTATATGGATCAGAAGCAAAATATAAGGCTAGAAATTCCAATGTTTATAGCAATCAGGTAAATAAGAGGAAAATCATGCATTAGTACATCTTATAAGTCTATAAAATGAGTTCGACTAGAGTCAACTCTTTTAAAGTCTTATTTAAGGGAACAAATTTGTTTTTTTAAAATATAAACATCAATATACCCTTTTAGCTAGTTTCTACGAACAGACTAAAGGCATTTGAGCATGATTGGAATCTAAGAAGACGGAATTGGAGCTCTTCCTTTTTCTCCTGGGAAAGATAGAGTACTACTTCTTTGTGGTCCCCAATCAAAAGAATTGTTCTCAAAGATGTAAAATTTTCGCCATAAAGGGATTTTATCATATAATTTTCTGATAGACTATATAATAAGAGAGGGATTTTGCTAAGTACTCTCTGTGCCAAGTTGAACAGAGAAAAGGTATTTGGAGAGATAGATGAGAGAGAAGGGAACGAGACTGAGTGAGGAGGCAGTAGAGCAGATATGCACTTCTGTTCCTTTTTGGCAGTAATGATGACACTTGTGGATTAAATGCCTCTCAGGAAAGAAAAGTGTAGGAGAAGAGGATGCAGTGAAGGAGAAGAGGATGCGGGTGCCATGGTGGATAACTATGCGCTGATAGAAAAGAGCTGATAGACGCTGTAAAATAAAGCTTGGAACAAGTATCCTAAACACAATTCCCACAAGGGCCTTTTATAGTATTTCCTTTCCTGCTCACTGGAGTCATCAAGGTCTTTTTACAAGCAAAGCTACCAAAGCAAGAGGTTACTAAATTTTTTTTTTTTTTTGCCTTTTGGGTCACACCTGGCGCGATGCACAGGGGCTACTCCTGGCTTTGCACTCAGGAATTATCCCTGGCGGTGCTCAGGGGACCATATGGGATGTCTCGGAATCAAATCCCGGGTCGGTCGTGTGCAAGGCAAATGCCCTAACCATTGTGCTATTGCTCCATCCCTCTAAATATTTTCTTATAATTTTTCGTTTTTCTTCCGGTTTCCACAAGCCCCAAAGATAAAAGGAAGCCAGAAGGTTGACCTTTACTTATTTAGTAGTTTTCAGACCTGAACTAAACTTAAGTTGGAGGAAGAGAGACCATAAAGCAAAGTTTGAAATGATTAAATGAATTTCACATTTAGACAAGGGAAAGAGATTAGAAAACGGGAAGCAACTATACAAATGGAGATTTCTAGAAACAAAATGGAGATTCCTTCTGGAGTGGTGACAGAAATATTTGCAAAATAGGAACCCAAATTGCTTTATGTCCCACAAAGTCTAGAGCAATTGATTATCTGGCAGAAAAATAGTGGGCTGTTCTTGTATTTAAGTCCAGGGTATCAAGGGTGAAGAATCTGGTCTTGTTGCAGATTATACTATGATCCCTGGCACTATTGACTGGCTATGTGGCTCTTTCTAGCTTCCAGATTTGTGGAAATTTATGGAACACTGGCTTCGTAGAAAAAATAATAATGTTGTTCTTTTCTAAACTATGTATAGAAAATATCTATGATTATTGTTCTTGGTAGACAAATCTCCATAAATATTGTTATATTTTTACATTTTCGGACTTTATTATTGAATGAAGCTGGGAGAGAGGGATTGTGCATTGTTCCATAAAGATTTGGAGATTTGTCTTCCCAGAATTATTTGCTTACATTCCAGAGCAGAGCCCATTCTCTCATTCCCCAGAGAAAATCCAATTGCATACCAGAATGAAGTTCTCTCTTTCTAGGGAAGAAAAAGTGAGAGTTCAAGTGTCAGCTATCCTTTAAAAACTGTGCCTTACAATATCAGAGTTCTTTTACAAAGCAAATCCCACTGCATACCCAGGTGAACAATTAGTCGTCATCCTGGTGCCCTGTGTGGGATTGGGTTAAAATTTTCTGTGAGAAAAATGTCTGTTTTCTGCTTCAGAGATTTTGTACTTTTTAAAAATATATATAGATCTAGGTGCACATATACAAAAATGTATGAATAGGCACGCATATGCACATATATTGAGATATGCTTTATACATATAAATTATCTATACATTTGGTAAGTGACAGTAGGATGAAGTTGTTGAACATTATATTTCACAACTATATTCTATTGATATTTTAAATCAACTTTTATAATAGTTTAAGTTGTTTGTAGAATAAAAGTACCCTGCATTATAATTTTTATGAACAATAATAGCGCTATTAGGAAAATACTCTGTATGATCTATTGTTGTGAAGAAAAATTTCCGAGCATTGGGTGGACATTGTAGATTCCAAAGTCAAGATCTTAATTAGCTGTGCATTTTGTTGTTTAAATCAACTGATGTTTAAATACTTTTAAAATTTTATTGTGGTACTGTGATTTAAGATACTATTAGTGATGATTTCCTATGCACATAAATCCAACTCCATACCATTACCAGTGTGCCCACCTACCAACGCAAGAGCTACAAAACCCCTCCCTTGAAAATACCCCACCCCAAGTTATCTGTGTGGATCACAGATAACTTGTTACCTTTTCAACTTATATAACTTTCCAAGTTAGTAGACCACATCTTTTTTTTTCTTTTTGGTTATTGTTGTTTGCTTTTGGGCAATATCCAGTGGTGTTCAGGGATTACTCCTGGCTTCTCACTCAGTGATCATTTCTGACAGGATTCTGGGGGTCTTACATGGTGTCTGGGATTGGGTCTGGGTCATCTGAGAGCAAGGCTAGCATCCTACCCACTGTACTATCTTTGCAGTCCCAATTACATCATCTTAAACTGAAGGTTAGTTTGGTTAGTTTTCTAACAGAAACTGGGTGGGCTGGCATTTAGAAGTCAAGGATCTTAAGTATATTCTCCTATTAAATGCAGCAGGGGCCACGGGGAAGAGTTCGTCTGTTAAAATATGGGAATTGGTAAATGATTTGAGTATACTACATCTGAATAACACTCAGTTTTGGGCCGAAGAGATAGTGCAGTTGGTAAGGCTCTTGCCATGTATACAGTCAAACAGGTTGGACCCCAGAACCACATCTAGTCTCTGTGTTCCACCAGTGATCCTTGAACACAGAGCTAGGAGTAAGATCTGAGCACAGCTAGGTATGGCCCTCTACTCCCAAACAAATAAACAGACAAACAGACAAACACAATACCACTTAATTGGTTCTTCTGCTTTGTTCCAGGAAACCCGACTTGTCCTTAGCAAGAACAGTAAAAAATGAACTAGTGAAAAATTAGTTAAAATATTTAATCTTTGTAGATTAATTCTCAGAACTGAATTCATGAGAATTGGGGCCAGGGAGGAAGGCAGAATAGTCTGGTGTGGACAGTGTGATGTTTAAGTGCTGCATGTGTTAAATTCGATCATTAATGGTATTTGTAAATCATGGTTCTTAAAATAAAAAAATTAAAAGAATTTAAAAAATGGTTTAAAATGATGCTCATTGCAATGCTAGACTGGTTTACTGTATAATGTAATAAAATAAAGTTTCTGGAAAGCAAAGTTAAAAAATCAATAAAAGTTAAATTAACAAAACAATTTCATTCCTAGATGAAGGAGACAAAAATGAGGAGGCCATAGTGAGGTAGAAATAAAATAAATTGATTTTTTTATGATGGAGTTTCAGTTAATTGAAGGAATGATTGACATTTACTATTTAATGAGGAATTTGGGATTAAACAATGAAAAGCATAATTTATGCTGTCTGTGGTACTTTAATATAAAGTGCAGGCGTAAAGGAGCAAAAACACATATTAGAAATAACATGATGTTCAAGAAGAATAACCAGCAGTTTATTGGTACAAAAACAGTATTTTCAGCATCAGTTATAGAGCCATGTCAAGAATCAAAAATAATATGCTTAGTTCAAGGATGAACACACGACTCGTAATATCTTATTTTTTGGAGATGATGTCCAGGCCCTAGTAATTCTTTAAGTCCCCAGGGTGATTCAGTTGAACCCCATAGTCATGCTCATGAAATATGTATTAGAACCTCACTAAAGGTAACATAGTTTATCCATTATAAAATAGGGTTATAAAGAACCCATCTTGTCTAGTTCATCAGACTTTTATGAAAACATTTGAATATAAAAAGTGACTAATTTTATTTTTATCGAATTGCTGTGAGATAGACCCTTACAAAGCCATTCATGATTAGGTTTCAGTCATATAGTGTTCCAACACCCATCCTCCACCAGTGTACATTTCCCAGCACCAGTGTCCTCAGTTTCTCTCCCAACACCCCCAACCCTCACCTTCACCCCCAGCCTGCTCTATGATAGGCAGGTAATTTCTCTCTCTCTCTCTCTCTCTCTCCCTCTCTCTTCCTCTCTCTCTCTCTCTCTCCCCCCTATCTTCCTTTAGGGCATTCTGGTTTGCAATACAGATACTGAAATGTTATCAGGAATATCTCTTTACCAACTTTTAACACTCAGTTCTTGTCCAACATGATCATTTCTAACTATTATTGTCATACTGTTCCCTTCTCTATCTTACCTATCCTATGCCCTACACACACTTGTGGTTGATTTCAACCATTGACCAGTCCTTGGGTATTAGTCTTTGAATATATATCAATATTTGTCTTTCTACATTTATATACTACAAATGAATGCAGTCATTCTATATCTGTCCCTCTCTTTCTAAATTATTTCTTTCTAACATGATATCTACCTATGGTGTATTCGACATGTCAAAAACAGTAACAACAAGTCTCACAATGGAGATGTTACTGGTGCCTGCTTGAGCAAATCGATGAACAATGGGATGACAGTGATACAGTGAGTGATACTCTCCATGTACATCCATTTATAGGCAAATTTCATGACTTCATTTTTCTAACAGCATACTTTGTCAACTAAAAAACCCTGAAAAATGTATGCTTATGTTATCTTTCTTAACAAGAATCTTTTTGTTTAGAGAATTATTAGTGTTTATTAATATTACTCTTTATAGCATTGTTCATAATGATCCATTTATCTCTATACTTTTCAGTATAGGATTTGACACATACTTCCCAATAAAGGAATCTGTAGATATTAATATATTTTTGGCAAATTCATGAAAAACAAAGCAACCATGCAAAAACACATATTTAACTCTTAAAACATAATTGAAAAAATATTTTTATGGTTTATAATTAAGGGAAAGTTTATCTGGGCATATGAGTTTATGTAGTGAATCAGTAGGATTATTTATTGCTACTTTCCACAAAAATGTGAATAACCTTCAAAATAGTAAATGTGTCTCTGATTTTGAGTACTGTTGAGAATTCAGCTTGGTGTGTAGACAATATAAACAATAATAGATTTCCAGAAAAAGTCAATATTTGAAATAAAAGTACTGTTGAATTCTTGGTAAGAAGTTACACTTTCTTTGGAGTCTTCCATTTAATTTTCAGATGAGCTAAATTTAAAGATCATATATGTGTATATACTTGACATATACATTGGAAAATATGGAGCTTGTTAGATAAAATAAACCTGTAATTCAAAAGTGACTGACAAATTTTAAATTAAGAAAACAAACTTTGAACTGGAGCAACTGTACAATGGGTAAGGCGTTTGCCTTGCATGTGGCCAACCTGGCTTTGATTCCTGGAATCCCATATGGTCCCCTGAGCACTGACAGAAGTAATTCCTGAGTTCAGAGCCAGGAGTAACCCCTGTGCACCGCTGGGTGTGACCAAAAAGCCAAAAAAAGAGAAGAAAACAAACTTTTGCTTTTTTAATAGAATATATGAAGAAAGGCAAAAATATTTAAATCATTGTATTTTTATTCTGCCTTCGATATTTCAAAAGAAATGTAATAAAACATACTATCTTGTCAGGATCGAACAAAAGTTAATCTTTTTATGTTTTTGCTGTGGTTTAATTTTTTTAAAACCGACTAATCACCATCTTATATCCTTTATGTTTCTGATATTCTCCTTCATATATTAATCTCTTCTGGGAAATAAATATCAGCTTTATTTTTCTAGAAGAGAGTAATGTGTGCCTCCCCCTAATACCAGAGGACTGCACGCGGGCAATAAAAATAGAGCATGATGAAGAGAAAAGGATGAGTAGAAACAGCACTCTCCAATGGAGCCAACCACAACATGTTTTTCATAGTTCAGAATCAAATAGACTCCAATAGCTAAAGACTATTGTCCTAAGACTGCAGGATGATTTACGTGTAGGCTTACAAGTTTGACGCTTCAGTGACAACAGTGTTCCTTGTGGTTATCATATACAAAATGCTTCGATTAAAAATAAGGATCAATTGGCACTGGAGCGATAGATAGCACAGCAGGTAGGGCATTTGCCTTGCATGCGACCAACCCGGGTTCGAGTCCCAGCATCTCATATGGTCCCCTGAGCACAGCCAGGCATAATTCCTGAGTGCAGAGCCAGGAATAACCCCTGTGTATTGCCTGGTGTGACCTAAAAAAAGCAAAAAAAAATAAGGATCAATTAATGAATAAAATTAAATTCCCCTAATATTTACTGCAGCATTATGAATAGTAGATCAAAGTAGAAGTGACTAAAATGTCCATAGGTAAATGATTGAATGAAAAAGATGCAGTTAATTTATGCAATGGCATACTAATCACTTGCAAAATTTGACTTTCAGAACAAAATTAATAGAACTCAAGGAAAGTATGTTAAGCAAAAGAAGTCTTACTGAACAACATGAATATTGAATGTAGCACTGTCCTCCCGTTGTTCCTAGATTTGCTCAAGCAGGCACCAGTAACATCTCCATTGCGAGACTGTTGTTACTGTTTTTGGCATATCGAATACACCACGGGTAGCTTGCCAGGCTCTGCCATGAGGGCAAGATACTCTTGATAGCTTGCCGGGCTCTCTTAGAGGGATGGAGGAATCAAACCCGGGTCGACTGCATGCAAGGCAAATGCCCTACCCGCTGTGCTATCACTCCAGACCCCAGTTCATAGTATATTCTCAAATTAATTTTGTTCAATTACTAGAATGTATACTATATAATTTGGGATTAGATTTGAAACTGTATAATGAAACTGTAAAATACATGACTTGGACAAATTAGTTATTTTATTTTATTTTTGTTGTTGCCTCTTATAAGGGAAAATTATAATTGGGTTTATGGTGAATGATTCAATGTTCATATCAGTGTTTAGTAAAAAAATTTAGTAAAATCTTGCTATTCATCTTCTACTGAGTGATTTATGCCTTACTCCCAAATTAAAATGTTGAATCTCTAACTTCCATTACAAACATGGTTAAGGAGAGGAATTATAAAGAGGTTAGTAATGTTAATTTAGGTCACAAGGGACAGGTTTTTATATGGTAGATTTAGTATCTTCATAAAAAGTGATACCAGAATGCTTCTTTTTTTGGTAGCATCCCACCTGGCCTTAAGTACATAAAAATTGTGTACTTTGGATGTTGGCCATTGGTGGTGGGATTACATGGCACTGGGGGCAAAAAAGACACTGCAACTGGGAACATTGGTAGTGGCGAATGGGCACTGGTGCAGGGATGGGTACTCGATCATTGTATGACTGAAACGTAAGCACGAAAGTTTGTAAGTCTGTAACTGTACCTCATGGTGATTCATTTTAAAATAAAGACACTGCAAAGTTAGGAAGAGATATTTTAATACAAATGATCATCCTGTACCTAAATCTTGAACATTCCAATCTTCACAACAGTGAAAAAACCAAATATTTATAATTTAAGCCATTTATACAGTGGTACTTCATTATGGCAGTTGAAGACCTCCGGAACCCAACCACAGCCATTCTCAAGGCCACTCTCCACACATCCAGAAGAGCCTCATGCATGAAGGAACCAGCAGATGAACACAGGTGTGCAAGACCCGGGGCTGAGACTTCCAAGCCTTGGATTGGGACTGAACCTTCTCCATCCAGAAGCCCCATTTTCCAGTAGCCTGGCAGGCACAATCACAAACTGCCCCCAGCGCCGTGTAATCCCAATGGCCAACATCCAGAGACTATAAGACCAAGCTCTCCGGAAGAGAGCAACCAGAGTTTCTTGCCCCCTGCTCCTGGCTGTCTTCACTGGGGCCCCTCGGAGGGGACGGGTTCCTTTCCACTCTTGACTCCAAGCAGAGCCTTGACAGTAGAAGACCTCTGGAACCCAGCCACAGCCATGCTCAAGGCCACTCTCCACACGTTCGGACTAGCCTCACGCATGAAGGAACCAGCAGAGGAACCCAGGTGTGCAAGACCCGGGGCCGAGATCTCCAAGCCTGCTTGGATTGGGACTGAGACTTCTCCATCCAGACCCCCCATTTTCCAGTGGCTTGGCAGCCACAGCCACAAACTGCCCCCGGCGCTGTGTAACCCCACCAATGGCCAACGTCCAGAGACTGTAAGACCAAGCTCCGGGAAGTGCACAGCCGCAAAGCCACCTTGCGACATCTAATAGCCTTGTTCTCCTTCTTTGAGAACCTGACAAGCTACCAAGAGTCTATTGCCTGAACGGGAGAGCCTTGCAAACTCCCCATGGCGTATTCATATCACAAATACAGTAAAAGATACATACATACCTCTCGGAGAGCCAGGCAAGCTACCAAGAGTATTCTGCCCACACAGCAGAGCCTAGCAAGCTACCCGTGATGTACTCGATATGCCAAAAACAGTAACGATAGGTCTTTTCCCTTGACCCTGAAAGAGCCTCCAATCGTTGGGAAAGACGATAAGGAGAGACTGCTAAAATCTTGGGGCTGAGTATAATAGAGATGTTATTGGTGCCCGCTCAAGTAAATCAACAAACAATGGGATTGACAGTGATACAGTGATACTTTATTATAGCAGCCCAAGTTAATCAACATACCAGTCTCAAGATTCCTTATATTGTAAGGTGGCTACTGAAGCACAGTGATTATATATGAATTCCAGGTAACAGGAAGAACAAGGGGAAATAGGAAAAGGACAAAAGTCTTCTCTCTTACCTGAGCCATTGATCCTTTAAGAAGATTCATCAGACACTTACCTAAATCCCTTTGCCATCCCTGATTTCCAAAAAAGATGGGAAAAACAAATTTTAGAGCCAGGAACATAACTGCCTACAATAAAGTCAGGCTGTGTTTCTTAAGAAGATTGGAAAATGAATCTTAGGTTGATACTTTACCATCCTGACACAAATATCTTCATCATAAAACATGATAGTTTTAATTTTTGGATAGAAAATCTGAATTGTAAAAAATGCTGTTATTTTGGTACCATAAACTAGAACTTATACATAGAAAAACTGAAGTTAAAGAATGCTTTAAAAGGGAAATTCATTTAATCGAACGGTTGAGTCAAATAGTATTTTACTACATTCCTGGAAAAAGTTCCAAGAGAATGTTTTCTTCTTACCTTGCCAGGAAAATATTAACTAGTATCAGTTCAGAAAATTTAATTATACTTTACCTATAGAAATTCAATAAATAGAAAAGAAGAGCAAAAAAATTAAAGATAAAAAATAAGAGCTAGTTTTAAGCTTTAAGATTTATGGGCTGGAGTGATAGCGTAGCGGGTAGGGCATTCCCCTTGCACACGGCCGACCCGGGTTCTGTTCCTCCACCCCTCTTGGAGAGCCTGGCAAGTTGCTAAAAGTATCTTGCCTGCACAGCAGAACCTGGCAAGCTACCCATGGTGTATTCGATATGCAAAAAACAGTAACAATATGTCTCACAATGGACAGTTACTGGTGCCCGCTTGAGCAAACCGATGAACAATGGGATGACAATGACAGTGACAGTTTAAGATTTATAAACAAAATTGACAAAATTTCAACTTGCTTAATAAAAAGTAGGAATAAAATCCAAATAAAATTAGAAATGAAAAAGAACAATAGATATTTCAGAAATGCATACGATCAGAAAACGGTTATGAATGATTATCCATCAAAAGTCATATAACCTGTAAGAAACAAATAAATTCATAGAAACATAAGTATATAAAGACTAAGGAATATAAAGAAAATCTTCACATACCTATAGAAAGGAGAGGAATTGAATAGGTTATAATAAAAACCTCTCTGGACAGAGAAAACCACAGGACCAGATGACTTCACTGGAAACTTTTACCCAACATTTCAAGAAGAATTAATATCAGTCTACTCAAGGCTTTTCAAAGAATTGAAAAGGCGTAAACACTTTCAAACTTATTTTACAGTGCTGGCATTACCCTGGTATCTTAGCCAGATAAGGATACCGTAACACACAAAAAAATAACAGATGAGTATTCCTGATGT